>NC_045477.1:108385879-108699494 GCF_009650955.1 Corvus moneduloides
AATATCTTTAGCAGCACTGACCAGGAGACAGGGTCACCAGTACCCATTCACACATGAAAAGGTACTCTGTTACAAAAAAATATAAAATTTTTTCATCATTGCAAAAGTTAGGGCTGTCAGGATCTTATTTCTGTGGTATGGAATAAGGAAGAAAAACTTCCCTTAAGTGGAAAAATGAGGAAAAAGAAGAAAGCATTATAATTTTCTACCTCTTATTGACAGAATAAACGATAAAGGTTTTGGTAAATTTCAGCTGAAATCAGCTTACAAATATCTTGGTAGTCCTTTGACTTCTACTTGTTCAGAGATCTCAGAAGAACACTACATAGCAATGAACACCTGTAGTGCTAAAAGTACGAAGACCTTGGCAAGTACTGTGGAGTTAGCCTGAAATATGCAAATACAATAGACTTTTTTCTTTTTCACTAAAGATTGAGATTTGATCACTGAATTAGAAAAAAAATAATCTCTGCTTGAAGAACATAAAAAACATGAAGACCAACAACTTTCCATTCCATATAACAGCACACTTTTGGCTCAGGTTATTCTCCATGGGAAGTTATAAGTAGGACAACCCACTACCATGCTTATACTATTGCAAACTTAGTTACCAAACATGCTTTTCACCTGCAGCAGTACTGGCCCACTGTAAATGAGAGAACAAAGTCCATGTCCCAGTTCTGGCCTTTTTCCCTTTGGCTGTTGGGGCAGTGGGTATCGGAGGTGATAGAAACATGCTCAGCACCTGGAGGGAAAAAGTGCCGCATGTCCCACACCAATAATTATGAATCCTTAAATCTATTGGATTTCTATTGTTATAGAAAGCATGGCACTTTAATCCCTCCACTTTAAATAAGCCACTTTGTAGATGTTCAGTTACTTTCCACATCTAAAGACAAAAAAATCCCTTGTGATTGATTTTGAAATACAAATGCAATCATCATCATTGGCTTCTCTCCTTGGTCTGTTGCAGCTCAGCAAGTCTTATACGGCTCAGAGAGCACTGACAATGTTGCAACTCAGATAGCACTGCAAGTATACATAAATCATCATCATCTGACCCTTCCAGCACAAATTAAGAACATGACATTCAAAAACATTTCCAAGCAAGAGATAAGAATGTGCTATCCTATCAATCTGTTATGGGCTAAAGACACAGACATACATACAGAACACCAACAGTAATTTTTTCCTTACTTGACTTCACTTGCTCTTCCTGTGCTATTCCAACATCATCAGAATCAGAGAGCTCCTTTATGAAGTTGGAAGGAAACATGCCAGTCTTTCCATTAAGTATACCTTCCCACCAGCCCTCTTCCACCTGTGCCGAGACAAAAAAAAGGGGGATTTTACATGAGCAACACTTTACTGAGTACCATTATATACATTCAATAAATGACAGTAATGGCTCTGAATAGTTCATACTAATTTCAGGTAAAAGGAGCACATGGCATAGGCTCCAAGCCAGAACACCTCTCTTTTTTTCTTCATAAGTGAAAACAAGAGAGATGCATGAACCCATCTGTAAATGTCAGCAGCGCTGACAGCAGCCAGAAGTATGGACGAGCATTAAATAAAAGGATAAAAAAACAACTAGAGAGCACACAGTGTCTCTACACTTCAATTTCTATGGATATCCATTCAACCAGGAAATTTTCAGTGCGCAGTGTATGACTGTTCAAGACTATCTTAATGGATGTGATTTGCAGATTCTGTTTGAATTCCCTAAGTAATCAATGGCGAAAGACAAACACCTACAAAGGGCTACTCAGAGAATCTAATTTAGATATCTTAATATAATGTAAACATTCCTGCCTTGCCCATCAAAATCAGAAATTTTGCATTTTAAAAATTAAGAATGCTGCTACATCATTAAAGCGTTAATGTAAGAAACCTGTGGAGAACAAAGAACAGTACTAATGCATACTTGATTTGATATTTACAAAGAGGTATTGAAATATATAATAATGATGGTGTCAGAAGGAGGAGGGACACTACCTAGCCAAACCCCAAGAGAAAATATCACTTTAAAATTACAAACTCCCTCCTGTATAACCCATTCAGAACTGAATAGTGGTGTCAGGCAGGGAAATGACAGCCCTTAGAAATGCCTTTAGGTTATAATCACACAACAAGAAATGACTGATTATAAGCATCAGCTAAACACACCCTTGATAGAGAAATGTTTTTCATCTGTCAGACACTGTCCCTTCACTAAAAATATGACAGGGGAGGACAGTGTCTATCTGTGACACATCAGTCTCCAGTAATGTTTGACTCATCTCTTTCCTGCCTACCCTCCCCGCAGTTATGAAAAGAGAAAGTTTACTGTTAAAAAACAACCCCACACTTCAAATGAAGCAAACTAATTATTATAGGAAAAAGTCTGTGAAAAGTCTTTTCACTTATCTGTGAAAAACTCAAGTCCTTAGAAAAGAAATCTCATAATAATACAACCAAATATTTCCTCAAAATATAGAGTAATATATGCATTTTTTTCAACTTAGCTACATGAGCAATTTTATTACAAACCCCACATTTCTTGATCTCGTGAGTTGAATTTTTGTTTTAATTTGAAAGCAGTTCAGAGCAGACTTTCATTTAATCTCAGTATCTGACAAAAGTCAGTCCCTGACAAAACTTGCCCTGCCTCCAATGCATCAGTAGTACTGGTGAGCTCCAGCACATCTCGGGGAATTATCTTGCTCTTCTTATTATCTTGCTGCTACTTCAGAAAACAGAATGCATACTTATCACTCAATCACTTCAGTGAGGTGGAGGTTTTTCACATCACAGTACCAGAGTCTCTAAAAGGTAATATTTGCTTTCTTCTTTCCAGACTAATAAAAAGCACTATGGAAAACTGAAACTCCATTACACACAGCACTTAGACTCTATAAATTATATCTCTAAAGATGATACAATATAAATATTATGTATCCATATAAAAATATATTGTTATATAGAAAATACACAAAATGGCCAAGACTCTTTGGCCTATGAAATATCTCAATTTTTCCAATGCAGTATTCCCAGATGGCTCTATTGATTAGAGCTAAACATTAAACCATAACTGCATTAACTGATTGACCAGAAGATTAATCAGAGGATTTACACAATTCCCAAGATCCCTGCTTTGCAAGATGCTGAGATTACTTGACACAAATAATGTGACCAATATCATTCAGTTCCATCTTTTCCTAAAGTAATTTTCACTTGCTTACTTCTTCCAGAGTAACACGTCACAGTTTTCTTACAGTTAACGTTAGCATTCTTCATGTGATGTGTTGATCTATGGATGCCTACATATATGTATAGAAATATATATATACAAAGATCTTTAGACAGCTAAATCTAAACTGCATGTGAATATACTCACATCATTCACTAGCTTATTTTAAGTTTTCCAGCTGACTGAAAAATTAATTGTCTGAAAATACCATGTCGCATTCAATAATTCTAAAAATTCAGAAGAAAATCTAAAGCAAAATCCAGGGGTTTTTTTCACAAGAAAATGCAGAATCATGTTAGCAAGGCATTAGAGATTGAGATCAAACTGGGCCTCCCAAAGATTTATTAGGAAATTTTCATCAAAAGTATCAAAAGCTTTAAGTATTTTTAAACATTAAAGCTACCTGCTACATATCCTTAAGTCTCAAAACAAACCAGCTAGAGATGAATCCATACAATAAAAGACACTAAAATACCTCCAGGATTTAGTTATCCCGAATTGGGGCAGTCAATTACCATATGGTTTGAAAAGTTGCAATAATTCACAGCCAATAAAGCCTTACAGATGAAAATCCATTATTCTTGGGGGCTAATCCATCTGGAGACATGAGCTCAATAAAATTTGTTACCATGCTATTAAAGCAAAGTGCTTTCAGAATTTATACATTTACATCCTGATTTATGCCCAGCATTCATGTGCTGAACCAAACAATCTATAAAGAGGAGGGTTTCATTTGCCTGTCCATGTCCCTATGCTGGAAAAGAAGTTCTACAATTCACAATATTCTATGCACCAACTGTAAGTTCTGAAAATGAAGGGGTTTTTTAAGTTAGAAGAAGCATCTTACCAAATGCAAGTAGCTCCAGCTAGAGGTATTTTTAAGATGTGTTTTCAGTGTTTTTTATCTGTTCACTGCCTTTCTGAGAGGCATGGCATGTACTAATCTTGCCAAGTCCCTAGGCTGTTAGTACTGCAGGCACACCACATTTGAAGAGTAATAACACACAGGAAAGTGACTGAAGATGCTTCATGACCCTACTTCATATACTTAGGGAGGAAACAACACATGCACTCAACTGCAACTCAGTCAGTGCTGTGTGTGGGGCAGGGAGAGTGCAACAGCAGACAGGCACATACAGTCCAACACCTGGTGTGATTGAATGAGACACAAATGAGCAGTATCACCAGAGAATGCTTCATCACCTCTAGAGAAATTCATCCCATTAAGAAACTTAGGGATTTAATCAACAACCAAATGTTCTTCCAATGTCATTGGACTTGGGGTTTTTTTAATTTTCAGTGAAGAAAGAATATTTGCATTTTGGTTGTAATTGGATTACTCAACCAGCAGAGCCTTTTTTAATGTACATGAGGCTTTTGTAAACTATAAACAAAATACATATGAAAATAATTCAAAATATACTGTTTCATTTTGTTACAAGGTTTTTAATCAAATTGTGAGATACCAGCACACAACAACAACCAAGACCAGAAAGACAGTAAGAGGTTGTAATAGTTAATTTGACTTAAAAGTAATAATACAAATAACAAATAATAAATGAACTGTTCCAAATAGATACCTTGGAAATGGACAGACAGGAAAATAAGAGAATTATATAAGTGAGACATTCCAGACACAAAAAGTTCTCAAAAGGGTATACAGATGCTTGGACATTAAGCTGCTTAGAAAGCAATAAAAAATTATCGAAATCAGCCTATTTCCACATTTAAAGTAAAAAAAAAAAAAAAAAAAGAAAGACAGAAAATATTATGATAGCAATTCAAACTTCCATGCAAACACAATATTTCTGTTTTGGACTGGGAATGCAGTTTTAACCTGCAACTGTAAAGCAACCAAAGAAAACAAAATCACTTTAGCAGGTCGCTAGGACTACAAGCTTAAGATACTCAAAAAGCAAGGATGTTACTTTTTATGTTCTTTAGGTTTTCTCTTCACTGCCAATACAATCTGCAACATTCCCCTTCAAAGAAAGGTCAAAGGGAGCAACAGCCTGGCCTGCAGCGCAACAAGCCTTGCTGCTACAAGCCTAGAAGCCCCTTCTCCTGAAGGAACTATGTGGTCATCCTGGTAACTCCAGGACAGGATACCCAAAACTAGTGGGAAATGCCAAGGCCGACTACCAGCAGCTGCTTGCCAGAAAATCTAGGACTGCCACAGCTGCTGGCTTACACCTTGCTATATAATTAATAGGCTAAAGTTGTTAAATTATTAAAATGTTCAGCTCTTTGGAATCACTGACCAAAAGTGTATTTCCAGTAAATTCCTATCTTGGCCTGCTCCACAAGATGTTCTATAACCTGCAGCTTTGCCTATTAGGCTGACAGATTACTTACAGCTTAGCTAAGGCAAATGAGGGAGGCTCTGAGTCAGGAAAGGTTTCAAATGGAAGTCTCCCTGGATCATAACAGAGTCTTTCTGTGCTGTTGAAACTAAAACACAGCTTTCTGGGCTGTTGAAACTAAAACACAGTCCCAGGAATAAAAGCAATGCCAGAGGCAGGCAACAGGAAAGAGAGAAGCTCAAGGTCAACAGATTTTCTTTTGCTTTGAGAGAACTAGAGCACAGAAAGCAAAGGAAAAAAATCCCTTAGTTTATAAATTCTAATGGAAAATATTGAGCTCAAAGGGCAAAAGTAATCACATGTCGAAAGGAAATTAAAAACATAGATTCCCAAGAGGCAAAATAAACAAATCACATCCACTGCCAATAGGAACATAAATTTTGGAAACAAGACCTCAACAGAAGATGATGCCTGCAGTGCCACTTGATGGCTTATTCTGCGAGTGCCTTCAGGGGGAGCCACACCCATAAGGTGTCAACTATCCCTTGGGATTCTGCCATAGCAGAATATATCTGGAAACTGTTTGATAACTTGGGTGCAGAAGGTAAAAATTAAAAACTCCAGAAGTACCTTGTATTACGGATTTTTTCAGCTTCAGAGTTCTTTATTTTAAAGTGGCAAAATGTGCTTGGGGAATTTTTGTTTGTTTGATTTTGTGGTTTGGATTTTTGTTGGGGTTTTTTAACATCTTCTTCTAAACAAGAAACTGAGGGGCTGTGAAAGCAATCACATAGAACGTGGATGATCCTATATGGACTTAGAGGTATTTTCACCCTCATTTCCCCAAAAAAAGTCTCCTACCACATGAACTAACCAAGTAAGTCATAGAAGTCCTCGTGAACAAACTGTTAGAAGAGGATCTGGAGAAACACTTTGCCACAGCATTCCACAGAAAAGTAACTGAGGGATGTGAAACCCCAGTATTCATTCCCAGATGTTTTCTTGCAACTTATACAGCTCTGTATCTGTGGCACAGACTATCCCCTCACTACAGTTCGTTCTGCTTTCAACTTGATAGTTGGCAAAATAAGTCACTGTAAGAAAAGTCCAGCTCAATCCCCAGCTTATCCTGTTCTTGGACATGGGTTGCATGACTTTATCTGAAAACAAGAACAAAAAACGCCATGCACTAATCTTGCAAATAAGAGGCAACAGATTGTTCAAAATTCAGTTTGCGTTTTTATAACTTCAAATGAGTTACATATTTCATCATGTAATACATGGCAATGTTACCTAAAAGTCAAAAAATAAGCTCAGTGGTCTCAGAAGGTCTCAGTCAAAGACTTGTGAGCTTAACTCCATGCACTACACATTGCCAAAAAGCTGACTTCTCAGCAGCAGGAGGCCAAAAGGTATATAGCAGCACAGTGACACAGTAATCCCAAATGAAAGCAGCATCAGAACTCTTGAATGACATGCCAAATGTCCTTACTCTGGTGCTACAGGTTAATTATCTGGCATCCCATGATATTCTAAGGGTGAAACATAACTGGAATTCAGATATCTGCATTTAATAAGACAATTAGTTACAGCTGTATTTTGGAACAACCGTAATTAGAGTTAACGAGATAGGAAAATGGCAAGCAAAAAGCTATCAATCACAAAATAAACGTGAACATAAACAATGATGAAAATGCTTCTCTTGTTAGTTTTAAATGTACTTTTAATTTAAGTCTGTAAATTAATATCTTGTGGGTATCAGTGTCTCTGTAGTTATGGAAACCTATTTGAATGACAAGCATTTTATCTATTGTGTTGAATGTTTGATTATATTATAATTAATTTCTAACTATTTAGGACAAATAGGAAGGAACTGTGAATTCTGAACACATACAACCTCTAAGGAATCCATCTGGTGACAAGCTCAAAACTCACACTTGCTGTTGTTTCAGTCCACTCTACAGCCCCAAACCACTTCTGCCACAACAGGACTTTCTCATTTTATCTACCACTACTACAAGTATAAACACCCTTTCAAAAGTATCTTATCCAATCTGTTGGCATCAGGAAGAAGGATCTGGGCAGCTTTAGATGCTATTACATATGCAGAGGTGGGAGAAGGGAAGACACCCTCAGCATGTCCCCATGTGATTTCAGTGTAACCTGTTTTCACTGGGAGTCTGGGGAAACATGCCTGGACACTGGTGGAGGCAGCTGAGACTTGTGTTCCCTTCTGTCAGCCCTGTGCTGGCAGCAGTGATCTTGAACAGGCTTGAGGAGGAGCAGAATACATTTCTTTAAGAATGAAGTGCAATTAGCTTTTCTTTGCAACAGGAAAATTTAATGAGTTGTTCAACCACAAGCAGCATTTTAACATGGGTTTTTTTGCTCAATACCTACATGAAGATATATAGACAGTATTTTGACCTAAATACTACCAGTTTCAGATTGCTGTAACTCACTTAGGAATTGATTTATTTTCAACTAAACAGAAATCCATGGAGATTTTAAAACATTAATCCAAGTCAATTAAACCAACGAATTCAACTGATACAACTTTCTTAGGAAGATACAATAAAATACTATCTGTGGGAATCTGAGACCAACTCATGAATAAAAGATGGCATAAGAGAAAGGAGCAACTGGAAATGGAAAGTGAATGACCATTAATGTTCCAATTACACTGAACTGCTGTAAATAATGCTGAAGATATCATCCAGTTTTTAATCCTGAGTAATGATAAACAAAACCTGTATTTTAAAAGAATTATCTCCAATTGCTGCCTATGTGGGAAGGCTTTTGCTGATTCTTTGGGGGGGTTTGTACAATAACACAGCATGATTTTGGCCCTTCCAAAAAACCCCCACAACTCTCACAAAAGAGGAAGCTATATTTTTTAAATAGTAAGTCACTCACATCAAATATTTATCATTTGAAATAAGAAGCATTGTATAATGACAAAAATGCTGTGAATTCTGTTTCAATGCAATGACTTTATGCAGCACTACCTAAAAGCAAAAGGGTAAACAATTAAACCAGCACATTCATTGGTGCTGCTTTATTCTGCATCGAATAAAGTTCCTGTTTCAAAAAAATATTCTGCTCTACTTTTTCGAGGAATTAACACCATCATAAGAGCAGAAGAGGAAGTTTCAACAAGTGTTCAACATCAACTGCTTGGTATTAACCATAATGGAAAAAAGGTCCCACAACAATACTTCCTGAGGCGCTGAGAATTTTTTTTTTAAATTCCTATTTTCCCTGTTCCACCTGCTAATCTAGTTTCACCCCAAAGAGCAATCCAAGTGGGTTTCAAAAAAACATGCCCTTAACTGTAAGCACATACATGCAAGTATATTTTCACTCATGTATGTTCATACATACATGGAATGTTTCACTGTTTAGTTCTACATTTTTCAATTTTAATGCACACATTTTCAGTCTCTTTTGGATATAAATAAATCAAGTATGTATAATTAAGTTTTTCAAATTTAAAAAAAGACAAGAGATACATTTCATAAGAGAAGCCTAGTGTCTCATCTAAATTATTTAATCATATAACTCATTCAGTAGAGTTAATTTGTTGGCTGGATACTAGGAAAGGGCTTTATTCCACCAATTTACTCTTGAAAACACAGACTTAAAACTTTTAAGTAATATTTGCATGGCCATGTGAGGTCAAATATACTTCAAATTGCCAAATGAAAACAGTTCATGTGATGCCATGAAACTCATTGTAATATGGAGTTCACAATATATTCAAAATATGCTCTTATAACCTTGAACTCCCCCATTACAAAACTGCTCACAGACAGAATAAGGTTAGTTAAATGACATATCATGTCTGATTCCAGGAGAAGAATGATGTGCAGAACTGGTGTGCACAGCTAGGTTAGAGCAAAAACAGTGATCACTAAGCTTCTTACATTCAGATGTGAGAATTTAATCTCTTATAAGAAAATGCTGGATACCATGTAGATTACAGTAGAATTTATATTCTTTTTGAATTGATTGCTGAAATGAAAGAGGCAGGAAAAAGTAAATTAACTATATATCCTTGATGAGAAAATAAATGTTGAATTACTAACTGCTGAGTCATAGCAGAGAAAAAAATCCTACAAATAAATGATACAAACTGCAACACATTATACTGGCTGCCTGAGCAGACCATGGTCTTCTTTTTAAAGCTTCTTTTTAAAGCTAAGTAAGTTAAGAATAAATGAGCTTGAATGCTTTCTACTAAAGGATGCATGTTATCATTTTGACTTCGGTCCTCACGCTATTATGCTCAAGAAGATATTTGTAAAATCTTTAATGGAACACTGAAGGTATTGGGAGCAAACACCAATTCTTGATCCTGCAGCCAGAGTCACCCATGCAAAGAAAATTTCTCTCTGTCCAAGCTTTCATAATTTGTTCCCAGTTCATGTAATTCATTTTCCACATTCAGTTCTAACCACAATAAGTGCATCTTGAGTCTTTAAATACTTTGATGGGGGTTTTTATTTGGTTTTAGGGTTTTTTTAAACTGATTAAGACTAAAACGAAATTCTTCAAATTTGCTGCCAAAGATGACAAAAGGTGAACTCCAGGGGAGATTCAAGTAAATTTCTTAAATGTGTTTAACTTTGCAAAGGTAATTTTTCTCTGTGGCTGGCTTCCTAAAATTGTGAAGTTTCTTCTGCTATTATCTTTGGTTCTTCAGAATACAAACTCAAGAGCTTAGCATGCACAGGACATGTCAGAAATGCATGTTATGTATATTCAGTTAAAGATGTGCTCACCTCTCCCACAACTTCAATGATGTCGCCAACTTTTAATTCCAATTCATCTTCATTTTGAGGCATATAACTGAAAGCCACCTGACATCTCCTTCTTCTGTTTCTCTCTCCTGAGGGAAATGAATGAAATAGGGAAATCAGAAAATGAAAAAACAATTCCATGCCAAACATAAGCCAGGGGAAATTATTAAACATCATTCTTTGAGTATTGTAATAGGAATCTGAATGCTTGCAATACTTGGTCTATCTGCCTAGAGTTAACCTACAAAAAGAGCCAAAATTCAACTAATTGGGCTTCCTAGTGACAGGATGGACAAACTTTACCCAAAGGATCTTTCCAGGTGTATTTTCTACAATTTCTCTTCTAGGCTAATGCTCTATACACATGGTAGGCAAATCCAGAAACTGGAGGGATGGGGAAGTGATCCAAAGCTTTGTGGCTTTTGCTTATAAGGAAATAAGCTTTCAGCTGTATCTTTTTGTCCACAATTCTTTCACAGGTGTACAAATAATTCATTAACCATTATTTATAGGTTTTTTTCACAGAACCATAGTTTTTAGGTTGGAAAAGACCTTTAAGACTGTTTAGGTCAACGGTTAATGCACCACACAGCCAAGTCCACCACTAAATCATATCTCTAAGTTCCACATCTACGCGACTTTTGAGTATCTCCAGGAATGCTGACTACACCACTTCCCTGGGCAACCTGCTCCAATGCTTGACAACACTTTCTGAGATGAAATTTTCCTAATATCTGATCTAAATGTCCCTTGACACAACTTGAGGCCATTTCCTCTCACCCTGTCACTTGTCACCTGGCCGAAGAGACCAACTCCCACCTCACTACAAACAACTTTCAGGTGATTGTAGAGAGTCTTAAAGTCCCCCCTCAGACTCCTTTTCTCCAGGCTAATCAATCCCAGCTCCCTCAACCACTCCTCATCAGACTTGTACTCCAGACCCTTCCCCAGCTCTGTTGCCCTTTTCTGGACATGTTCCAGAACCTCAATGTCTTTCTTGTAGGGACGGCTCAGAGCAAGGTATTGATCTGCTGGCTCATAATGGAATGTGGTGGAGGAGCAGAAGGTAGGAAGAGAGAACTTCTTCAGGATTCCCTGACTATTCTCTCTTCTCTAGGAGGTGTGCATTGTATAAACCATGCTATTTCATATAATTTATATACGTGCATCCACACAAACATATACAGGCACTCTACACAAGCAAATGTACTTTCTCTTGTGCTGTTTCTCTTAACTGCTAGACATGCTCAATATACACCAAAATCAGAACCATAAACACTTTTCAAGCATGGTCTTAATCTGAAATTAGATTACAAAAGTAGATTTTATGGTGAGTCTATTTTTTGTTCTGCAGCATTTGATAATCCTGTTCTAGAGTGAATAGTGATTTAAAAAGTTACAGCTTTTTTTTTTCTATTCTATTAATTGAAACTAAAGAAAGAAGGTAGAAAGGAGTACACTGATTTTAGCCTTCTGACAATATTTTTCACAGCTACTGAAATCCTGCATGAGTGGAAGGTTTTTGAATGTTAAAATTAATACCTTCATGCAGTGTAACCAAACTCACTCAAATTGGCTCTTTTTTCCACCTACAGATGCCTGCTCATTCCTCACCATCTATACTAAAATGATCCTAAACTGACAACTTTACACAACTGCATTCCAAATAACTTAAATGTAATAAATACCATCTATATTGAGTGCTTCTTTCATTGTGCAAGAGAGGCTGGCTATTTTCCCTAGAAATAGCATTCCCACTACAATTTCTAACATCAAGTAGCAACTGATGTGCTGATGTTGCCTGATGTGACAGATGGCAGTTGTCATCCTATTTAATAATAAATATCGTGTGACTCTTTGGAGAATATTTTTGAGAGTAAGAAATAAACACAATTCTGGATGTTAATAGTACAACTGTATGAATCCTTCCCTTTCCCAATCCATGAAGTTATTTTATTACTGTATACAAAATCTAGTGAAAGTCTGCATTTATCTCCATTAGTCTCATGGTTGTCTCACTGCTCTCCCTCTCCTTCCAAATCTTTCTCGAAAGAAATACCTAAGCGAGGGGTAGCAAGCCAGTAAGAAACATAGATTCTATGTACCAATTTGTTGTTCTCTCTGATCTAATGCAAGACAACAGATCCAGCAGTGAATACGTTTGGTTTTAAGGAGAAGCTGCTGATGGTCCCTATGTGCATGCCAATGTTTGGTGCACTTGAGAAGAACATGAGTTGTGTGAAGAGCTCTACAGCTCTTTTTCTGGTGTGGCTACAACAGACTATAAAAGGTCTAAAGTTGGGTCAAATGGAAAAATGAATTGTATTTAGAAGTTTGAAAAAAAATAAGGAAACAAAAAAATAAATTTTTGAGGGCACAAATCTAATTTGTTTCAAAGTGGTGTTTTTAATTGGATCCTTAAAATGGTGTTTTAGCCTCTGACAGCAGGAGACCATAAAGCAGTTTCCTCCTTCTGTAAACATGCAAGGGAGAGCATCATTTCCACATTTAAATGCTCCTCTGGCACTAGCAACGAAGACCAAAAAAAGGGGCAATGACAACACATTGGCATTCAATGCTTACCTTTGTAAGGGCATCAAAAGCTGAGGCAACACTACACAAAAAATCACACTGGCACTTACATGCTGCCATCAGACCCAGGAAAGGTCACAAACTGACAGCTCATGATTAGATGAAAAGCACAGCAGCAGCAGCAGCAAAACAGATAGGAAGTAAACTATTTCAAGGTTAACTGGAATTTTCAAATCCAAACTACCTCTTTTTTTTAACTTAAAACCTGTCCTGAAACAGATGTTTCTATAAATGTGTGCATGTGTGAGTGGGTTATATGGTGGTTTCTGTAGAGTCACTGATGCCAATGTCTTTGTAGCCTATCCTGTCACTCTATTAGGACAAAAATGACAAGTTGAAGAAATTTCCTCTCTTCTATTTCAGATTTTTCTGCACATGGCACCATCTGCCCATCAGTCTCAGTCTGACTTTTGATTCTTCCAGCTTTCAAAGCTGTATCTGTAACTGGGGGGAACTGGTTCAGTGCAGGGTGTCCTAGCTAGACAAGCTGGGCTGTGATACGATTCAGCTAGAAACCAGTACTAAAATTAATGTGCAAAAAGACAAAAAGCAACTATTGCATAACTAAAGACAACTTTATATATAGGGTGCATGTTAATGATTTTAATGGTACAGATGTTTTGGACAGCCAACCTAGGTGGTTACTGTATCACCTTTTATGTTTTTATAAATCACTGAGTTGTTGTCTTGGCTTAAGACAATTTAAAGAACACTCTAAAATGAGTTCTCCCCCTTCGTTTTAACCATTCCCTTTTCACCAATAAGCAGAAACAAAATATGAGTTATCCATGACAATTCTGTGTATCAAAATGCATATGTTAAGAAAAAAGGTAGAACTGCAAACTTCCTTCCATAAGGTAGATGCTTTTGAGAAAACTAATTAAGAGCAAACAGATAGCATTTAAAATGGTAATTTTTAAATTTGCTTTAAGTGTATTGAAGATAGTGTTACAAAACTTCAGATAAAATCGTAATCATACTAAATTCTAATGTGGACTCTGTCACTATCTTCCACAACACAAGGACTCCATCCTCTTTTACCACTAGCAAAAATACAATTCTGATTTTAAAAGGCACAGAACGGTCAAGTTCCAATTTCTTTCTTTTCCTGGAGGGCTTTGGCAGTGTAATTCTGACGTGGGATTTGACATGTCAATTCCAACTCTCTCATCACCCACATGCTGTTAAAAGGTGAATGGCTTTGGATAGATGACAAAAAAAATCTGCTGAGGTCTCTTCCCCGTCTAGTAGACAACAGAAGTTAGCTGGGTGGAAATATTGGGTTGGGAAATTTTTGCTGGGGGTGAGTGTGTGTTTGTGGGAGGAGGTTGTTTAGTTTGGGGTTTTTGGTCTGGTTTGAATTTGTGACATAAATATACCAGAGAAGAGAAAGATAAACTGAAGGAGGTGAGATGGATTATCTGAGGCACTTCAAGTACTCTCTCAAACGGGTTATGTAAAGCTGCTGTGTTTTTCTGCAGGCAGATGAACTGGGAATTGCCCTGCTTTGACATGTGCAGCTAAATCACAGAGACTACAGGACTCCATTAAACACAATTAAGCCACAATGCAGTACGGCATCACTGCTAGTAATGTATTACTCTGAGTGTGTTAATGTTCTACTGTTACCCAGGAGTGTTTTCTCTTGCTAGACTCCACAGCAACACTTCCAAGTTTCAGCCATCTGGCTGCTGCTCTGAATTTTATGTTAAAGATTTGTCTGTGAGGAACCTGAAAGCCTGGAAGACACCTGTTTTTTAACACCATTGCATTTTAACACATATGCACTGTCAGAATAACAGCAAGCCTCATTGTTCAATGAACGTTTCTTTTGTTAAAAACATGCAGCAGTAGTCAGGCCTTTTATTGGGTATAAGTCTTTTGCATAACAGCAGTAATTAACTGAAGCAACTTACAGCAATAACGTAGTACCAGTGGTCAAAAGCTTTTAAGAGAAAATAATAAATTAACTAAGAAGTTAATTCCATTTGCCACAGCTGGAGCCAGGCTTGTGTGTGTGACAGACAGAACCGCAATACTAGCGAGGTTGAGATCATCACTTAAGCCTAACCCAAAGCAGAAGGAACCATTAGATAAATAACTGTAAATAAACTCAAAAGACACTTCCACAGTTTAACCATACACTGACAAATTTTTTTCTTTCTTAATATGAAAGTTTTAAAATGCACATTAATGGAGTAGAAACTTCATCAAGAATGCAGTTAAATCATCACCAGCAAATTAGACAAAGCAACTCCAAACTCTAACAGGAACCCTAGGACTTGGCATATAGCCTACATACTTTTTAATCTATCTTTTAAAAAGAAAGTGTAAAATACAGTATTAAACTACATATTAAACTCAACCACGTGCACTGAAAATGTGTATGTTCATCAAATCTACTAGTTCTAGCACCTGTACCTCTTAAACTTCATCATGTAAATTATTATTTCAGATTAGCATTACTGGTGAAACACTCCATCACAAGATAAAAATTGGAACTTGGTGACAGGGTTTCAAACAGGCTTTTTAAACTGTACTTTAAGAGCAGTTACACAGTCCTGGGAAATACTGGACAAGCACACTCAGCTTCCCATCTGTTTCCAGAGATGTAAAAATATTTCGCAGCAGCAAGGGGTGCTGTTACAGCAGCCAACAGCTCTTCCCAAATTAGACATTCTCTTGCCCATTCTCAACAATAACTATTTATTGCTCTCATCTACTGCCTTTCACAAGCAGTGCATTCCAAGGAGCAGTAAATGCTTCTGTCCTCATTGTATTGCTGGGCACACCAAGACATATTTCAACACGGTGGCTTGCCCTGGTCACCTGTCACTTTGGGACTTTGTTTACTACATGTAGTAGGTCCCACTGCCTGGCACTGGTGTTCCCCACTGTCCCTTATGTAACTAGCACCTGTGGACATGAGGGACCCATTATCCAACACAAGATCTTGCACTTGTCTCTAGATTTGGTTTCCTTTCTCATATTCAGAAGATTTGCAAGGATACATTACAGACTATATTTGTTACACTGATAAAAGTTCGTACAAAATAACTGTATAAGGAGCTTTAAGAAATACCACAGACAGCAGATAAATCAGAAATAAATTAGCTTTTCTAAAGAACAAGAAGGAATATACAAATCCAAATTATTCTTTCTTGGATGACAGACCAAGTTTAAAAATGCATGAACAGAAACACAACAAATGGCCCAAAGAGGCCTTTTCTCTTTCCATTCTGATTGCATATATCTCATGTTATCATGGGACAATCCTAAAATTTTTATCCCCTTAGCTAAGTTCTGAGATAGTGGCCAACCACTTGGGTCTCTGCTGCTTTTTTGTATTGGTCTCTACAGAAAACATTTGAATAAACCAAACGCAAACATGAGTTACTGTTGCATCTTTGCCACTTCTCTTACGTTCCACCACGTAATTCACACAGATTAAACTGCCTATGCACAATAGCACTACAAACATGCAGTAAATGAAATAAAATAGCTCTAAATTGCAAAACCACTATGCATATTCAGTTTTTGTTATGTTCTCCTCACTATAACAAAGGCACTGAGATTAAACCACACGGATTCCTACACAGTAATCTCCAAAAGTATGAACTTTATACTACCAGCTTGCTGACTTAAAGCTGACTTCTGGCCTACTTAACTAAAGAAAAAAATTCACAAATAGCTTTTAAAAGTACGACTTTTTCCTTAAAGACTGCTAACAACTGTGCTACTTCATTTTTATATACCAGAGTATCCATGTTTTGCAACAGGTTTTCAATCTCCGTAATGACATTACACTGCAGGTCTTACTCTGACCTCTGCTAGATCAGTTTCAAATAAGCCTCTCTTAGTAGGGGAAAAAACCCACCATTGTCAGTATTTTATTTTCACTCCAACAGGTAACAACATACATTAAACAAATGCCTCAAGAAATGCTGAAAAGATGCAAAAAATACAGCAACCAGTTTTCTGCTTGCTGCACTCATGAGAGCTATTACAAAATGAACACGTGCAATAAATCAACAACACTTAACAAAAACCAAAACTCTTTTTCATACTTGGCGCTTAGGACATCAGTCAGATTTTTAATCTAGAATCTTGTTTTCCTCTAGAATATCTGTACAATCTGTTCATTTTGCCATTAACGGCAACAAAATTAAACAAAAATTATTAACATATCCACAAACAGCAGACACTACACTTTCCAGTTCAGCAGTGCTCCTAAAGCCTAGGAAACTACATTAAATTTGCCTTGAAACACAAGACCAGACAAATCCTAAATTCTAGAAAGCTAACTCTAGGAAGCTGGAGACAACCTGGTAAACTGGGAAAATGACTCACCCAGTCTGGTGCTAAGGGTCTCATTCTGCAACACATACACTGAGACGAGCAGTCACTTGGGCAGGAGCACTCAGGCATGTGTCTCCCATGGCAATTAAGCCATGACATTCCAAAACCTTGTGGAGAACAGAGCTTTGGCAGGACTCCTCACTGGGCTGCTGACACGCTCCAGCTCAGCGTGTGGGGTTATACAACTGCCTGTCCTTCAGCTCAGCTAAGAGGAAAAAGCTCCAGGAGGAGCCCTCAATTGCACTCCTTGTGTTAAGATTTGTTATTATTTCGCAGCTACCATCATGAAAATGCTATAATCCAAAAGAGCCTGCCGTCTTAAAGGGCATGTTATGCTATGCTTTAGTATTTGAGGGTTGCACAAGAGTGCAGGAATACATGTTCAGAACAGCAATAAATAAATACGATAAATTGAAATAAATCAATTATTCTTGCTGGTGCTGGCCCTCTAGCACCACAGGCACCATTAGCTCTATGATGGCTGAGCAGAAGGTGGGTTTCCTGAAAGGTGTCTCGGTACTGAAAGTGAAAATTAACATTCTTTGTCTCCCAGCTTCAAAAACTAACAGTAGCACAGTATCCACACTGGATAGCTCCCTCCACAAGTGGAAGACAAATATTTCTGCATCAGGCAGATCAGATGTGTATCATTATGCTCCAAAACTGAGCAACAAATAGGAAAAAAGAAACAAACTAAAAGGCTGTTTCAGCAAGTCACCAGCCTACATATACAGTGCAGGGGGACAAAAAGTCACCTCAAGCAAGGTAGGAGAAAAAGGGGAGGCAGAGTTCTGCAATATCTGCATCTAGCCAGCTCTGCAGCATCTTTAGTTTTTCAGTCATGAGAAACTCTGAATGCCACAGAAATTTTCCCATATATTTTTAGTTGTTCTCATCAGTTAAATAAGCCTCTGTGGCATTTATAAGCATTCATTTTTACTAAACTAATGAACTATTAAGAGCGATGGCTCATGCTAAGAAGGCTGCCAGCAATTTAGTTTTTTAATATAGTGTCATTTTCAAAGATGCCACACACAAATCATGTTCTTTTAGTCCTCTTCCTTTTACTTTTTTCAAAAGATTTTAACACAAAAAGCTGTAATTTATCAAGGGGGTATTTAATCCCAAAAGGCATAACTTCTAATTCCATCACTGCTGCATTGTAGCTTCAGTTCTCACGGAAAGCAGGCTTTACACCTCAAAATCCTCTGCTACTAAGCACATTCAGAGGTTTATAGCCCTGAGTGTAAGGGATTTGCTTGACTGCAATCATTAATGCTAAACCAACATGTATCCAGCATAAATGGAAAACCAAACCCATGGAACATCTTAACACCTCAAGAAAAGATTCTGGTCCAAGGTGGCCCAGTAACAGGCCCAATGTGCTCAATCCAAACACTTTTTCACAGCTGTACAACACCCTACTTGCCCAGTTCTTTTCTCATTCCTTCCTTAATTATTCTGTTTCCCTGCCTGAACAAAAAGCCCCTTAAATCCTGCAGGGATGCACTTTTGTCTTTACAACAATGAAATAAAGCAATTTAGAACAACGAGGATGCTTGAATGTGTTTTGCAGATACACTCTGTTTATGAGGGCAGAAGATGATGGGTGTGAGTTTGAGCGATACATGTATCAATCACAGTGCTTAAAAATGTCAGTACAAGAAAACATTCTCCTGTAACTTCTTCTCCATAACTAAAAGCAACCACTATTAAAATAAAAATAAATGCACACCATTTTTTGTAATATACTCCTGGTGCTTTATTACCCACAAGATTTACAATTACTACATACTTTTCCACTAACATATATCCTGTTCTGTATTAATATTATTCTATATACAGATTAAGACAGTGGGATAACACAGTTATAGGTTTAACCTTATTTTCCAGATGTGTATGTGGTCACATATGCATAATCAGCCTTCAATTCTATTCCATCAATTTGAAAGAACACTCAAAAATGCTTTTCATGTAAGCACTATGCACACATAAGCTTTTCTAAAAACCTTGCTGCCATCTCAGCCCACTGATCATTCATGACTTTAAAGACTTTCATGTTAATTATGCAAAATGCAATAGTCAAACTTTATAATTGCTCTATCAGTCACTGGAAACACTGCTATATCTTAATATGGTGTTCACTCTTGTCTAGAGGCCCAAGTACATACTCCAGTGTCACCCCACCTCTCTTCAAGCTACAATACTAGAAACAGCCTTCCTCAAGGGAGCTTCTTGACATAAAGGGAAACAGGAAAGCCCCTGACCACAAAAGCAAATGAAATATGACATGCTAATAGGTAAGACAGAGTCAATGACTCCCACAGTACTACAGGATCAACACTTTTTACAGCCCTTTTATCATGCGCTGTTCATCACTACTTCAGGTACAAATATCCACTAAAATCTTGCTTTGAAAAGATCAAAGATTAATCAGCTTTTTTCTGATTAATCTGTGGTGCTGCTTGGAAAAGGGGAACAGGTGAAATATGCAGCTTCCATTGGCAGCCCTTGAATGATCAAGGAATTTCAACCAACTTTTCCCAGCCACCTCCTCGTCATGCCTTGCTTTCAGCCACTTTCCCACAGCACAGCTGCAGCCACAGACAACTTCCAGCCTAATGCTCAGATTTGTCCTCAGGGCTAGAATTATTTTGTATGTTATGAATAGCAGCATCATGTTTGCTTACAGAGCTACTATGAGCTACACCATATCCTGATACAGTCATCTGTAAATATTAAGTCATCTACTAATATCAGACTAAATATCTCCACAAAAACCAACACCTGGGAACTAATATAAATACTGGCTGTTCTCATAAAGTGTGTGCTGCTTACATTATTGAAACCCAGTGAGTAAGGAAATCCAGTAATAAAGAAAACTTTATTTAAGCATCTAGCAACACCTAAGATGAAAAAATGACAAAAGCAAATCTATGACTCCATATCTCAGACAAAATTTTAAATCAAGCACCTCTCAAAAGATACTTGAGATATTTATGCTACAAGGAAAGATTGATAAAAATATTTGTAAAGGTTTGCGTAATTTGCTATCTTGTGCCTTTGAAGACAGATGGTGAAGCAAGCAAAATATCTGATAACTTAGTTGCATCTGAGATGATTAATACTTTTTTATTTACAGAAATAGCCCTTTAAGTAACTTATTACTTTACTTTTTTTTTTACTTTTTTTTGGAGTATATTACATTTCTTTATCTGCTCTTAGATCACTTACCTTTTTTTATTATTTTGTGGTGTTCACAGATGTTCAGTATCTTACAACCCACTAAGAGAGATGAAACCTGCACTAAACTGCAATTTAAACAACCTTTTGTAAAGACAAAGAAAGCATTTATACTTAAAAAAGACTGCATTAAGGTAGGATGATGACTTGTAGCAACAGGCTAAAGCAAACACAGCACCGTTTCATATCCTTTTCCAACAGATGAAGTTTAACCCGGAGCTGTAATGACAGCAAATCTGATGACCATTTGGCCTTCACTGCGAGGGTAAACATGCTCTTGCAAATCAATTTGCAATGGATATGTATGCATGTAAAAGACCTCTGAACTCCACATAGCTTAGTGAACAAAGCCAAATTTGTATGTGGAAACAGAGGAAGACAGAGTCCATCTGACTGCAGACCAACACTGCGGTACAGAACTTAGCACTTCATGGCGACACGCTTGCAGACAAGCTCGGAGTGACTATGCAAACACAGTCCCTCAGTACTTTTACAGTGCACAGTATTGGCAGCCACTTCAGAGCTGTCAGTCCTTCAGTTTTCACTTCAGTTAGCACAGATATACACACGAATGATAAAATTTTAACCAATGTACCTAGATTTTTTCTTAAAGAGGGAGTATATCAAAAACTCCATTTGAGTCAGAATAATTACTTCACATCTTACTCTGTTTCTGGTACTTCAAATGCAGTGTGTTTTCAATGCAGAAACCCACAAAGAATACACTGTCATGTTTGTTTTGGGTTGCAAAAGTTTTGTTGTAACAAGTCCCAGTATTCTTAAAGTACTCTTTGGCATCTTCAGTACAGATCTGGGTGGTGGATCTTCCTGATCCCTGAGGGGATTAGCGTATTAAGGCAAGAATCCCACCTTGTGAATAGTGACTGCAGAGAAATGGTCCCCTGCAGAAGCTGAAAACACAGACTGCTCTGAATTAACCTTGAAAGATTTTATATCATTAAAGAGGACAAGTGTCCTTTGAAATTCATTCTCACCAATGATCACGAAGTTCTGCAAAAAGACTTTGATATTTGATGTACAGCACAGCAGAAAATCAGTCTTCATGTTTCCCCAGGCCCAGCTGACTTGCCTGTAACCAAAGGCTGGGTCACAATGAAAAAAACAGATTATAGTTCAAATACAGAAGAACCACTTCTCATTGAAAGCCTCATTGAACCAAAGTGTTTGTGAGCAAAGTCATTCCTTAATATAAGAGCTTTTGTAGATCTTGAGATTCAATAGCTGATAAAATATGAGGAACAAAATATTTAGACTATCAGAATACTGTCTTGGCTGCCCATTGTCTTGCGTTATTTTCCTGTGAATTCATAATCTTTAAGACATCTGTTAACTCAAGCTGGCAAAGAAAGGAATCTCAAGGAGGAGGCAAGCAAATGAATCATTTATCATCTGCCTTCTCTCCTCCTGACTGATTCTCTGCTGATTTCAAATGATACAGGAACAGCTTCTTATAAAAAGCATCACTGTTATCTTCCAATTTTGAATACATGCTAGTTTTTTTTCTTCTGCTCGTGCCACCTGCCCTTATTTCCAGGGCTGTATTTACCTCTTAGTAACCCTGCACATATTCAGATCACTCATCACTTTAATCTTTGGTCTGCATATATGTATCCTCTGTTTTAAATTACTACTGTGCTATGAAAGTGAGAAATAAAGGACTGATAGCATGATCACCCAAGTAAATTTTTCAAGACAAGCAACTGAAAATTAAATCGTTTCAGCGCTGTCCAGCATGGAGCTATGTGGTGTTGGAAGAAATACACATAAACCTCTAAAAGGTTCTGTGTCTGAAGTTGCCAGTTGAAGGATGCAATGCATTCCTGGGACGAGCCCAGGACAGTTACCTGAGCCATCCGTGCTTGAGATGCTCCTCTAACAGGAGAGCACTGGCAAGAGAGGCAGACATACTCTAGCAGTGCTCAACACTGCAATGTAACAACACGTCTTGAACCTTCGACTCTTCTGCCATTGGCTAATGGACTCTATGGGCAACATATACTCACAGTAACTTTTTCACCTGTGCTGTCACCCCATTCACAACACATTCCCGTCAGGCTTTCCTGATATCCTCTTATCCTGTCCTTTTTTTTCCAGGCACAATGACATTTTTAGTAAATATAAAGTAGTAAGTTTACATTTCAATAAACTAGCCTGGGACACAGTGTGGCTTCAATCTGCAATAACTTACAACTTGCACCCTGAGCATTCAAGAATATAAGTTCCTGGCTGTACAGTATCTTGCTATTTGGTCAGCAGCCGGAAGGTAGGAAAGTAGTGATCTTGGTGGACTAGGACTGAAGCAGGATCTCTAGGTAATGGAATATAGCTAACATCTTTCTTAATTTCTGTTTGTTTGTTTGTTTGTTTTGTTTAGTTTTCTTACTGTGTGGGTGATCAAACACTGGCACAGGTTGCCCAGAAAGGTTGTGGAGTCTCTATCCTTGGAGATACTCAAAGCCCAACTGAACATGATCCTGGGCAACTGGCTCTAGCTGTCCCTGCTTGAGCAGAGGGCTAACCCAGACCATTTCCAGAGGTGCCTTCCAACCTCAGCTATGCTGTCACCCTATTTTAAGGCTATTCTTTAAACTCCTTATGCTCCATGATTCTGTATTATTTCTCTGTCATTAATCTTCCTTGTCTACAGCTTGATTCCTAAAATCCAACCAAGCTTCCCAAGCTTCTCCAAAGCATTCTCCTCCCTCTGAGTCAGTCTGTGACAGGTAAAGATGCCAAGAGCAGAGTATATTACTGCAACCTGGTGTGAGCTGTCCACAAAGCCGCAGAAACCCAATTTCATATATTTGATGCCTTTCCTTGTTTACAAACCACATGTTAGTAAAACCCATCCTTCAGCTTGCCAGGCTGAGCCAAACTCCCTTAGGATCTTATCTGCAGCAAATGCCACTTGGGATCAGAAAGCAAATACTGTAGACTGTGAGGATTGGCATTTCACTAGCAAGCTGCAGACAGCCTTTCTTTAGCACTTTTCATTCGTCTCTTTCTTCTTAACTGGTAAAAGTTCCATTAAGGTAGCTGAAATACAAGGGGGAATGAACCTTCATCATTGTAATAAAAATACTACAGAACTAATGTTTATTTTTATCCTCAAAGTGAAATCAGGAATACAAACTGCCTCATTTTTGCTCCTCATTTTATTTTGACAAAGATGACATAAGGTGAGTGAAAAGAGGAATTGTTTCGTTTGCCTAGAAATATGTGAAACTTCTATGAATACCTCCATGTTATTAAGTAATTTCAGCTTTGTACAAAGCACCTGGCATCCAAAGGCATCTAATAATTCTTTCATGAGCAGCAGAATTAATGAAGCTTGGAGAACAACGGATTTGCACCCAGTGCCTTCTAATCACCTCAACCTGCTCCCACCACCTCTTGCCCCAGCTTCCACTTGTATCCTACACCTGCACAGCTGGGAAAGTGACAGCAGATGCTGGGACTGCTTCAGAGCAGCACAGGTACTGACTGGCTGGCCAGCACTCCCTGTGGCTTGGCCATTGCCTGTTGCCTCTCAAAATTGAGCTCAAAATTGAGCTTTTCGTTCAGTTAGAAGCACTAATTTGTGTCACATTCCTCTATTCAGCTTTTGATTTAAAAGAACTATTATGTTTCTATAAACGTATTAAAGACCTCTACTCTTGTCAGCTCTAGCTGGTGTCATGCAGAGGATTCAAAAAAATCAAGGGGAATAGGGCAAATAAACAAATGCTCTCAAAAAAGATTTGTTCCACTAGGAAATTAGGATAAAATGCCTAGTAGCAAAGGCCTCCAGAACGTCACAGGACAACACTGTCTTTGCTGTTATGATTTCAAGGACTCTTCTCCAATATGCACACCATTATTTGTATATTCAGAAAATGACATAAGAGCCTTCATATTGTGAAATGAGATTTATAATAGGTTTCCTACAGGATCTTAACAATTAAGTTTTCATGAAGATATATGGCATTTATGAAGAATCTCTTTATGAAAAATTTGTCTTTTCCTCTTCAAGGACTTAGTTAAATTTTTATTTCAAAAGCAGTTCTATCTCACACTACATTTTGGATTTGAAAAACTAGACAAGAAGAATAAGGAAGAAAATAAAGTCCTCAAAGTTTTCTATGTTGTGTACCAATCCTCTGTCTGCTTATTGAAAACAATACCCCTTCAGTGTAGTAGTAGTTTCTCTGTGTTAGCTCCAGTCTTTACACTGAAAAGCTGAAACTCTAATACAATTTTTAATACCATAATGAAACAGCTACTAAAGATCTGTCTCCTTTACACTGCAGACTGCCAGGAAGTGGTCCAGTTCCACAATAAATACTTTTTGGTCCCAAAGATGCTGCAGCTTGCATTATGTTTCTGAACATTAACTTCAAATAACCACTTGAACAGTGTGCCACTCTTGCATCAAGCAATGACTTTCACAACACAAATGGTGGGGAAGCCCCAAAACACAGCAAAGGCATAGTTCAAACAAACTCATGTGCTGGATTTTAATCACTCTGCCCGCTTCCAGAAATGGTCATTTCACACTTGTTTACCCAGTTTTTTGGCACAGGACTTCCTACAACCTGACTGCAGAACATGTGCTGGTTGGGTTTGCAGTCTTTATAATAAAAGCTTGTCTGTCTTTTAATTCCCATAATTCTCAAAATAGCAAGTAATGAACAAACTAAACATTCTGTCTCCTATTCAAGGGATCTATTGCCAAACTCCTTTCTAATGATGCTTACTTACTTTGTATTTTCAGCTTTTTGCTAGTTTTCATGGATTTTAAATTAGACACTGAAAGATTTCTGTACAGAAGCAACCCAGTCTTAATACACTGTACCAAATACCAACTCCTAAGTTGTACAGAACTTCATGTCAAAAACTTCTGCTGCTTTGTTTGCTGCAAGTCCCAGATCCAGTAGCTAACCCAGATTTCCCCATTCCATGATACATCTGGGCATGTCATACTTGCATGACTCTTCACCTCAATATCCTTTGGCTCTGCCTCTAGGGCCACAACCATTTCCACTTCTGACAACGCACTGTGAGTAGGGATGACTTCATGTCAGTTCTGATCTGTGCAAGGATGAAACTTGCTGCCAAATGAACGAATTCCTGGAACCTGGCTGCACAGCTCTCCTAATTCTATCCAAGGATGCAACTGCATGCAAGATCCCCTACCAAAACTTGTCTTTTCTCCCCCCCAGCGCATTACACAAACTACTTCGATCCCCAGGTCAAAGCACTTGGCCACCACCCAAAACTTTCACGAGAACTCTGCCTAAGATTCCTTAACACCATGTTAACCAAAGTGCTAGTGCTCTCTATGTTGAACTAAGCAATTTCTTGCAGTTTACTGTCCCTTTCATTTTTTGTTCTGTTTTCCTTAGACAGGAGTCTGGAAAAGAAAGGCAGGCAGGCAGGCTGGTTTCATACCTTACCATCTTAGTAGCCTTTTAAATGGCATGTGTACACCCTTCATTACTTTCTCCTTCTGAATCATACAGTCTGCTACAAAACTATTGTCAGCTCTTACGCTGATGCATTTGTTCAATATTATTATTTTCATTTGTGAAAGTGCTCAAAATGCTCTTTGTGCATTTGAAAGCACATTATCAGTTTTACTGTTTTTCTGGCATTATTGATTTCCAGCTTTTTAGTGTTTTTTTCATACATCACATAGGAAAATACCAATTTGCATAGAAATACAAATGTACGTGCAGGACTACTCAAGCTGACAGGGCTACGGAGTACGCATTAAGAGAAATTCCTTCACTTTAAAATAATTACAGAAGAACAAAACCACAACTGTCTACGTTTCAAGTTTGTAATGTCTCAACAACATTTTTAGTTTTGCTGGCATAAACACTATCTTTTCCTAAAAATAACTGTTAAGTTCCTCTTGTCTTTTCCATTACTCTTGCTACATGAATGAGAAGTTACTTCCTCAAAGTTAAAAGCTGTGAATAAATAGGCCTGTGCCTCAAGTCAGCTATGTCAGTAATGAAATCCATCTCCAAAACAGTTCTGTGGTTACATGATGTAGAATTGGCAGGAGAGAAGGGGTCTGCACAAGAAGAATTCTGTATGCAATTGCAATGCTGTTTTTTCTGGACAATGACCAATGCTTATACCTTCCCAACACAAGAGAAAAGTGAAGAGCAACATTCGCAATGGAAACTAACAAGAGAGCAATTTTCCTTAGCAGTTGATTTAATTCAATGGCTATGAACCAGCTTTAAAAACGTTTGACAAACCATCACTCTCTCACAGAACTTTTGGAACTATTTTCATCTGCAACCAAACAAAAGGCAGTGCTGCTGATCCCTCTGCTCCTGCAGGTCCTGCAACACTCTTTGCCATCCTGTCAGATAAGTGCTCGTGAAACAGTGTGAGGAGGTAGGCAAGGAACAGACCTGCTATTAAAAACAAGCTTTTTTCTTGCTAGTTTAATGCTAACCTTGATCATCCTCATCATCTGGCCCACCATGCAGCCAAACATTTGTACCAGAACATAGGAAGAAGGAAAGAAGGAAACATGGCTCTTTTTTTTGGTGGCAATGTTGGAAGCTTAACATCTTCATGAAACTAGAGCCTGAGGCTAATATTTCAATGTTTGTTAGTTTTGTTTTCCACTACTCTATTTGCTCCATAACTGCCAGGCATGTGACTGAATCTTTTGGTTTTCCTAAGGTCACTGGGCCTTTTTTATTTAAATAATTTCCTGAAGACTTCCTGACGTCTTATGAATTCCCAGAAGTAACTGTGACCCTTGTAACTTAGGATAACACTATGCTGAGTCAGTAGTCTAACAGAGAATTCCTAGGTCTGAAAAACACCAAGTCTCATGATTGCAGTTGCAAAATGAAGCAATAATGGATGACACTGCATCTTGCAGCTTTTGCAGACTCTACAGATGAGGGACATCTGGAATCTAGCAGGAGTCTAACAGAAGCCAGCACAAGGTACACCTGGTACTAAACATATAGCAGTGAAACATGCTACTATATGACAAGACAACCAGCTTGGAAATACAAAGTAAATGACTGAAATCCTTAAGGAGGACTTAACAATGCCATCAGGCTTGGACATATCGTTAATAAAAATATTATCATAATATAATGAAAAAAGATAAAAACAAAATGTGTTTTAAATGACAGTATTACAGTATCAGATGAATAGAGTTTACTTAAAGTCAAAATAGTGTGGTATTAATCTGTGAATTGCCATAGTAGCATATTTTCAGTGCTAGGCTGAACACTGTATGGGTAGAAAGCTGGTAAAATCTGGTCCCTAGAGAAAACAGTATCAGATTCTGGAGCAGCCATGCATTTCTGGGGGAAAAGCAGATATATCCTGGGCTGTCACAGTGGTGCCAGTGCTCTCTGGAAGTCTGTGGAGTAGAGTGGTAGATTTACAAATACGCAGCCACAGAAGATGCTGCAGTAACAGCTGAAGTCATGAAGGCCTTCACCAGAGCAATGCAGCCCAGGCAGAGGACCATGCCAGTGGCACTACACCCCTGCTGACTTCAACACTCATTCCCAGCTAATTTGGGCATCTGCAGGGAGCTGCTTCTCACCACGAGGAACTCTGCCCAGCCTCCACTTCTGTTTCTAAATAAAGTCGGCACCGAAGTTAGGAAATAACGGCTCTTGCTGTGTGACAGATAATAATAATCCTTCATATTGCAATCCTGTGCTTGGGGCCAAGAATCAGCCATCAGCCACTTGTCAGCACTTCCACATTTCACTCCCTTGTCAAGCACAGCCACCCTACCAATGAGCTTGGAAACTAACCATCATCAGCAACATGCTTTGAATTTTTATAGAGGATGATTTTACAAATTAACAGTAAGAAAGGAACAGGCGCAAACATATATTTATAATTGAAAAGGGAATGCAAAAAGATATAGAATAGGAACTAATGCAAACTACTGGTGCATCTTAACTGTGAAATAACATTAGAAAACAGTGAGATAATCATAAGAAATAGGGTAAACAGCACATCACACCACTAAAAACAGCACAATGTCCCATGCTGTGTGCACCTTGGTAATGGTTGGGTAGACTGTAAAGGAGGAAATTCTGAAATAAGATAAAACATGTATGAAGTACTCAATGAATAAAATTTGGGAAACTTCATGCCACTGGAAACAAGAAATACACCTTTGCAGGCAAAGTATCTTGGTATTCAAGTTACTGCATAATACAGGAATCCAAAAGCTGAAAGCCTAAATGGCTAATAATGCCATTTTATTCAGGATAATCCAGGTCATGCATTGTCAACACTGTCTGGTATCTCCATGTGTTTTTCAAATCTAGTTATAGCAAAGCAAGTTTCCCTAACTTCAGGGGCTTTTAACCCAATGAACGGAAGTATTTCACATAGTGTGTGAAAAATAATTAAAATGAATGCAGTGACAAGTTTATTCCAGGCATGTCACTTTATCAGAAGACTGTTTTAAAGCCTGTATCAGTTCCTGAAAGTAAAATGTTTCATAGAATCTATCATACACCATAAAAGAGCCCAAACAATGTGCCTTATGGGTATTGCTTTCATACAGTTTATTGCCACGTGCAGCCAAGAGCAAAGCTTCGCTTAGACCACTCTAGAGAGTGCATGTATGCACATGGGACAGGGAGCAGGGCAAAAGAACAGGCAAAAAATACCTCTGAAGCTGCATTCAGAGTTAAAGCCCCTCCCCACACACACTGCTATCCAAAGCCCCACAAGAAGCTGGCTCATGGAAGTCCCTAGGACAGCATACTTCTGAGCAGAACTCTGCTCAGGTCTCCTAAACCACCCAAACAGTGATGCTCCTTCCTACCAGCAGCCACAGGTCATTTTTGCTATGTATATTCTACCCACTTTCTGCAGAAGTTTGTTCCAACTTGGGTTTATAAACACCATTCCATCAGAAGAGGAAGGTCTTGAATAATGATTGTAGTTTCCTTCTGGTCCAAGTAGACAGAAATGAAAAGGCTTCCTACAATGAAGTGACTCAATAGCAGCAGAATAAGTCACTTGTTGCCAATGCAGAGAGTGCAAGTATGGAGCTTTTTTTAAAAAAGTACGAAGGCATATGTTTACATTCAAATTTCACCTACATCCAAAAATATTTTTTACAGAAGAGGGCTTAATGGGTTAAAGAAGAAATTCTCACATCAATCATTTATCCAAATTATTTAGGCCTTCAATTCACATTGCATGACACTGCAGCTTGAAGGAGGCCCAAGGGAGCTGCTTCTCACCTACAACCCCAGAAATTATTCAAAGGATTTTATGGTTGTCACAGGAGACAGAGTCCTTCAACTACCTCAGGATCCTGATTAGTGCTGTAACTTTTATACCACAGCTTACTCTTATCTACAGGCCATGGGGGAAGGATGTAAAGAGCTGCACAGCCCCAGTTCCAGCCCACAGGAAAGGCTAACACCAGTTACCCATCTCATTAAAAGCAACGCAGCACCATTCTAGCTACCCCCAAACAAGCAAAGGTAAAGAAGTTCTGAGCTAAGGATCATTGTCAGTGTGATTGCACACTTAGAGGGGCATATTTAACTTAGCAGTTACAAATTCATCAAGATTAACTGAAGTAACAGGAAGACAAGTGTTACTGACCCAGTTTAAAGTACACCTGCAAAGTTTCAGAGCTCATGGAAAATATATTAACTTGCACAGTCACAGTATATTCTCTGGACCCCAAATTTTCAGTCCAGATAGAGTTGTGTTCTATATTCCACAACAGTATCCCTGCATTACTCCTCTGCTTTCATTGTCTCTACCACAGAATAAGAAGTCCAACTCTCTCCTATCACAGCTGTCAGATGTGTCTTGGCTCTGGGAAATATAAAGAGATCCCAAAGTCTTGCTCCAAGGCTCAGCATCAGGTGAGCCACCCTGTTTGTCTCCTGCCATTCCTTAATCACAGGCGAGAAGGGACAGGGAAGAAAGGTTGGTCTGCTAAGTTTCAAATCAAGTTAGCCATGTTTTTCTCAAAAATCCCACACCAGCTGGATGAAAGGCTAAAGGAGACAGACACAGGCAGCTCAGTCTAGAGGCAAAAGGTCAGGGACAGACCTCACAGGCAGGAAGGCCTTGCTGGGTACCAACTGACTTCTCCAACAGCAGTGAGAAGGAGGGAACTGCTGGCAGCAGGGAGACATTTCTCTGCAGAAACTTGTGGAAAAATCAACAGTCTCTTTTGTGATGGGGAAATGTAGTTTTGAGACAAGAGGAAGTTTCACTGCTGCTGTTACTTTACCAGCATATTTTATTGGGTTTTGCATGCATTAAAGGAGATTTCAATATAAATTTGAATAGAAAAACATTTTGCACCTGAGTTTGACAACACATTTGCTCTTGACTAGTACCTTGTGGATAGTTATGACATTGTGACATTGTGATAAAAGCAAGCTTGCAAATGCTTGTACAACTGGTAAATTATATACCTGGCTCAATTTTATACTTCAGGCATATAAAATGTATTGCAAAACTTTTAGAAATGAAAAAAATCCTTTAACGGATTAAACAAAAATTTTTCAGTGCTCATGAAAGAGAAGCTGCCACTCTCTAAACTGTTCCTCAAATGCAACATTTTGGGGTATGTGCATAAACATAAATTACTTGCAAAAATAGTTTCTTCTCTTTATTCTTTCAACTGTCCCTGTAGCCCTATTCCACCACTTCGCTTGTTCCCTCTCACTCACTTCTTTAAAAATTCACTTGTCTCTGCTGTTTCATTGATACAAATATAATTCTGGTCTAGCATAAAAAAACCCAACCAACAAACTAACTGATGCCCACATCTGTCTCCATAACTACCTCCCCCTGTTTCATCTGTAAGCTGCTGAGAATGCTCAGCAGTGACTGCTCTCCTAAATCTCTTTAGATTCCATTTGGAAGGGTCACCCTCTGCCTCTTCTCTGCCCTGTCCAGCATCCAGCAGGATAAAATTAAATTCTAAACCAAACACTGTCCTAATTTTCTCCATACTGACTTTCCAATTTCCAAATGCAGATCCAGATCTAAATGTTTTATTAAAATGAGTGTCTTCTTGTCTGCAAGAAACCTGAAAATAGCCTCCTAGCAATTGCCCAAATAGTGCATGTTCTCTTGCATTATACTTTTATTTTAGTTATCTGTTATCTTGTTTCATACATAATATATACACACACAGGTGTATATATAACTAGCTCCTTGATGCAGTGGCTGTATTTGTGTTCAGTGTTTCATTGCATGGTCCATAAATGGGATTCCTAGAGCTAAATATATGACACACAAGACAGCCACTGAGGCAAACAGATGTCCAGCGGATAGAATTAACCTGGAATTACACTTCAAACCCAGAGTGATTTCTACTTCTTGCTTCTACAGGCTGTTCCTGCACAGACCCTCATGACACTAGCGTACCACACTAGTGGTTGGATCCAGCTATGCAAAATTGCAGAAGCTAAGTCAGGGCTTAGCATTCATGCATTTTGAAGACTACAAGAAAGGAGTAATTGAAAAGAAAGGGTAAGCAATTAGGATAAAAAGAAGATGCACAGCAAATGACAAGAAAAGAAGCAATCTTCTGGAACAAGCTACTGGAATCTGGATAGATTATGAGACCTTAACTGAATACCAGGAGAGCAAATGACTATAACACAGGAAAAAAGATTAAGATTTTATGTATCTCAAGTCACTAATTAAATAGAACTCATAAACAAGATCTGCTTGTAAAGAATGAGTGAGCATCCATTCCACTCTTGCCAAGAAGACAGCACTGAGATCTTTCTTCTGGACAAAAAAAAAGTCGTGTCAACAACACAACCACATGTCCAGCACAGATTGGTGTCTTTTCCTGCCTCTCTGAACTGAAAGCACTGCCTTCCAGGGCAGTGTCACTTACCTAAATAATGGGATAATTTTCACCCTTATTTTAAAAAAACAGTACTTTTAAAGGAAATGTGTCTTATCTGAGACACTACATATGCATATGCAGATATGGTATTTAGACTCAAAGAATAAATATTTTGCACATTCAAGTTTCCTGTGCCATTAATTTTTTATGTCTCGTTTTGGGTTGGTGTCATATGTTGCATGCATATTTTAACCTTAATAGGCTGAGCAGTATGTTCCTGTGCATATTTGTGTAAACTGTATCCTGATTATACACCAATTAGCTGATCTTAAAAATTAAAAGGATATTTTTTTCCTGCTAGCAATAATTTTTCTGAAGTTGGCAGTATTTGCAAGGGAACACCAAAGCCTGTCTGTGGAGAGGGCCTGAATGTATAAACAGCAGAAGGACAATCCAACCAACAATGTCTTCAAACTTACTGTGTTTGAAAGGAAAACCAAAGGTGAGCATACTGAGGGTCAGACACCTCATCAAGCACGATGAAGGCAGTCGCTTGCACTGCTAGGTAATAAAATACTTTATGAAAGAGATTTTGAATTTTGCCTTTCTGTTGAAAAATATGACCAGAACCAGAGCTTACATAGATTATTTAACATAAGACTCAGAGTCAACACACTCATATGCTGAGAAGCCAACAGCTTGTCTTTCTAATTAATGAAGTGCCTTTTTGTATGCAAATAATCGAAAAAACTATTGAACAAAATGATGCATTTTTCTCGCAAAATACTTTCCCTATTTCTCTAATTTACAAAAATTTACTTAAATCTCAGTTTTGCATACAACAGACTTGTTATCTATTCCTAAATTAAACCTATTATATCATCAAACCTATTTTCACAAAACCTCCCTTTTAACATAGCATGCAAATGCTCTCTATTATTTAAATGTAGGCTGGAAGGTAAAATAAATAATTCTCAAGAGAACTAGAAAAAACTTTCCTTGCTTTCAGTATTTGGCTTTGATTAAGAACATGTAACAAATGATGAACTGTTCCAGATTTGCTGGCTCAATGCAGCCTGCAATTACAGTTTATAGAAAACAAATATATCTGACAAGGCAGTATATCTTTGCCTCAAATATGTTTACTCATATAACAATTGTTGTTAGTTTACTTACAAAATACAGTCTATCAGTTCCAGTTTTGCAACTTGACCTAAGCAAGCGGGCTCTTGTTCCCAGCCACACAAAATAGCACAATGAATAAGATACTTAAAAATAGGATACGCAAAAATGACAACAAAACTAGTGTAAAATAAGCTATGGCCATTTAACTGTTAAAGCTCATTGCAGGCAAGTTTCCATTATGTCCCTTTATACCTGAATGAAGATCGTACTGAATTTATGACAGATCTAAAATAGTTGCACAACCTCGGATCTGTTTTTAGATTTTGAAAGTTAACACAGAAGAGATGGAATTTCACCATGTTGGAAAAGCATTTAAGGAAAAAAAAATATATCTTTCAGTGTTTTTCTGTTCCAAGACCTGGTTGTAATTTTCTTACGTTACTAAATAATTGCAACAATAGCAATAATTTTTTCAAACAATCTGAAAATGTTCTCTCAGGGAAGAAAAGGCTTTCCCATCCTGTTATTACCAAAGCACAACAATGCCAATTCTAAGTAGAAAAAAAGCCATTTTTAATTCTTTTTTTTTTTAACTCAGCTTTATAAAAGTTTTAGAACAATAGTTCAATATGCCAACAAAAAAAATCTTAAGCAGTGAAAACATATACTCAAAGACCCAGTCGTGGTGAGGAAAGGATTTTCTTGGCTTATGAACTGTAGGAGGAAGCAAAAGAATGATCCCTCCCAGGTTCTGGCAAAGGATATGCAAGCCAAGCAACATCTGACATTCTTACAGCTTCAGACAGGTGCCTCAGTGTCACAGCCTTTTTCTCCAGACAGGGCTGATACTGCAGCACCTGAAGCACCCATCAAACCAGCCTAGAGCTGCTACAGCCCTGGGAATAGCCAGGAAAAGCACAAGGTCATCATGCTTCCCCAACCCCATCCCTACACTCGAGCTAGTGGTCCTTTCCTGAGCCTTTCAGAGGTGAAGCATGAACCCACTGCAGTGCTATGTTAAAATGCTGCTTGGTTTCTTGGATGTTAATTGCCATCACTACCATGCTGGAACTGATCTCAACATCTTAGTGAGGTAGGTATTATCCAGGTTTTGCCAATAGGCAGCATAAGGCAGAGACACCTGAAATACATGAAAGTTACTCATAAATCTGGGTATGTCACTGCAATAAATCAGAAAAAGTAAAGCCCTGCCTATGTGAAAAATCAATACATACTAAAATACCTGACCCTAGGAAGGTAAGTGTGGTAATTTGGCCAACAGTTTAAGTGATTCAGCAAAAGTTCCATAACAAGTCTGTGGCAGATCTAGAAAAGAATCCCCTTATTTCTTAAGTGTAGCCCTGACCTCTAGATCATACTTACAACCCTATAAAGAGGTTTATACATCCAGGCCAGGTGTAACAGAATTTCCTAAATTATGTTCACCACAGCAGTCGTCACTGTTTGTTTCCATTAGGTCACTAATATCTGTGGTCAACAAGAAACATTAAAGGATGACACATGTTCTGGTTTTACTGCCCACAGTGAAAAGCAGACAAAATCAAATCCTTCCAGCTCCTCTTGGCCTTTGTAACAAAAACCTCAGTGATTCACAAATGGTGATGTACAACCAGATGCAACCCTCACTGTGTCAGGGAAGTAATAACCCAGGTAGGCTACTGCTGGTGTGGTTACACCAACTTTAATTTGTTCCTACGTCACATGTGTAATCCAAAGTGGTAACACCCATTACTGGTGTGGTTTAACCCCAGCCAGCAAATAAATATTATGCAGCCACTTATTTCAATTTACACTGACCTTATTAAAGCCCCTAATTTCAATAGAGTACTTAGAAATAATTAGCATAAAAAAACAAGATACAAAGTTGGATCCTTAATGTCTTTTTAGTTCAGAAATTCGGTATTTTCCTCTTGGCTACTTAGATGTTTCTTACAAATAACTTAGCTATTTTCCTTGAATACCAGGGTTGGACACTTGTCAATATTTCTCAAGGAAAAACTCTCTACAAGCCAAAAGCCCAAGAGGCCAAGATTCTTCTCAAAATGTAAATGCTTGCTAAAGTGCTGACACTTAAATTAGGCCAACCAAGTTAAGTAGTAAAACTACACAATATAACACCACAGCAGTAGAACAGCCCTTATCATCATCTTGGTAATAAAAACAATGCAGCAGCACAGAATGCTTCACTCCCATATTACTGGATCTGCTCTGAAGTTCTGAGCAGCAGGATTACATTGCCCAAGCAAACAAATAATACTGCCTGCCATTTTCACTGTTGAACAGTGGCTAAAGACCTTTAGATGCATCCCTGTCCCCCTCACTTCCTAACAACAAGGAGAAAAAAAGAAAACAAACCAACCAATGAACCAAACACAAACATCCTGCACCCTCTTTCAGGTCTTTCAGGTCACATTCTGTGATCAGTAAACAGATTTAATTACGGTTTAGTAAAAATCCCAGGACAAGAGCACTTGAAGAAAATAACACCCATGGCATTTAGAGCTCCCTCTTCAGTAATATATGGCAACACTTTCCACAAGATTTGCCACATTGATCTTAGAAAACTCTTTCTGAACACAACAGTAACTACTTGCTCAGCTGTCCACACTTAAACAAGGCTACTTTGGCACCATGCTCAAACTGATCCCAGGAAAAATGAGGGGACACTTGCTTGGCCTTGCTGTGCTCCATGCATCCTTAGCTGTGCTGCCAGACCATGGCATCCTGCACCTGCTTTTTCTGCAGCAGTGGAGAAGCAGCCAACATGAACAGTGCACCAACCCTCACACGATGTCCAGGGGGCCATGAGAAGTGCAATCCTCACCAAAGAAGCCCAAAGAAATAATATTCTAATATGAAATCTGCTACTTCCAAACCTAACCCCTACCTCAACTCATAGATCTTCATGTCAGACTTTGCTTTTCTCCTTTCAGTAAATATGAGGTTTTGTATTCTTCAGCTAGAGACAGAAAAATCTTTCTCTCCTGAATCCTTTAAAGCTCCTAGCCAGAGGGAAGAAAGAGGAGGAGAAACTGCTCTAAGAATCATATTTGGAGTGCTATCCCCTTGTGACTGAACTGAATCCTTGCATCTGCCACAGCTATTAGCCTTCTCCAAATAGCAGCTGAAGCAATATGGAACAAACTTAGTCCCTAGATAATTTCCCAACTACTCATATGGTTCTGTATAGCAGCCATGAAAAATAATAATTCTTAGTAATTTAATTCTGCTGTTGCTTGAAAAACCTATGACCCAAAGCAGAAATGTCGGATGTGTCTCCAGATTCAAGACAACATTGCAAGCCCAAAAGACAAAGCTTTCTGAGATTTTTTTCCAGTCCTTTCTTTCAGAGGACATCAATCCTTGCAAAAGAGGTAGAGATTAGTCTCCTTCACCTTTTAAGGAAGTCATACATCTTGCAAAAATTATTAATTCTTCTGCACTTGCAGTTGTAAACCTTGAGTATAAGGCCTCTACTGAAACTGTAGCTCTAATAAAATGTTAGCTGATAATACATAAGAGGAAATGTCCATAACAGTCCTAACAGTATAGAAGACACGTCAAAATGGAAATTACATTACAGCAATGATTAATGACAGCAGATTATTCTGTATAAGACAGCAAGCAAGAAACTCTCCAGTGAATTCTCCAGAAAAAATTACAGCTCATGTCTTGCAAAAAGCCAATTGTCGTCCAACAAACAAACAGGAGCATAAACATAACCTAAAGAAAAATCCAGCTTCTATATTGCCATTTTTTTGTTTTGTTCTGATATTTCTGATAGCAGGACTGGGAGCTAGGGAATGAGACAGAAGATTTGGAGGCTTTCATTTTAGCAACCCGAAACCCTATATAGGAATCTGCATTAGGAGTCAAGCCAGACATGAAGAGCACACGTTCCAGTCTCAAACAGAAGACAGCGAAAGACACTTCCCAAGAAACTAATGCATTAAGTTGTATGTTTTCCACTTTTTTCCCCTTTTTTTAGAGCTCTCTGTCCCAGATAAAGCATGAATATGTGAATGTAGACTGACATCCCTGTGCAAAAACCTCCATATATGCAAGCTGCCAGTTCCTCACTTTAATAAGCTTCAGCAATCTCCTCATACAGCTTTCCTTAATTAAATGTATGGAGGAGGGATTTCCTTAAAAAGAAAGGGATGTCTGTGCAAGTTAATGTGGAAATATTAGACATAATACGTGCATCCATATATGCCAGTTAAAGGGGACAAAGATTTTTTACTATTATTATTCCTGCTATGCCTTTCCAGTTAAATAGACTCTAGCTTTGTTTCTAGAAACAAGAAAGATTTACATTTTGTTCTTTGGAAGGCCTGAATTTAATCTGCATTTAATGTCCATATACTATACCTTTTTTGTTGGTTCTAATAATTGTCTCAGACAACAGTAAAGGGCTTCCATTGGAAACTTCATTTATAGGCTTCTCTGGTGGTTTGTTGGCAGTATTTTCTTTCTTCATGTCCTTCTTTATTTCCTGCAGAAGACAGGTAGAGAGGGAAAAGAAAAAAGAAAAAAACCAGTTAAAAAAAAGGTATTACAGAATATTCTCAAGCTCCCAAGATTTCTTAAAACTTCTATGTGCACACCTCTGCCTGCTCTAATGTTACCTCAAAGACTTTTATAAAGTTGAAATGCCACAAAAAGAAAGCAGTTGTCAGTAACCTTTTCCAAGGGACACTATTGTTTTTCTTTTTAAAATAATTCCTTATGTATGTGTGGAAATTGTAGGACAGCTTTAAAAATCTCTTAGTAAAGATCACCAAAGCTGAAAGGTGTGAGAGGGGGAAAAAACCAGACGTCTCAGTTTATCAAGCAATGAGCTGTACTTTTGATGCACAGGGCAAAATCAGTACAGTGCTCTTGGTATAAAGGCAGCTAAGTCTGCTTCCCCTCCAATGACAAGCCCACAGAAACAACCACTATAGCAGGAAGAAAAATATTAACTAGGAAAATATGACAAATGTTACCATAATTGGCAGAAGCATATAGAGAGCCTGCTGTCAGAGTTGTTGCTAACACTGACAACATTTTGCTGCTCACTACCTTTTAAGGTGATCGACTTCTTTGGCAGCACATGGAGAAAATATATATGGTGGGGTTTCATGAAAGTAAACCACAGAAAACAGCTTCCCAAGACTTCACCGTTACTACTAGAAATGCACAATACCTCTCTACCAGCTTCTTAGGCATAAAAGCCTGTGTTGTTGTCTATACCAAGTTTGACAAAGCATCCAAAAGATAAATATCATAACCTTTCATATCCCTTACCTTGAAACACCACTGAAGCAGACAAATAGCATTACCTCCACTTTCTAGACAGGTAGCTGACACACTACAGAGGCTGAATGATTTGCTTATAACCATGTCCCAAAAAATAAGTTAAAAAAAAAAAGTCTTGGCTCCAAACTCTGTCCTAGAGCCACAGAGCCACTCAGGCTGAGAGAGAACTCAGAAGGTCTCTTCTCCAATTCAGTTCAAAGCAGGGTCACCTCTGGGGTCAGATCAGGCTGTTCAAGGCTGTTTGACAAGTTGGGTCTTGAAAACCTCCAAGGACAGAGGCTGCAGAAGCCCACTTCTTTTCAAGTCTCATCTGCTCTGTCCTGTTCTGCCCATCAGGCATCACTGTGATGGGCCTGTCTCTGTCTCTTGGATAACAATCTTTTATGTATCAGAAGGTCCTCCTAAAACCCTGTTTTCAGGGTGAAAAAGGCCACACCTCCCTCAGCACATCCTTAGGAAGCATGTGCTCCAGCTTCCGCAGGCACAGAACTTGCTTCAGCTCATCAATATCTTGTCTTCATGCAAAATTCTCATCCCATCCACTAAATGGGAAGCTGTATTCTAGATGTGGACTAGTGAGTGCCAGGTAAAGGAGGATTATCACCTCCCTCAATCTGCAGGCTATTAATGCAGCCCAGGATGCTGTTCACTGTGTTGATGCCAGGGTACAAGACTGGTACATGTTTATGTTGCTGCCCACCAGGACCCACAGGCTCTTCTCAGCAGAGTTGCTCCCAAACCTATCAGGTCCCACTCTGCAGATCTGCCAGCATTCCTCCTTCCCAGGGCTAGAACTAGTATTTGTCCTTGCTGGATTCCATGATGTTCCTATCTGGAGCCCTCTGAACAGCAGCCCTGCCTTCAAGCATGTCAGTTGCTCCCCCAGTTTTATGTCATCTGCAGATTTTATGAGATCTACATTAAACAGGCATCAGGGACAGGTGATGGCTTTGGATGAACTCTTCCCCTCATAAAAACCTCTACCCCTCCTCATCTCTTTCAACTCTCTTACATTCACTGCCCCCTTCTATATCCCAATGCAGGATCAACCTCCACCATCCCACAGCACCGTACCATACATAGGAAATACTATAGATCCTTTTTAGATTTTCAGCATATCAGACATGAGCACTAAACCATAGAAAGCACATTTCTATTTGAAGTTTCTGAAGTTGTCATCTGTGGACAGCATCGAGCAAAGCAAGAATTTCCAAGTTATTCTCTGTAAGATGCACCTTAAACCTGACTTGTTTTTTTCACTTTTTATTTCACCAGACCAATTGTTATTTCAAAGCTGACCTATTAGCTATACAACATTAATACAGTCTTCTGTATCTACCCAAAGCATTTTCTGTGTATCAGTGCATTAGCAGAGATAAAACTTTTATAAATGACTGCCTATGGAGGGTACAATAAATCTTTTATCTACTGCCATCACACAGGTAAAATAGTATCTAAAAGACAACTCCTTACAGTAACCACATTAACTGAAATAACAAATGTGAATATGTGTCTGAAAGGTGTGTGATATCTGTGTGATAGATGCTGCTGTTGTTAGAATAAATATTGTGCATAGCTCTGGTAGAAAAGTGAACAAAGTGAGAATTTAAGAACACCATGCATTTAGAAGAATATATCACTTTCTAAAAGACTAGACTTAACACATACATTATTCCACAAGTTTCTTTTTCACATCCTTAAAAAATAAAATGTATAATAAATTACTTCACCCAAAGCTTTACATTTATTTTGCAGCTAGGTGACAAACTCACTGTGTTTTAAAAAATTATCTACCGTTTAAACAGAATTTGTGAGTCAAACAGCATTCTCATGTGAACAAGACCACAAGACAACATCCTACGGAAGACCCCATCTTGCCAGAACTTGCTTCCTGTGTCATTACTGCGTTATTTTTCATTCTTTATGTCAGAATGTAATTAAATCCTCAACTCACAAATTCTGAAACAGCAGTACCATATTTTTAATTGTAAAAATCCTTTTGCAACTTCAAAACTTACAGAGAAAATTGTCTGCTATAAGAGAAAACAGTGCTGTACCCTTTAGTCTCTGGATGAATGTCACTGGTGCCTTTGCTGCTGCTGACAGCTTTTTGAGAAAGCCTTGTTTGGCTCCTGAAAAAAGCAAAGGAATACAAGACAACTCCCAAACACTGGCATTTGTTTGTAGGGTGGGGAGTCTTGCACTTCTTTCTCATCCACTATTCGTGGAAAGAAGAAAGACACATGGGCCGAGGGTCCACTAAACCAAAATTCATATAGAACGTTCAACACCTTGCAGTCACCAAAATTGTCTAAGGACTTCCTTTTTTGTGCCTTTCTAATACTTGTTTGAGCTAATTTTCATTACTGCTACTTTCAATGGTCATGAGAAGGGCCATAATCTTTCATAGCTACTGCCCAGAGTAACATGACATGGTCAATCCCAGCAGCTTGAAAAATTGAAAGGTCCAGGAGGGGATTGAAAGGAAAAGTGGAGAGTTGTCTAAATAATGAAACAGAAATCAAGCACAGGTCAATAAAACCCTACTAAGCCAAAATCTTACCAGAAACATATTCATACTTAGCAATATCCTATGGGAAGCCCATATCTAAGTGGCTTAGCACACATTCTGCAATGAGTTATGCTGGCTTTAAGACCCTTGCATATCTTTTCAATTCATGGTCTTAGTCTACACCATAAGACTAAAAACTTACAAACAAAACCAAACAAATGCCCCAGCCTTCAGCAGCCTCACCACCGTAGCCTGCAGCAAACACTGGTGCCGATATTACAGCCTCTCTCCTCTCTCTAATATGTTGCTTCTGCCTCACTGCTGTCTTCTGTAGCGCTCACGCTTGAGGAATTTAGGATTTTAGAACTTTTCTTCAGTTGTGGCCCAAACAGAGCCAGGCACCCTAATCTTTAGGCCAAAGAAAGAGACCGTAGTCCTATTAAATTCAGAAATATTGACATAGCCCTTTATATCTACCCCCACTCTTATCTGCTGTAAAAAGTAAACTATTACTCTAAAACGCTATAATGCCTTACTCAAAATTGCATTTCTTCTTGAAAAATGAAGTGAAAACAAACACAAACAACTCTGGCCAAACAGATATACCAAGTCAGCTCACTTTATTTTACTGCAAAAAGTACACTGAACATGCCTACCCTATATATTTGGTAAATGAACTACAATGGCCCTAAAACCTTGGTGCTGCATCAGTAGCGGTTATAGAAATCTCTCTGTGTAACCCAATCCTTCCAGATCTGCAAGGAGTCGAAGCCTAACACACGAGGAAAGAGTAGGCAAATGAGCTTGCAAACCCATGCGTATCAAAGGTGGCTTGTGGGAACTTCCCTGGTGTATGACAAAATCTATTTTTAGTTCTGATTTCAAGTTGAAGTTTGCAGATATTATTCCTTTTAAAGAAGGAATTCCATGTACACAAATAAGAAGAAAGCAAAAAAGTTAGAAGTCCTCAGTCTGCCGTAAGTAGTTCAAGAACAGCTGAATTTAAATGCTAAAGGAGGATGAACAGAAACTAATAGTCCAGTTTCAAGTTCAAGGACTGCTGTGTCTTGAAAAAGAAGCTTGTGTAATAAAAGAGAGGAGAATCTAGACAGGTAAGATTTTTGACTACATTATATTGCTCTAATATAGTGGGAAAAGAGCAACCTGCTGTCTGCTCAGCAAGGACTTCAGTGCACCTCCTGACCAGGACTTTTGCACTGGTTTCTGGTTTTATTTTGACTACAGCAGATATATTCCCACCCTAATCAGATACAACCACCATTCACTGTGGGCCAATCTGCCCTTGAGTAGAGCAGGGTGGGTGGACTGGTACTGCAGGACGTCTGAGCCTTGCTGAGTCTCCTCTAAGGGACACAGTGTGAGAACCTTCACCAGGAATCCCTGTGGTGAAACTATCTGGAACAGGCTTGACGACCTCAAGAGCCCTTCCCAGAACCAAATTCACAAGGCAGTTGTCAGTGGAAACCCCACACAGAGTCTCAGGAGAAGGAGCTCAAAGGGATCCTGAGTGCAGCGCTTGGCTCTTTATCTCTCCATTCCTGTGAGAGGTTTCTGCAGAATGAGCAGCTGTCTCACTCACACAACCCACTTGCAAAGAGGTAGGCTCTCACAGTGCTAACAGTTTCAAAAATATCTCTAAACCTAATCTTTGGGACTATTTAGTTCTTGATTTTGGAGCACTGCCTGGTATAAATTTCGTGGATCTAAATGATGCACTTCTTTCCTAGCTCACATAGAGATAACTGCAGGTTAATAGCAGATCATTTTCAAGAGGCTATGCCTCAGGAACCCAACCCTTAAGTAAGTAATCTTGCATTTGAACCACTAAACCTAAAAGAGGGCCTCTTGATGCCAGAAATTTTAAGACAGCTTCCATCTCCTGTCTACGTGGGTTTCAGTGTGATTCCAATATGATAAGCAGTTCATACTCAGAAGAAGCATCCTCAATCTGAGAAACACTGAAAAAAACGTAATTGTGAATTTTAAAAATAAGCTTCATTCCATGAAATATTAAATTTTCAAAGATATTATGGGGCAATAAAGCCCATTTAATACATTAAAAAATATTATTTTTTTTGTAACTAGGATTCAACCATACTGCATACATACCAACAGCCAAATCACTGTGAAAAGATTCTTTTCTTCTAGAAAACTTTGAAATCCAAACAAACACAAAATCTTAGACAATACCTGAGCTGGTTTTTTTTGGATCTTCTCTAATCCAATCCTACATCAGTATAAGCCACAGGAAATTTGAAAGATATTATCCTTAAGCTCGTCAGCTTTACAATGTGACAAAACTTCAAGTAACAGCAAATTACATAGTGTGATGGAATCCCATCACATAGGAAAATACAATATATTCAAGTATATCTGTACCCTATTAAATGGCTATTTCAACATATAAAATTTATAAATTAAGTACCTCATCTTTTGTAAGTCAGAAACTATTACTCATTGGAATGACACATGCTTTGTCAATCTGAAGAGAGACAAAAAGAGCAGTTAACAGCTTTCAAAAAGAAACCATAGTTTTTCTACTGCTGTTTGCAACACCTAGCTTTTTTTCAGAATTTCACCATTTGTTACGTTTCAAGAAAAAAGTCTTTTCTCTTTATGTGTCTTTACGTGCTGAAGTTTCCACCCCCCTATCAAAAAGCTTCCCTGAAATTAGAGCAAATGCTTGAATTAGGTCAGCCACAAAAGTTACAGTTAGGAAAGTACAAGAACTTCTGCCATTTTACCTACACCAACGTTTCACTTTTTTTTATTCTAGCAGTTCTGACCTTTACAGGAAACTCAGCTGAAAACATTTGAGGAAATTGCTGCAACCTTTTCCGTGACTCTGAATGAAACAAAATGCTATTTTGTACTGCTGCAGGTACAAAATCCTAAAGTCAGTACTTCATTCCTCAAAGCTGTTGGGAGCCATGAAAAATTATGAGAAAAATCACTATCAGACTATAAGGTGATTTATCTGTGGCTTCCATATAAGGGGAACAACAGTTCTTGCATCCTGGGAGCAAGAGGTTTAATCAAAATCAAAGCTTTTGAAAAAAAGACGCATACTGAAAGAGTTAAAAGCTGAGAAATAATGAGTCTTTCACAATTCAAAAGTCTGCAGCATGTGCCCTGCTTGAAGACAAATACGGGAGCAGGAATAAGAGCCCAGAACCATACACAGCCAAGAGGAAACAACACAACACCTTTGAATTATCAAAAGATGACAGTGGAAATGTGAGGAGCACTTTGACCCCTCTGACATACAGAATGCTTTTCCTTCAATCCCTTTTCTCAAAACCATACTTTACATTTCAAGAGACAAATACCACCATGATTTCCTGCAAACAAATGTCTGTAACTTCAAACAATATGTGAGTTCAATTATCAATTTATATTAAATGCCTCAAAATAAAACTCTGCTGGACAGTACATCAATTCAATATTTAGTCCTCCCAAGAAATTTCCTATGATATTTTCACTAAAATGAGTTAAGGGTTATGGAAAAATTATAAATGTGCTCAGTTAGAAACATAACTCTGATTTTCAAGAATCTTGTAGTTCTAGTATAAATAAACAATACACCCTGAAGCGAGGTTGGAACAAACTTTCCCAGCAACTGAACTAGAATCAAGACAAAAATTATTTTCAACCAGAAAGATGTTGCCAGCACTAAAATACAATATACTTTCATAGCATGAGCTTTACTTTCTGTAAAAAGCAGTATGACAACATTTCAGGGACAAATAAGAAACTACCTAGCTTTTCTTTTCCTGGCTTCAGCAATAGTAGCCTTTAGTTTCTCTTTCCAGGGCAATACCAGGTCCAAGACACAGAGGGAGGACATGGGACCTTCAAGCACTGTGATCAAGACTGAGATCTCCCCATCAGCTGGTCATGACAGGAGACACTCCCCAGTGGCTCTGTCAGCAAGCAGAGGGAGAAGGATGGTTTGGAGATTGTTCTACCTTAGCAGTGATCCCCAGCTTCTAAGAGAGGCACAGATCCCGAACTGCTACTGCACACATCCTCTGAGCTTGTGACAAAAGATACGCTCTTGTTTCACTGCTGCACGATTCCACATCCTCTCTTCTTTTTCACTATCAGCTTATCCCAAATTTATAGGAAACGTTCCCAGCTGTCTGTCAGACATGTGATTGAGGAAAAAAAAAAGACAGGGTTAGAGTTCATGAGCCTCCAGGTTTGTGCTAGTACCACCTAGTCCTGGGGTTATTTCTAACCACAGCCTCCTAAACCTCTCCGGTTTTTGTATCTAGCCTTTAAAATCAAGTCTGTTTCTGCGGCTCACATGACTTCTATCTGATTTACAGCTTGATAGAGAAAAGTGTTATTTGCTCAGGAAGTTTTACATACTGAACAATGTATCTACTCTAGCAGAACGGGCACCTTAAGGATGAGGACTCTGACCTGCTTTACCCTCCTTTGTTTTTCTTGTTGTGTTACATAAAACAAATGCACTGATTTGCTCTCTCCCAGCACAAATGAAGCCTTGAACACAGCCAGAAGTGCTGCTTTCGTGGCTGCTCAGGTAAGCCCATAGTGCCACCCTTGCTTCTCAGATGGAAGGGTCTTATGAACACTGCAAAGCTTCATGTCAGGACACTGTTCCACTATTTATTGTACACCTAGAACCAGCCTGCACAAAGATAAATTCATTACACAGCCTTAAGTAAAGGCTTCTACAGCCCATCTGTCATGTCCATTGTTCTTAGAGCATTTAAATATTCATTTTAGTACTAATTTTATTTATAAACTTTACTTATTACAAAGGTCATACCTCAAACATTTGAGACAATAGTGGGGCACTTGAAAACATCCATGTAGAAAAATTAATGCGTCAGATTTAATCCAAACAACTGGCAACAAACAAATTTACTATGAAGTGACAAACCAGCAGTTGTTATGAAAAAAACATTAATTCCTGCATCCAGTGTATTCTACATTAACCACAAAAGTACTGCACTGACGGCACAGTGCAACCTGCTTGGGCTTAAACTGCTGGTGACTTCTCTGTGATATCCTTGTGTGAACTCTCCCTGTTTATCCCAGCAGGAGATGCCCATGCTACAATGCCCTCCCTACCACAGGAGACCACACTGTGCCACACTTACATCCTCTGCTCCTCTTCTACACATCAATAACCAGTCTACTACAGCAAACTCAAGCTCCTCTTTTAAAGAATCTCCACATTCTTCCTTTTTTGATACAGATTTGTTGTGTCTTTTGCACATCTTTCTGATAAGCAAAGATCTTCTGGATAGGATTTACACTCTTACATATGTAGAAAGCCTTGTGCTTTTAGAGAGATGAGTGCATGCTTTGTAATAAAATTAACAAAACTCTCAGATTTGTTGAGTCTTATGCAATCTTTCAGCTCTGCTTTTCTCTGAACATGTGTGTTTCTGCATTCACTCAGTTCAAGAAATCTTATTCCATCCTTTAGCCTCACACTTCATATTTCAGTTCAAAAGGAGACAGCTCATATTTACCTATACCAATTAGTTTACTGTGTTTTTTTTAATTACCAAAAAAAAGAAAAGATTAAAGAAACATGGGGGAGGCAGAGGGGGAAGGGAGATGGAGGCTACAAGAAACAGCAAGGAATACAACAGTAAGAAAAGTGGAGAGCACCTTGTAAAACAAACAATCACAAAACACCACCTGTCTCAGAGAAAGCCAGGAAGAAAAAAGAATACACCCTCTGCACATTGTGGTTTGGGTTTTGGAGACGTGCTTGGCTACATCAGTGATCAGCTTTGCTACCACCAAAGCAAGCAATTCATTACATCCCAATGCACTTAACAGATCAAGACTGAAAATTATAACTAGAGCAATAAAAGAAGGGAAATAGGAAAAACATGGTGTGCTGGATGCCACTCCAAGCCACTTGATTCGTCCTGACCCATTTTTTTTCAAATGACAGTACCTCTCTCTGAGGCCTCACAACCTAGGTGTAAGCAAAAGCATAACTGATGAACAGACACAGCAGATGGCAGGAAGCACAAAGAAGCAGAAGCGATTGGCACAGGCCGGGTGCATAAGCACTCTAGCATTTTGTAAGCACTGTGACAAGACACCTCTAAGGAAGACTTTGAAAAACAGTGAATACATTTGTTGATCTTTATGTGCAGGTTCCCCAAAGTAGGTGAGAAGTACAAAAGCAGAAGCTTGTTATAAATTTATTTAAAAGGTGAGGAAAACCAAACCCGTCACCTTGTCACCAGAACAGAGAGACACACCATCCATGTATGAGACACTTGAGAGATGATGACCCAAAGACTCTAAGATTTAGAGTAGGCAAGTTGTAGAGCTGACATGGACTTTGCATTTCAGAAACCTCCCAGAGAATCACACTGTATGACTGCAGCGGGTCTCACAGCCTGCAGATGAACTGGAAGCAACTTCCTGATTTCATACTGCTGTAGAGTTGTCTGCTAACACCTGCCCATGAATCCCTGCAGTATACACTCCTTCCCAGTTTTAATCTGGGGCTGAGAATTTGTTTTGTTTTACATATTTGCAACATATGTGAGTACTGGGATTAAGGGCAAAAGGCATTGTTGCCATGGGGAAGGTGTTTGACAACCAGACTCTTTAACTGGCACCCTTCTCCCCCAACTCTACAATCTTCATGCCAATAGATGGCCAGCCAGGCTTTTATCAGCTGGAACTCCTGCCTTGCACCTGTGTTTGGCAACAGCACAGTGCATTTGTGTGCATTTCAGCCACGCAGTGTTCTCAGCACATCCACACACACATCTGTGCAGGTGCTCCTCCCTGCATCCTTGAATACTGTGGGGAGGCACAAAAGGTGCTTCTCAGCCATCCTCCCCCCAGTCCAGCTCCAGCAGAATGAAATTACTCAAGCAGTTTCAAATAAAAATAAATTTCTTCACACAAAAGTTCCATTTTTGTCCAGCTATTAGAAGCATTGTTAACTTTGCCTGAAAGTGCAATGTCATTCCTCATTTCTTTGAGTAGAGAGTGGGATATGCAAGAATTTAGCACGCTAACAGTTTTTCCCCATAGAAACCTGGCCTTATTAAAAAATGCATCAGACTACAGTTTTAGATGGTGAAAAATGGATATTTCGTGTAGTAGAAATATTTCTGCTGTCAGTATAAAAAACTCCGTGCATATTAGCACATAAAGCATACATATCTATATAAGAAGCTTATAATATGTATAAGAAACTACTGTTATAGTTATGTTCTTTCTCACAACCATACCAATTTGAAGAGATGACCAATACAGAAAAAAGCGATGACATATATTCTTAAGAAAAAAGTGCTGGGAGACATTATCACAAATTGTAACATGTTAGATAGATAGCAGATAAGCTATCTCTATGACACAGACAGATTTAGAGAGAGACAAAGTCACATAAATCCTTTATGCAAAATCCTATCACAAACCAGATGATCCTTAACAGCAGGATTTTCTAATGAGAACATTAACTGACTCACCCAGTATCTTGCATTCTCTGTTTAAAATCATATGGAAGGTTTTTTTATTAAATGATTTATCTTTTCTAAATGATGTTGTACAGTGAAAGAGAAACAACAACAACAAAAAAACCCCACACAAATGGAAAGGAAGTCACTGAGCTACACAAAAACATACAAAATACATAAAATACAGCTGGCACAGAATTTCAAAATTTTCATTTCAACCACACTTAAAAAAACCTTGGTGATGGTCCAAACAGCCATTTTTCTATCCAATTAGCAAGTCACAAAAAATTGTACAAATTCCTATAGAGGTCTTCAATCACATAATTCTGCATTATAGAATGAAGAACTGTGCCATAAAAAGGTTAGGGCAAATTACAGAAATTCCTATTGTTCTTTGACAGACCTCTCATCAAATATTCTATTGAACCAACACATTGCTCAACCCTCTGCAGTATATATCTATTAAGGTTATGCAGAGAAGTCCACTGAACCTGCATAGGGAGGGCAAGTGTTGGGTAATTCCACTGCATGTAAAATTAAAACTGAGATTCTTGAAGATGAATCACTATCTTAAAAGAGTCCCCTCAAACAAGCTGAGATTTTTTCAAGACAAAAACCAGGGACCATGAAAATATTTAGATAGAAAGATAGTTACAGCATTACAGGATTTTTAGGGCTTTGTTTGTTTGTGTAGCCAGTTGTATGAAAGCTTGCAGGAATTAATGAAATAAGAAACCTGGATTAAATCAGGGTTAATGAGATCAGGAGTAGACACATCATTATTCAAATCACACACCATGTGAATAGTATGCACTGCCAGACTTGTAAATCAGAGATTAGAATTTAACACTCTTCCTTCTGCAGTCTGACAGTTTAGGGCTAGAGGTCTCTTTATAAATATTGCTGGCATCCACCTGCCACAGCTTCACAAGACAATGTATTATGATTCCAGTTTTTCCTGGTGCTAAGTACCAACAATTTCAAGATGTAACCGATGGCAGAAGCAGTTCCTCAGCACTTCTGACAGTCATGTTCCTCAAGTCTTACAACCCTTGCAGCTGTCAAGCAAAATTTGTTATTTAATTATTTTCCATCTTAATTGGACCTTTCTTCCTGCAAACATTACAGCAGGTACAGGTTAATTCATGTAGTTCAGAATGGGGCGATATACCTTATGGATTCCTTTTTGTCTGGATAGCCTTTTGAGTTCTGGCATGTTGCTGATATGCTCAAACCCAGAGGTAGTTTCTTAGGGGAAAAAAACCCCAAACTGTATGAAATGAAAAGATTCAGAACAATTTTAATAATCCCCATTAAAAGATGTCCTGGAACCATGGAAATTCCTTTATAAAATGTAGGTCACATGTTTCTTTGGAGGTATTAGACTTAATTCTAGAGATCTGATATTTAGAAAAGATAGCCCTATTCATAAAATCTTAGTAGCTGGGAAAATTGACCCAAACCTTAACCAACGGGTCTCAAAAAGCCTCTAGAAATGCAGCAGCTGTCCTCTACACTTGAGACTGTTTTCTCTTAGTAGAGTGGAGGTCGCTGGACAAAGATTTTCATAGTAGAATTTTTTAGGCTCTTCATATATTCTGTCTGCTCTTTTACAGCTGGGAAAAAAAGAAAAAGGAGGGGAAAGGAGATGTATAGGTCAAGCTATTCTAGCAAAACAACCGCCTATATCTTGGTTTTATCCAAGAGAAAAGAGGTATAAAGAATGCAAATAGAAGAAATAACCATGCTCAACACTGACCCAGAACAGCAGAGAGTGTTGCTCAAGACTAAAAAATGTGTGATGGGTGCTACAACTGCTTGAGAGAGTTTGATATACCATTGGTATTTGTAGGAGAGGTGCAGCCTAGCGTCATAGATGGGAGAAGATTTGGTGACCACAATCCTCACCTCAAATTACTTAATCTCATAGTTACTCAATGTTTGCAAAAGAGATTGGCATGCTACCTTTGAAGTCATGCATCATACTGAAACTACCTTTGCAGTTTCTCAATCTAGTGTTTATTCAGCCATCATGAAACTTTAAACAAACCTGCATGGCTATCAGAGCCACACAGGCTTACTGGCTTGTATTACAAAACAATCAAAACTGTATAGGACATATAATGGTCAAGTCCACATGAGAAAAAATGATGTGTACCTGCTTAGCACACTCAGCAGGTTTCCTGTTCACAGACAAGTTGCATAAGAAAGTATGATCTTTATTTGGATAAGTCTCCTTCCAAGCAGAGACAGCTATTTTATGGTTTCTCCCAACGTACCATGTGGTACCAGTATGCTTGAGGCTCATTGTTACTGTAAATAAGATAGAGGTAAAAGAAAAGCACTGATTATGCAGTTCTGTTGAGGGGAAATGAAAGTTTAAAGATGAGAGTTAAAGAAAGAAAGCAGACAGCAGGTGCATAGGAGTCATCAAGGATGATGAACTGGTGCAGTCTGACCATATATAAAGGCATATTGGAGCTCCAGAACCGAGTCCTCTGAACCCGTTTGCCTTGCTGAGCATCACTGAATGATGATGCAGATGATGCAGACTGATTCAGCCAGCAGAAACAAGATTTCAGCATCTACAAATACCCAGGGAAATTTCCTTTAGGTATTTTTAAATTTAAAAACTTAATACATTAGTTTTCATTTTTACCTTTAAACAAGAATCAAGAGGGAAAAGTTGCATGTGTCATACGTAGAAGAAAGACCTATTTTTTGATCTAAGCATTAACAATTCTTTTTACTCACCAATTTATCAAGAAAATATTTATTCATTTTGAACATTTGATACACTCCTGGTCTGAGTATTGTGACCTGAGGGAAGACACTGAGTGTTACTCCTCTGTGTTGAAGAGGACTCACCTACATTTCCAGCAGACTTCAGTGCAACTTTAACTATTAAACTGCTATGACTCCAATTATATATATGCAGATCTATGCCTTAAAATTCTAAATATTGACTTATACAATTCTCAGGATGACAGGAAAAATGACAATATATGACTTAGATTTTGTTCCCCAAGAGCAGCCTTCCTTGAAAGTAGCTCCCTGCCGTAAAAGATAAATGTGTATGCACAATACAAATCATAGAAAATTAAGACAATCATTGGATAATTAATATAAATACAAATATCTCTTGAAAAGAATGGGGAAAAATCTCACTTAGCAGAAGGAGTATCCTTCCATTTGTAGCAAATATTGAACTTAAGAAGTTTCAGGCAAAGCAGAGAAATTTGCCAGGCAATTCATAAGAGTACTCTATCCACCCTGCTCCTCAACTGTATTTTTACTGGGGAGGCAAAAAACAACACTCCTTCTTCTAGATACTCTGATATCTTCTAGAAATTAGAGGATATTCTAGATGTATTTAGATTTAACCTCCTTCACTGCAAAATGCTTTAAGTTCAGATGTAGGGGTTTTTTACCTTTACAGTATTAAGCTTGACAGCACAGCATAAACCATTTCTTCCTTTGTTTTCATTGGGAGCCCTTCTTGATGCATTTCCTTCAGGCCAAGGAGAACACTTATACTCAGGCAGTCCTACTGATTTTAACAGGCCTCATCAGGAAATAAAGTTTTTAGGCCCATTCCTCAGGAAAAACAAGACCTCAAACCTCTCAGCCCTTCTTACACTTTGCATGCACATTTCCTCTCCTCTGTGATCCACTAAATGGGGAAATATTGAGAAATAAAGAAATTATCTAGGAGCAGCCACACAGCAGTGGTTTAAAGAAACACCCAAACATAGATGTGCTCTATTTTGTAAACAGCATACTCATAATCCCAAATCAACTAACAGACTCCTTCAAGAAAGTCATTAACCCCTCTAGACAAGGGCTGTGGCAGACACTTCCCAGAATTCATGGGAGTGGTGGCCTGGGAACAGATACCGCTGAAAAGGAAACAGAGCTGAACACACATAATACTATACTGAAAAGTACAAAAGGCAAAGCTATGCCTTTTTATCCCAGAATAAAACTGCAAAGAAACAAGGCCCATTGAGGATATTCTGCTAGAGGAAGATGAATACAGAGCAAACAAGCAGCAAACAGATCCAAGGGCCTGGGAAGAAGCTTGAAATCCACAACTGAGAGGAAACTCCACACAGGGCTGGGGAAATGGAGCACAATTGTAAACTGACGCTACACAAACTGGTTTGGATGTGTCTGCACTGCTCCACACAACACAGAAGTGCTCAGGGGCAGAGGTGGCTCTCACTAACCTATAGGCAGGAGGAAAAGCAGACTTGTGAAAGGTGAGCAGTGTCTCAGTGCATCAGTGCACCTGCTAGTGATGAAAGCAGGTAGCTGTAGCAAGTACCCATTTAAGGGAATGAAACTCATACATTCCCATAACAGTGTCTCCATTTAGCCTTCAGTCATTTAAAGAAAACGGGCTGACCCTACACTTGGTCACTTTTCATCCATTTTCTGTCCCTCTGTCATGTAAGTGCTGCTGCTCAGTCAGTGACTACTGCATTGAATTAGTGAGTATTTGCAGGTACTTTCAGACCTAGGCATTTTCAACACATATTTCATTATCTACCATCAATGCTAACACTAAATTTAAGTTGTCACATGGAAAGAGTTTGTTTGCTTTGGAATTAATTTTTTCTGAAGTACTTAACAGGGTGTGAACAGTGACAAGAGTCACATGAGTACACTGAACAGCCGAAGTGCTGGGGAAAGAGCCTTCACCTATAAAGGGGGGAGGCGAGTAACTAGCCTGGTCAAACGTAGTTGGTAATTACTAGTTAATCTGCTAAGGCCAGATATTCTAGCAGCTACAAGAAGCTCCTAAACCAACAATTTAAACACTCTGAATCCTTAAAAATCATGTTTATCTTTCTTACTTAATATGTTTTTTTAAAAAAATCACTTGCTTCCTCATCTAAATAAGCTTTATCTCACACTCGCTGTGACCAAGCCCACACAAATAAACATTCAATACCTGGAAAAAGTCATTTAAAAGGGCAAAAAGGAAGCTTGAGTATAATAAGGGTGATGCTGGCCAAGTATTGGTCAATTCCATATTTCCTGTATTTTAAATATTTATTAAACGCACACACGAATCAAAATAAATGGTCTGGTCTCCATTTATTTACACAGTTACACAAATCCTGAAACAGAACCAACCATCCCTTAACATAAGACCATTGACAGTTTAATAGGAAGTCATTTATTTGTCATTTAGAAAACAAAGGTTGGAGACATAGGTAATCAAAACAAGAATTTCAGCTTCCTTTCTCCCTCTTTATCCCACAGTACAATATTTCGTCCTCTCATGTTCTCCTGTACCTCATAACTCTGCCTTCAGTATGACAGTTTCACACATCAGGGATGAAAAATAAAGCTGTTTGGTTTTCAGTAACATGAAATTCCCTCTCATACTTCCAAATTTTGTTTTATTCAAATCTATTCACAAGATACGTACCAGCAATTCTCAGGGAAATCCTATATATCTACTTATTTGTCTTAGTTTATCTCTTAAGTTCTTCCTACTCAAAGTTTAAATTTCAAAAGTAATTTTCTATACAAAGATGCTTCTAAGGCCAGAAAATAAGACTCTTTCATTTAGTCGCTCAGGTTTCCTGGTCACATCAAAATATTTACCCAGATTTCTGAAGTGCACAAGGAAAACTGGAAAAGCATACTATTCCCTTTCCACAAAGTCACAACTCTGTCCTTGTCTTTGGATATTTATTTTCATTCACTCAAAATCTGGGGCAGTTAGCCACAAACTACATTTTCCAGCTAAGTATTGTAAAAACATTGCTAACCCTGAATTCGGTAAGAGTCTGCTGAATACTTTTACTAGCTCTTCAAAACTAATATTTTTAAAACAAGAGAAAAAAATATATTAAATAACAAGAATTATCATGACTACCTGTCTTGCATTCTTAATTCACAAACACACACACACATCTCATACACAATAAGGTTAACTGAAAGAATGCAGAGAAAACTAGAATCAATCTCCACAGTGTATTTCTAAAAATAATTAATTTTCAATGTACCCTCTGGAGGACACAGCTAAATTTTACTTCCACTCTCTTCTCACATCATGTTTTTAAATTTCTTTCCTTATTTTAACAGTATGAGATGTCCAAAAGTAAAGATGCCCTGAAGATTATTTTGACGCAAAATATTTTCCATGCTCTGCTGTTCTATAATGAATAGTGTCTTAGGACACTATTTTGTGGAAATGAATACCAAAACTGTTCAGTGTATTTAACATTTTTTAAAAATCTAAATCACCATAGTATATGTAAAATCCTTTTGATAATGTATAAGGCAAGAGTGTACTAAATTGACATTCATTTATACGTTGTTTCATTTTGTAAGCTTTATTTCGTAAATCTAATATTATCCAGTTAAGTGGATGCTTTAATGTAATTATTTAAAAAAGAACACTCTGATTGTTTTGATTCCATTCCCCAGTCACTGCTTGAATGGCTTTCTGTTGGATACATTAGAAAATTACCATCATCACCAGTAGAAATTCTGTCCAAATGGATTTTAAGAGAAAGCTGGCAAACCTAGCTGATGCATGACACTTGTGGGAAGTTGTCCAGATTTTTTCACATCTTCTTCTTGAAAAAGCTATCCCATTTAAATGCTACAAAACATGGAAGTGTTTATTTACATTTTAATATGTTGACCTCAATTCCATGCTTGTGTGATCCAGTATGAAGCAGAAGTAGCAACACTGACATCATGAGCATCACCAGTAACTCTGCCCAGGCAGTAACAACAGCCAGTACCTGGCTGAAAGAGTTGAGAAGCCTTCGATTTGCAGAGCAGAGAGCAGTGACTCAACCAGGTTTAACAGTACAAGAAAAACTGCTTGGTGGCTCTCATACTGTCACTTCACACATGAAAAGCCAGCCTTATACATTTGTAAGGACGTTCCTAGCAGCAGAAAAGTGTATTAGACATGACATTTTGTTCTTCAGAGGAAGAAAACTCAGAGTTGCACTATCCAGATGTCAGAGAAAACAAACATACAGAACCCAAGAGCACCTGTATCTGACCACAGCCAGATGTCACTTTGCCCGTTGCAGTGATGTCACCCTTACCACTGTAATATTCTCAAGTCATTATCTTTATAACCCTTTATGCTGCATGTGTATCCTCCTGAAACACTGAATCTCAGGATGGCAAGCACTAAAACCACCATAAGATACTGTATCACTACAGACTGTCAAGAAAAAAATAAGCCCCAAAAGCTGAAATACGAGTGTGAAAATGCAGGTTTTATTCACCATATAACTGTACCAAGCTGATGATCATTTCTAAAGCAGGCTTTTATTTCAAACAGCTGGAAATTAAAATTCAAAGATATTAGAACCAGCCCCAAAGCCTGTACACAATCAAAGTTCATTTTCTATCTATCCATTTGCTTGAGGACAGAAGAAAAGCAAAAGCCACTTGTGCAGCTCTTATTGCTACATACCCTCAAGGGAGTGAAATCAGCTCTGCTAACTGAAGAGCCATCAAAGCCTGTAAGGTTTAACTAAAACACAAAAAAAGTCGAGGAATCCTCAAAATGGGGGTGGGATAGGGCACAGGAATGAAGACAAATAAGAGGGAAAAGGAAACTTAGCAACATGTAATGCAGGTAAGGAGCCCTTCAACATCAATGTATTCTGCCTTCCCACACAGCACTCTGCCTTCCACCCTCAGAAACTATAGAGGGTACTCTGTAATCCTGTTTGTTTTTAAAAGGAAGCACATATGCTGAATTAGAACCAAAACCTACTGAAAATGTCTGAGACTGGGAAGAAATACTCCAAACACATTTGCACAGAGTATTGATCTTTTATCCAATGAAGTCCAGTCAGTTTTTTCCCTGGTGTGTTGAGGTACTCTCATAAATTCACAGCTAGAGTAACTATGCAAGAAAGCTTCCAGAGAGGCTGGGGACTGGGACAGGCTGCAAAACAGCCTCTCTGAATTTCCTTAGACTACAGCAGAGTCCTGTAAACACCCTTTGTTACAACAGCTCCTTTACAGCCTGTAAGTATGCATTAAAATAATAGGAGGCTGTGCTGTTGAAAGGGGGAAAAAATACAAATTCTAAAATTACAGGTGTCTACAATAATATAGTAACAGCTCTGGCTACCAAGTTTCACCTTATTTTATGTGGTACTTGAGAAGAAATAGAGTTTGTCACCACAACTCCATATTCCTATAACAACCAAGGCTTAAAAGAAGAGGGAAAGTGGGGAACTTAAGTAATGAAAAATGAACTGGACACTTTGAACTGGGTATTAATAATCCAGCAGGTTGGGCATCAGCTCCAGTCAAAGATCTGGCTGTGGAAAGCGAAACTCTCTCCCTTGAAAATCAAGTCAGTCCATAGATTAGGCTGCTAAATACAAAACATGTCCTAACAGAGCCAGAAGTCTGGCAAACCAGGCACTGGGTCTAGAACAGCAGGAACACATAAATCAGCAAGCACTGGTAGTCTACTGTTTACAAAACTCAAAGGGGAAGGGAGTGAATTTGCAAATTATTTTTTCTCTAATATAGATAGGTAAATTTAAATAAAAAACACATACAAAGAGACAAATTTCTTACTAACTATGACCTGTTCCAGGTCATAAGTCAAAGTAGTAAGAAAGAAAGTAAGAAAGTAACCTGCCTAGTTACTTTCCTGAGATCCCTGCTCCTCAAGGATAGCAGTTACAGCACTGCATGACAGCTGCAGGTTAAAGTTAGCACCTGTACTTTCTAGTGAAAAATAATTAGTATCTGCAACTTTGTACATATGGATTATGAGTGGTAAATACAGGAAAGGCTTAACTCCATTATATCACAGTACTGCAATGAGCAGGAGGGGCATATTCACAGCAATTCTCTCCTAGGGTTACACACAGAGTATTCTCAATCTGATGCACAGATCATTTCTGTAAGATATTACTTGTGAAAACAAAGGTATAAGGAGTTAAGAAGTACAGTGAGCTGCATAGATTACTTCCTAGCAGACCAAGTACCAAGCTACCTATTCAGTAAGCTTTTATTTTTTTTACTTTTAAGTGTACATTTCTTCTATCAGCATATACTGTACACTTAGTCACAAGTACTTACCTGCCTTGGGAAAAGGTTTGATGTTACCCTGTCCTTCTCCTGCACTCCGTGGGGTGTAACCACTGCTATACTTTTGGTTTGTCCTACAGTTTTCCAAGGTAGAAAACTAAATGCAACTCAGCCACCTCCTCTGTCACATTTAAATTATAAGTGACAGCTTACTTGGAAGACCTAATTTAAGAAAGAAAACAGGCAATTTGAATAAGGCAGAGGAGGTTGGACTTTCTTTTCTCAAAAATTCACAATGATTTTTCCTGAGTGAAAAATATCAAGTAAGGAGCCAACAAGATTAGATAACAGCCAATTTTCATACAAATAAATGGAAGAAATGACATTTATTGCATCAGACAATGCAATCACAGCCTATAATAAAGACCAAGATGGGCACTGGAACTAGATACTCAAAGTATTTCTTCAATATTCAAAGCATCAAGCCCAGAGCTGGTAGGTTATGCAACATCATACAGAAAACAACAAAAATGGTTTAAAGGCAGTTTTATGCTCCCATTTTGAGAAGTAACAAGAAACACTCCAGTGACGGGTTAGTTCAGAAGAGCCTGTCCTTCTCAGCTGTTGATTACTGGTGAGTGCTGGGAAAAGGGCATTGGACAAGACACACCAGGACTACAGCAACTCCTTCACGTTCAAACCGTAACCTCTGTTCCCATGCAGGGAGGATGTACTGATGTCCATGTACAACAGTACATCATGTACAACATGTACAACATGCACTGATTTGAGGCAAGCAGCCTGTGCTTTCTTTGGTTACCTGCAGAAGACCAAGTCCTGCAGTCCTACTACATTACCTCACTAATGCAACACTTATGCACAGGTGCAATTGTTATCTGAGTATTTTCAGTTCTTTTGCCACAACCTTTTAAAAGCTAGGGCAGCCCTCAGTTTTGCAAAGCGAGCTTGAAAGAAGTGAGAACTAAGATCACCATGCTATATAGAAGAGGTACAATCCCTTCCATTACACACAGAAAGGAACTCCAGTTGGCACAAGAAAGGAAAACAAACATGTATTTTTAACCAAAAGTTTTGAATTTAGATTTAAATAGCTGTTACCTTTTCCAGCTGCTAAAGCAACACAACAGATGACTTGCAAGCCATAAACCAGGACATACATTTTTAAGCTTCTTTTCAAAATCTGCAGACTAATTTCTTATTCCATCATGCCGAAGCTCTTAAAGCATACATGTAGAACTCAAAGGGAGAGCCCTGTCCTTCTCTCTTCCCCAAGGTACTAATTGGAATGTTCCTCTAGGCCCAAGCCTAGCCATGTGTCTGAAGCAGGTATCTCCACACTTTATTGGCCGTAATATGGAGCAAGCATAACTCAAGAGTTCTTCTGCTGGTCTTCAAGATATCCATAAGACCCAACTACTCATGCAAGTTTGCATGAGTAGGCTAGGCTTTTTCCTTTCAGGAGTTTGGGGAGGGTTTTTTAAAAGTCTTTGTTACTAGGTATGAAGGTTTAGATTCCACATAGCAAAAAAATTCTAAATCCACCAGGAAATGCACTCTAAGCTTTCTTACTGCACTCAGAGTGGAGCTGCAGGGACAATCAAATTGCTAACACAGACCCAGGAACCCAATCCTACAGCTTAAAAAATGTGCTGAATTGGTGAAAGGCTGCCAGACACCCAGGATCATTGTGAGCTGCCATGGTTACTAACTGGGGTTTAGCTCTGCAGGCTCTGAACACCACCGTGCATAGAACCAGCTATAGAGTTAATTAGTTACAGAGAAAGAAAAAACTTGTGTGGCAGAAGAGGAATCTCACATGGACAGTCATCTGCAGCTTAACTATACAGACTTTCCATAACCCTTTCAAAACAAGCATAGAAGATATCAAAGTTATGGCCCGTCCTTTCAGTTCTTAAGATCTATTTCAGGATATTATCTCCAGTTTTTCCATCCCCAGACCCCCAATTACTCTACTTCAAATAATTTCTGAGGCACAACAAGGGACATCTCACTGCTTCTGCTTCACAATCCTGTCAGCACATCTGACAAACGCTTCAATAAAATAAAAAAGGAGAGGAGAGGGGGAGCTAAAACTAAAAATGGGTGAAGGTGGAGTTAAACAAAGTGAAGTAAGATATTGGCATCATATTTTCAAGAAAAGCTCATCTAAAAATAATACAAGAAGAAATATCAAATAATTTAAAAGGTCAACCAACAGAAAATGCATTTTATCAGTTATGTTCTTCACTATTAACTCATCAGAGCTTTGACAGATCCTGCTCAGCTACATCACTTCTGAGACCTTTGCAGTTAACACTAGGCTGCTTCAGGACGGCCTCCACCTCCTCCTTCTCCTCCTCCTTTTAAATTATTTTCAGAAATACCATACAGTATGCCTAATAGGTGAATCACAGATTCTTTCTATATGCTCTCAAAGACAGGCAAATTAATTTTCTTCAGAGTAATCAATCTTATTTAAGTAAACAGACAACTCCAAATGTAATTTTCACTTTTTTTTTTTAAATTAAGAAAAGAGATTTCCTAAGATGGGTAAGGTATCCATAAGTGCATTTCATTACTAGAAAGTTTTTTTTAATGAGGAATAGAGCAACCTTTCCTTCAAAATTAAAAAAAAAAAAGTCCTTTTATTTTTTTAAATTATATGAATGTGGTACTTCGTGCCTAGACTACAAAAAAAAAAAGGAAAAATGAGGCAGCTGAAGTAGTTTATCTCTTCCCCACTACACGTTCTGCACTATCTCCATTCCCATACAATCACAGCCACAAATTCTTCATTCAAAGTCTAGCAGAACAAAAACACACCACATGCTAGCCCACCTGACCACTTTAATACGCCTAGAACATAAATCTAGATGAGTGACACAGCTTCCCCGTGTGCCTTCAGTCCCAGTACGCACCCAGGATCTTTGGAGAGAGGCTCCCGCGCCGTCTCAGCTCAGGGGCAGCCACCTGGGCGAGCTGCAGCAGCAGCAATGGGAATGTGAGCGCAGGGCAGAAATCATTTTGTGAAGCACTGATTCCACAGAGATACCAGCCTCCCAGTGAGCCTGCTAACAAACTGGTTTCTGGCCAAACAAACTACTGCCTTTTACACAGACATCCCCTTCCAAATAACAGTGAGAGTAGAAGCAAAGTTTTAGCAAAGGTGATGAGTGTATGTGTTGTGTTCACATTAGCTGCTTCTTTCTTCATATTAGCTTTGGCTTTGCCACATGAATCTGAACATATTAAAAAAGAAAAAGAAAAAAAAAGTCTCATCTCTCCTTCCAGCACCACCAGAGTCCATAGGGTGAGGAATAAGGGTACATTGTAATTCTTTCAGTTACATGTACATAATGTAACACTTGATTCACATCGCTATTTTGCCACTTACACAGGTTACAGGATGTTTTATTTTTAAATACGCTGTAAATGTCCCTCTAACTAGTAACATACAGTAGAATCAACCTACTAGGTCATAACAGCAGCCAATTCAACTCAAAAAATGCAGTGCTGACACAGTTATCTTGGGTTTGGGGGGTTTTTTCCAATTGAAGTGGTAAGCTAAGATTCCATATGGATACAAAGGATTTCTGCTTAAGTCTCCCTCCTCACTAAGATGCTTCATCAGATCACACCTCAGCTCTCAGCTGGGCTGACAGTAGCTCCTCTCCCTCCCAGACTCAGATTCTCCATTCCCCATGCTGAGCACTCTGTGGAGGACTTTACATACCCTGTATTAAATGGCAAAATATGGTGACACAGGCCATTGAAGGACTAAAGAAACATGGGGGGTTTAAACTTCTTTTGTCTTAGAACCAGATAAAGGAAAAAAAAAACTGTAGGAGATGAAATGCATTCCCAGACTCCTGAGAGAAGTGGTAAGAACACTGAAACAACAATAATGTGTATTTTCATGAGCAGTAAGAGAGCAACCACAGATTGTGAAACAACCCTGGAGGACTTTATTATGGTGATTCAGACCCATTCACCAGCTCAAGGGAAAAACAAGCATCCTATCACCACCAGCAAAGAGTCAGTCAGTTCCCACCTTCTCACCCCAAACAGTTTGCACCATTTTGTTCTAATAACATGCAGAGGCTTTCAGAGGGAGCCCATTCCAAGTCCAGCTGAAGGATCCAGCAGTGACAGTTCTGGTTGAATGAACACACCATTCAGGACCTTGCTATTGCCAGGTCAGACAGCATGTCAGCTGGAAAGGGAAAGAATATTAAAAATAAAAATATCCCTTCATTTCCCAAAGGGGAAGCCCTCATAATGAAAAGGCTTAGAGTGATCCCTAAGTTCCCGTTCCACAGCACTCGTTGAGATGTGCTCAGACAAATAGGTGAATCCCTACATTAGACTTCATGCTGTTAAGAAACAAAAAAAGGTTAACAATACTGTCAAAAGTGGAAATATTTCAACTGTGCAAGCAAGTATGTTTACTCTTTGATAACCTTTAACAACCTTTAACACAAAAAATTTTGGTTTTATTTGAAATTAGAACTATTTAGTTTCAAAATAGAGAACAACTTTAGAGCATACAAAAATTCCTGATTTTAGTTTTCATTCCTTTTTCTACTATTCATAACATCTTTAAACTGTCTGCACTGAGGAATAAATTCAAGCAGGATATTTCTAATGCAATTACTTCCCTCATAATAGTTGTGTGCTTCTAAATCTATTTAGTGGGCTCTGAAACGGTACAGATTTTGTAAGGCTCAGTACTATCTCTGCCAAGCAATGAGCAGATACAAGATATTTCAGTCAATATTGTACCTATTTGTTGCCTCAGGAGACTTTTTTTTCCCTATGGCATATAAGGAAATACATTCTGATGTTTTGTGATTTTTTTTTCTTCCAGAAAAAAAAATGTAACCCAGCACTAACAACTTTGCATTTCAAGCTGGAGCCCTTGTATTCAAGAGCTAACAGTTTAATACGTACATGATTCTGCACAAACTGGGAAACAAATCTACATTATGAACAGGACAAGTAGCACAATATTTTCAGGAAATAAAATTTTACTTAATTCTCATAAGCCAACTGTATAAGATGAGTCAAATGTAGAGCAAATAATTATTAATCAAATGCGTGGTACTGTTTGGCACATGGACATAAATCATACATAGAGGTAACTATGCCTCTTACTAATAATAAGTTTTATACCAGATAAATGAAATTTTCAGCTAAAAATCCAATTTATCTTTAAGTGTTTGTTGATATTTATTTCAAGCATCTTAGATGAAAACAAGGCTATAAAATTTGGCTGAGGTAGTAGTTAAAATTTTACAGCTTTTTAATAGTTTGCTCAAATTAAAAATAGGGAAATGTTTATTTTGTACAAAAACATACTTTCTTTGGTTCTGAAATATTTCCTTAAAGCTACGCTTTAAGTTACAAACAAAACTGACCTACTTTTGTCCTCTTGAAAATGTAACTTATACTGTACAAATTTCACAGGATCCCTGTAGTACTCTCCATTATTGCAAATAATTTCCCATTATAAAACCTGTGTTTATCTAGGTATTATCTTGACAATTATTTTTTAAATCTATATTACAAAATGTTTGATATTTTAAAAAAAGAAATGTCAAGATCTCCTTCTTTTATTTCTAGTAAGAACCTACTTCCAAGGGAAAAAAATAAAAGCTTAGGACAAAGTAGCTTTAGCTATCTTAAAATCCTAAACTTTCGAAAAATACAAGTTTTAACATGTCATATACAAGGAATATGCTTTGTGGTGTCCACATTAAAATCTCACAAATATGGAAAAAAAAAAATTAAAAATTAAAAAAACAACAACAAAAAAATGTACACAGCTGACAGATTAATTAAGAGTTGCTAGGATCTCCATGGATTTCATTGTCACTCACCACTGCCACATGTGCTGGGATGCTCGAGTGTGTTCGCTGAAGGCTGTGAGCAGGAGGGCAGAACTCCCCTCTCACAACAGCCCCCAGTTGTGCCAAGGTGCAGAAACCAGCCCCAAGACCGAGCCCTGTGCTTCCAACAGCCCCTGGCAGTACCACAGCAAGAGGGAATCACCAAAAATCACATTGGAGGAGCAAAAGTACTGAGGAAGGAAGAGCATTTATATTGAAATAAGGACCTAGGTCAAGAGCCTGTTGGGGAAGGAAACAAGGGTGAAGCAGAGCAAATTCAATGGGATAACCTGAGATGCAAGGATGGGGAGAGGCAGAGGAAACACAGAGCCAGGGGAAAGAGGAGGAGGCCTGGCATGGCTGGAAAGAATATGATAAGCTTAAGAAACCCCAGAGGTGGGAGCGAGGAAGGAGCAGTCAGACCTGACAAGGAAGGGAACATACAGGAAGGGCTGAAGCTTAAGAGTAGAAAGAGCCGGGAGGAAGGAAGGGAATAACCAGATAAGGAGCCTGAATAAGACAGTTGAAAAGGCTGAAGTGAGGCAGGAGCATTGTAGAAAAATAGTCTGCTACCCTGTAAGTAACTCAGTAGGATGGCTTTCCTGAAGTGCTGCACACAATTCTGCAGCAAAGGGCTAACCACACTTAGGGAGGCAAAGCAAAGGCCTGGATCAATCAGTGAAAAGGACACTTGAAAGGAGAAATCAAAAGATTTCTGTTTGCTACATTGAAAATATGTGTGATTATTTTCTAAAAATACATCAGAGGGGAAGGAATAGTAAAATAACAGGAAGAGAAGGAACTTTTTAATCAGAAATACAAGTCATGAGAATAAATGAGCCAAGATCTCCCAGGAATAATTTTATGCTAAACAAGTGAGGAAGTTATTTGTAGTTGGGTTTTTTTGGTGGTTGTTTTTTGCTTGGTTGGGATTTGTTCTGGTTTTTTAAATCATAAGAGCAGTATCTTCAATAACATCTAAAAAGCAGAAAAATAATGTGCCTTTTTTAGATGCAAAATACCCTCAAAGCTGTGTCAAGCTAGCAAGACAAAATTCTCCCCCTAAAACAATCCCTCCATCAACACCTTTAAATCTTTCAGAGTGGAACTTGCTGTGCTGATGAGATGAGCTCTCAGAGCTGTCCAAGAGCAGCAGAACACTCACCTGAAGGCTCTGTCCAACAGGGTTTTAAGCTGGGGCTGCCTTTCTTCTCCCCTCCCCCCAGACAGCACCAGAGCTCATAACGTGCTCCACTCAAAAAGCACACGTGGTTCTGCTCTCTGCCAGCTTTGCTTTTAGCCTCTTAATTTCCAATGGCTACAGCCAAAAGCAGGGAGCCAGAAAAACATGATTTACTGAGACCAGAACACAAAGACAGCATTTTGTTTTGTTTTGCTTTTAAGCTCTGTACTCTGTCTGACTTTGAAACATCTGTAATGCTTTTCTGACATTTCTGTGTACAACTCCTCCACAGCTGAAGGAAAGCAGCATTAGAGGAATGATTTTTTGCAATATAGAAATGCATTCTACTGAAAGACCTGTACACTGGAACAACAAGAGTTCTGGATCTATTCTGGGATACAGTGTAAGTCAAATGTAACACACAAGCACATCATCTACTTTGACAAGAGGTTTTGTTCTGTTTTTAACTGCTATTTAATCAGCATCCTACTCACATTTAGAGTAGATCTGCTCATACTTAAGGGTGAAGCCCTGTTTCCATTAAATTAAATAGGAATTATAGTATTGAGTGGAGACCAGAATTTTACTCCAGACAAAACATTTATCTTGGAACTAGAGAATGCAGTAGTTACAATTGTTTAATCTTTCCATTCAGGAGAAAAAATGGTACAATATACCACAACTGAAAACATTCCATTTTTACTTAACCAAAGTGGTTCCAAAACAACTAGATTTTCCCTTAAGCAAAATTATCTACAAATTAACTAGAAGAAATTCATCATTTGTCAGTTGTTTGCTAGGAGGAAAAAGACACACTGGCCCCACAACAGAGAACTCCACAAAACAACTTGTACATTAATTGTATGTTTCATTCAATAGTTCCCAGGCACACTTCTAGTGAAAAAAGGCACAAAGCCATTTCACTGTTACGTATGGCATTTCGTGTAATGAATACTTTTAGTTTGCATGATTACTTTCAAAAGGTCTTCTTTATAGGACCTCTAATAAATATTTAAATGCGAGTGGAAACTCCAGCTAATCCATCTTCCAGCACAAGCAGATTCCAGGCCACCCACATATCTACAATCCTTTTTGCCCTAACTCTTGACACCCAGGATATTTTATGTAATTTATGTGTAAAATAAAAATACTTCCTGTTAAAGTCACACTGTTTATAGATGTCCTCCAACCACAAACAAAGGGCTTCAGGTCTGATCACACCCGGACCTCAAGGGTTTTGTTCAAAACTGATTATTCCTTTCTTTCTCTTGCAAAGAGAATTTTGAAAGCATGTCCCTCTCTTAACCAGTTGTTTTGCCCACCTGCACATACAGGCACAGTGACAGAGGCTACTCCAAATTCATGTCTTTGCCATAGGTCAATACTAACTTTCATGTATCTTGAAAGCTTTCCCATACATCACAGTCCCCATTCTTCCACAAAGGCTGACAGTAGGAGAATGCAGGAGACCAACAGCACACAGAAAGGTACTCTCTCTCACAGGGCAGCTTCCACCTCTGGCACAAGCACTCTGAAACCAGATCAATAAGAACAATGGAAGTGACTGAGTAAGAATATCCAATCACGGTGAAAGGACTGCTTAGAATCCTCCAAACATTCCAAATGAGATTAAATCCTTCAAAACGCACCACAAGATCCTGTGTCCCAGCAAGAATTCTTTGGCATCTACTGTCTATTTCTCTATCCTCACTTTCTTAAAAACATTCCTACAGTAAAAGACATGGCTGCCTAAAATCACCCTCAGTTGTCAGCTTCCCCCACATTTTTTAGATCAATATTTCCCAGTTGTTGCAGCACACCACTGTCTAGGTTTCAGTATAGCTTCTTCTCTTCAAAAATGTGAAGAAAAAATAAAAAAGAAAAATCCCAGATGGAATTCAGATAATCAAATGTTACAAAAGGCCCTTTTCCCTCAGTAAATGCTGAGAAATAAATGCACTCAAACTTATTATCAACACATATGTCCCCACATCAACAAAATTACTTGGATTTTTTTACATTATGACTAGAAAAAATAGAAAACATATCATTCTAAAAAGTACAGTTCAGTTTAAAATGCAGCTGAAAGCTTCAAACCTAATTGTAGATTTATCCTTGTCTGTGTTACCTCCTAACTGCTGCACTGCTTTTAAGAAACGATGAAAATATATATCATGTAGGTAAAATAATAACAAAAAATTAAAAATCACAGTATATTGCATTCACATTCTGTGAGAACCAGAGTTTTCCTGCTTGTATAGGTATTTGCTATAACACAAAGCAGCATTCAAGCATTCCATCTCTTCTGTGATAAACATAAAGCTGTATTTTCATTTCCTCACTATGAGTTTGATTCAAGCTGCTCTGCATTTAGAGCTGACTGGCAGCTCACACTGAGCACCAGCTATCTGGAGGTAACCGCTCTGAGTGGGCTACAGGCTGTTGCTCAATGGAGTGGTTTCTCTAGAGCAGAAGAGAGGGAGAGGGAAGAGGAAGTGAGAAGGGGAAGAAGCAAAGACAAAGAACTCTCACGGGTAGTAAATGTAAAGATAACGCTTTCGGAAAGTTTCTACAAACTTCCGAAGCAACCTTAAGAAACTTCAGTGTATCCAGAAGTACCATGCTGAGAAGTCAAGTAACCATGGCAGTCAGTGCTCACCACCACCCCACCAGGGTCACCATAAAGCAAAGCCCAGCAGGCAGGGGTCATAACTTCAAGTAAGGCAACAAGAGGACAAGAACACTCCAGGCACACTTATTCTCTGCCTACCACCACAGCTGCAGCACTGTATCTTTGAGAACACTGCCCTGGACACATAGATGCAGGCAGTCAGCATCTACAGCTGGCAGGATCCAAGCCACATCTATTTAAATACTGAAATCCAAGTTAGATTTCCTGTGGCAACACACTGAGCTTCCTGGAATCCCTCAGACCTTCAAATCACCCCATTGCAACTACATCCCTATCCTATCAAATGCATGTTATTTCCCTGAATGCCAGGGAGAAAAGGTACTCCTCTCAGCTCATTAGCTGTAAATTACAGCGATTACAAAAGGCTAGTCAAGAAGTCTCCTTCATACCAACCATACATAGCATGAGTGATCATTTTACAGAGATGCTTGTGGAGCTTAAGCTGTTGTGTTTTCTTTCAGTATGTGAATTGGTGAGTGTACAGCCATAGTAAAACCATGCAAAGGCACTTCTTAAAGTAAATTCCACCCCAAAGACTTGTTGTCACAAGTATGCTCCTATAATAGTTAGAGATGTCATTTTTTTTCAGGATTTATTGAGACATCTGCAGATTACCCTTCTCTTTCCTCTTGCTTCCATCATGGCTGACATTAGACAGAACTGGCATTCAAAGCCAGCCAACAGGCAAGACCATGTTTATTTCTAATTTATTTTTATCTTCCATGTGCTTATCATTTGCTTGAATCTTTCGTATCTCTTTATCCACCTTCTTGTTGAAAGATTTGTAGTGTTTGATTTGTATTTAGAGAAAAACAATGAATAATACAAAAAAATCTCTTGGCTTCCTTCACACCAAGGGATGAGGTCATAGGGCTGTTGACAATTATTTTGAAACAATCAACCTTTCATTGAGTGATGTGATCGTGCACATTCACACAGCTTGATAAAATACAGGCTTGCTCCTATCTGGAGCCTCAGGATTGCAGCCATGATATAAAATAGTACTTTTCCAGGGCTGGAAACATTTTCTAACAATTTCACAGACCAAAAAGAGACACTATCTTTCCTAGTACTTAATCCCCAAATTTGAACCATTGTTTCCTACCCCTTCTGTGCTCTAAAAATGTGGCTTTTAACAGACAATTCATTAAAAACATAATTTTTCCTAAATCATTTTAATTGATGGTAAACTTCAGTACTCTGATCATTTCTACAAGACAGGCTTTCCAGCTGCCTTTCCATTGCTCCCTTTTAGTCTCAGGAGCTCAACCATCAGCCACAGTGACTTGCTGTAGCACTGCAGAGGGAGGGAGGGAGGAGGATAACTCATCTATGTCTCCAACCGGATCTCTGAAGAGAAGCTTCAGCTTAAACATGAGCAAGAGAACAGTCATTTTAAAAACAAGAAAAGTACAACTCTGACTCCTTCAGATGCTTCTTGGGAGTCAAAAAAAAAAAAGAAGTGGCAAACAAACAGAATGACTGTCTGAGCTCCTTGAACACAGATTAAAGCAGCCACGCTGGGAGAGAAATTGTGCCAAAATTGTTTGAGGTGTCCAAGACCCCAAAAGGGCTGTGCCTACCCAAGGAGTGAATAACACACTTTATACCTCGTTTTTGGCATGGTCTCTGGCACACCTGTCAAAGGAAGGTTTAGGAGTAACTAAAGACTTGCATATGTTTGCCACTTCTGTGCAATGCAAACAGTTCAAAAGAAGGAAGAGGAAAACAGGTGACTTCCAGGGTTCATGATGCTTCTCAGTTAATGAGGGCAATTTCACAAACAGTAGAAGTAGCACAAAATCTCCAAAACTGTGCATTTCAAGATGTTTTCTTCATAGCCAGTTTTAAGGAGTTTCAAAACAAGGAAAACTAAATCCATAAATCCTGCATGCTAATTATTAGTAATTTTCCATGTCCTACCAAATCAGAAGGGAGAGGATACTTTACTTCGTTGATCCCATCTAATTAGTGCATTATGATCCACAGGCTTCTCCATCAGTATCTCATCTTCCCCTTTGTCCCAGGGATAAGAAACTTTATACCTGGTTTCTCATATTTTAAAGTTGGCATCAAAGGCATGACCTGAAATTATAGCTTCCAGTTTTAGGACAGTAACATTGTGCACAAGCACACAAACTTTCTTTATAATTCAGCTGGAATTTTTGGGCTGGAAATGTAATCTTTTCAGAAGTCTGAATCTTTTCAGAACTCTGTTTCCCAGGCCTTACAAAGCAGTGCTCTTTAGAGAATCTGCTCCTCCAGCACCATTGGTGGCCAGACTCCTCAGAGTGCAGGTGCAGAAAAGATCCTGTGGCTCCACACAAGAAGGAGTCCTGGGAAAGGCTGACACAGGCTCCCAGACACAGCCCTGTGCCCAGCACCTACCACAGTGATCAGGAACAGGACCACAAGTGAGGCTGCTAAGCCAGGTTTTGGAGCAAATTCCCAGGCATCCTCTGGAGACCTGAAACACATTCAGACCCAAGAAAGTGCAAGGGTAACTTGCTGCCATTTTGCAATGGGGATAAACTTCCTAAAAACTAACATTTTTTTAATAACTATAAAAATTCAGGTTCACTGTTAAAAACAACAGAAAACCACATTCCTGCTTTGTACCCGTGCTGCATTCCTGCTAATACAGACACAGATACTTCCTCTGAAAAAAAACAACTGCTCTGGTACCTGAGAAGGACTTCATTCAAGAAATATAATAAATCCCTAGTGTCTCTGCAAGATCTGAAAGCCCATTCCAAAAGGTGCAAAAAGAAAAAAATTATGAAGACAATGATACACTGTTATATGCTTAAAATATGCTTAACAACATTTCAGGAATTAATGAAAAAAGTTTTCCTAACACTTCCACTCATTTCTTTTAACATTGGTAAGAAAAATCCAAGCAGCATAAGACAGTATAAATCCATTGAGACATTCCCTGAGGTATGTACTGCATAATAGCTGCAGTGGAAGCTATGCCAGTAACTAATTAAACTTATGCCTCGGGCTTTAGTGATGTCAATTCATCTATTCAAAATTTATTCTGTTTTTAAAGAGCAAGTAGATAATTTTCTCCATGAATTCTATCATTTTAAAAAAATTAAAAATTCATTACTTAAGATCTTTTAAAGTAGAAATACACTGTGGAGAAAATGTGTTTGATATGATAGACTATCATATTTTAATAAATGCGGTAAAGTTTCATGCCCTTGTGAATGAGGTGGTCAGCCCATCCAGGAAGGTGGAAACTTTTTCCTTCCTTACAAGAAATGGATGAGTACACAAAAAAGCTTTGCTCTTGACAAAAGGTAGCTTCTAAAAACTCCTACAGAAAACAAGCTGCTCATCCAAGATGATAATTTTCACACTATATGACAACTCTTACCTCAAGAGTTACCAGTTTTCCTTACATTATGTGGCGTTTTTTGGGCTGTAAAAGTCCTCAAGGTTGGGTTATTTATGAGAGTAAACTACAGCAATAGTTACTCTTCCAATTTCAGCAGAAGGGCTATAAAACTATGTAGAAATAGCTTCTGGAATAAACTGTTGCAGCCTTTAGCTCACCCTTGTTGCTTCTGTTAGCATCTTCTCATGAAAAGAGGACAGTCATGTCACTTCCTTCCATGGTTCTTGTTACAAGGTTTGCAAGAAGGCAGCAAAATTATGACAGTACCTCTTCTTTTTAATTGCATCAGAATTCAGATTCAGTCTCTTCCTAGTTGTTGGTAAATTCCAATTGTTGCAATTCCACTTTGATGGGCAAAATAACTTCCATATTAAGTAGTAAATCACCAGAAGTTCTAGCTCATCCTCAGGCCCCACAAAGCTAACAGAGCCCTCTGATCACACTACTTGCACAATCATTTTAGGGACACTAGATTCATACAAACATGTTGCTATTTGAATCAGTCATGTATTACCAAAAAGAAAAAAAATATGTATCTGACGCTCAAATCAGAAACATATTGTCATTAGCTGCCGTTGCTTTTGGCATGCTACTCTGAAAACACAACTACACATTACTTCTCTTTGCATCAGATCATGCTTGAATTTATGTAAACATTGTGTAAGTGGCCCAACTTCACAAAGAATGAAACTGCTGTTTGCCATCTGCACTGGTAGGGTTGTACCGCACAACATTAAGCTTTATTTAGCACTGTTTATGCTCAAAGCGTCCCCAAACAATATTAACCAGACTGGTTAAGTTCTGGTGTCAGAGAAGCCAGGACAGCAGCCATTAAAGAGCTTACAGAAGTTCAGAGTGCATGTTCTTCTTGAATGTTCAGACCTATTTTACTGTAAGCAGATACTAGAGGTGTTCCTAAGTGTTTTATAGGCAAAGGGACATAAACGCATGAACAATTTTAAATAATGTGGTCATTAATTAGATATTAACCAGGTATTCAGGAGAAAGTAAGTTAGGTTCATGCAAGTGTTCGGTTCTTAACATGCTGAGTACTTACAGCCCTAAGGCCTGAAGTATTTATAACTAGCTGCAGAACAAAGACGTGCTGAGCTGCTCTAGCAGAAATTCATCAGCATCAACAAGAACTGTGTCCTGTATGTTCCAGGGGTGCTGTCTGCAGAGATCCCAAACATAAGAAGTCATAGCTGACTCTGATCTTTAGATGCAGCCAAGGAAGATGGTCTAAATACCACTTGCCACAAAGAGGAAAAGAGACTTCAGAATGACACTCAGCCTCTGCAAAGGTAATAGATGCAAGGGCTACCTTCTGCTACCTCACCTTAATACCACAAAACAGATCCAACTGATTCAACTTTAAAGGTTTTGTCCTTAGACCATTAGAATTATTTCTTATTAATATAATTTAAAAGAGTGAGGATTCAAGAAAGAGAAAGACAATAAACAAGCTCCATAAGCGTGTCATTTTAAGTGATGACACTGGTCCATGCAGTTTGCAGTGTTTTCTGCTTCTCCTTAGAGACTGTGAAAAAACTCAGAGTATGGTTTGGAGATAGAGAAGACACACACACGTACAGAGTTATATATTACAATATTCAAGCAACATCATAAATTGAAGAATATGCATCTTATGATTAGCAAAAGGCAGTGCAATCCAAAGGGAGCCAGACAATAGACTACATGAGCTTTGGATCAAATCCATTAAGCTAACACTGTAAACCACCAATATGAAAAGATTTCATAAAACAAAGCTATGCAAAGTAACTGCTGGTGAGTATCTGTCAAAAGTGAAACCCCAAAACCAAAAAGAAAGTCAAAGAAATTGACTTTGATTACACAGTTTTTATTGCAGTTTTAAAGGAGGCTAATTGCGGGGAATCAATATAAAGTCACCATGGACCATCTGAAAACACCACAAGACAAAAATCTGTTACAAACACAAATGTCTGTCTTTGGCAGTAGACGCTGTCACAGGATTGTTAAATCCAAGATCTCATCACTGCTTGTATTAAACCTTGGTAATCTCAGTACAAATAGACTGAGGGCCCTATGGGGTGGCTCCTAAAAGCCACTCTGCTCCACCCCAGGGCTCCAGTTCTTAACTTCCCCTACTTTTACTCATCTTGTCCCTCTGTCTTTATACCAAACCTCTGTGAAACAGGTGGAGTAGAGATGGTCTACAGTGTTTATGCTGAGCAGAGAAAGCCATGGGGGCATGCTTAGTAACAGGGTGATAACTGAGGAAGAAAATGCAATAAAAAAACATCCCAAAAAAGAGAAAAAAACAACCCAAAAACCCCAAACCCAAAAACCCTAAAGGAAACACAGCAGAGCTGTTACGCTGCATTTGAACATTACTCTGTATTTCCTCCAATCCAATTTCATATTTGTGTTGTTTGGAGTTTTTTTAACTGCATTTATATTTTTCAACACATTACCCTGTGTTGGAGTGCCCTATCCAAGACTTTTAACCCCGACCCAGCGCTTCACTCCCTTTCAATCACCCTTCTTAAATTCAGCCCTCATCAGCCATTCAGCAGAAACTTCTACACTGGATACTGTCCATTTTCATCCTTTTATTTTTTGATTTTTTTTTCTGTTTTAACAGTGATCACCAGTTTTAACTCTTCAGAACAGCAAACATGTCCCAGCCATTACAATCTTCTCCTTTAACTGCTCTATCATAATTTCACTGTTCCTCTATTTTCCTAATTTAAATCTAATACCAGTTTTTCACAAGTTTGTCCTAGAGAGGCAAATATTCTATTTCTAAATGTAATCTAGATAATTTTCTGTCTTGGCTGGCCTCTGCCAAGTGTCACTGAACTCAGGCACAAAATTCTACTGCAAGATTTTGTGGTTTTTTTACTTCTCTCACACAGGTACAGTGTGTTTAGAATATGGCTGCTGAAAATAAATTTTACTTCAAGACAGAATGGGCTGCTCAAATACCCTATTCTGAAAACATCTTGTTCATACAAAGCTTCTGTCTTAGCAGAGCCCTCCATGAATGACAAAAGAGGAGTGCGATTCATTTGGCAGCTAAAGTATTTAAATAGTTCCACAATGGCATATGAAGCCCCATACACATCACAACTTTTTATTTCCCACAATCATTTTTCTTTTCCTTCTCACTCAGTCATTTTTCTCTGAATTATTAAATCCTTCTTTCCCCTTCGTACAATTTGGGAATTCTCTGGCTGTAAGAACTCAGAAGGTTATAGTTAGCAGTAAAAGAAAGAGGGTTGTAGGGAAAAGATGGCTCTACGAGAACTGTGAAATGGAGGCTATTTCAGGTAAGTGAAACACCCAACACTCATTCAATGTGTAACTTCTTCAACAAATGTCATCCCAGTCAGCATCCTGCTTACCAGATAGCACACAAATGTGGCTCTCTGGCTGACAGATAAAGTCCACAAATTAACACACACTCTTACACACAGTCAAGGTAGTAAAAAACAATTTTGGAGAAAAGGCCAAACTGAATGTGTTTGAACCTCAAAACTGCTAAGGAGAGAAAAGCAGTCTTGATGACATGAAAAAACACAAACCAATCATTAGTGTACAGCTCAAAAAAAAACCCCAACCTTATAATGAGATGAGTTTCAGAGAGAGTTATAGCAATTTTGACTAGCTAGAGAAAGATATTAAAAATTCCTGTGATTTTCAAAACACCACACAGACTTTGCTTCTTACATAGTTTTGACTCCATTTGACAAGTACAGGCCCATGAATTGATTTACAGGTTACTGAAAATGAGAGAAAAAATATTAAATGGATAATGGATGAGTCAAACTCAATAAAGAGTACAATACTAAAGTTTAATCTGGGTTACTATGCATCACTCTTATCATGGCACGTCTGTCCAGCATGCACTGTAAAATAAAACACAGAGAAAATAAAACATGCTGCTTGTATTCTCAAGAGAAAGAAAGCCTACCTTACCACACCATCTCAAGCACAGAGAAGACCTTCCAAGCCTGTTTAAGGACAAAGACTAAACAGAATTGATTAAACACCATGGAGAAAAAAACCCCCAAAAGCCATCTTAACTCACAGGAGGAGGATGAAGTATAAAGGAGCATTTCTAACCATGAGAGCAAAGAGATTCTGAACCAGCATTTGCTGGGCACAGCAAAAACCCAATGAATCTTCATAAATGTGAAACTTGGGAGCCCACAAGAGTAAGGGGATGATCTAAGCAACGTTTTCCAAACTCATCCCGTGCCCTTGCTCTCTCATTCCTACACCATGCCATACATACACACACACTTACACACACATTAAGCAGTTACCTCAACCCTCGCCTTTCTGAGTAATTTGAAACTACTCAGAGTAACATCTTCATTCATATTCTGATATTTTTATTTCTTTGTTTGCAAGTTTTCTCAGCAGTTACCTCCAACCATTCTTCTCCCTCTAGACTATTTTACATCAGACAAGTCCTGAATTTGTGTTGCTGCCTTCACAGAATATGGATATTCTCTGTAGCTGCCTTCTTTCACGAAGGGCTACTTATGACTCGTAATAAATTATCAACTCACCACTCCACAGTTAAAGGTCACTTCAAGAACTTGTGGCATATAAGAAGGAGGGAGGGAAAGGGATGCACATAAAAATACAACCTAAAGAAAGCTAGGTTTTCTTTAAAAAAAAAAAATCAACTAAAGGCACAGTTCACTCAAATGAACTATTCAAATGCTTTAAGAATCATAATTTCATAATTTACTAAAACCTCCTTCTTCATTCTTGGCATAAGTGCATGTGTGTGTGTAGGCATCATATCTTTAATTGCAGTGTGAAAAATGCTGCTCATTGAAAGAAAAAGTATGTAGTTATAATTAGAAGTGGAAACTATAACCAACACTTTACTTGATCATACAGAAAAAGGCATTGCTTAGTCTCAAGATAGAGCCTCTAGGTGTCTTGTACTTCTAATAACACTCCTGTTTACTACTCGATAGTTGAGTGATCCCTATTGAGCCAAAGTACTGCAATCCAACTAATTCCTTTTACAGGCTCACAGAACAGCCAAGGCAGGAAGGCAGCTCTGCAGATTGCTTAGTCCAACCCAGCAGCTCAGAGCAGGATCAGTGAGAGCAGGATACTCAAAGCTGTGTTCAGCTGGCTGCTAACTACACTCAAGGATGAAGGATCCACAACTGCGTGGAGTACCTTGGACAACCTGTTCCAGTGTTTGGCCAACCTCAAAACATTTTTTCTTATGTTTAAATTATTCTGCCGTATTTCTACTCATACCCATTGTCTCTCCTCCCTTCACTGTCTACTGCCAGGAGGACCCTGGCTCCACTTTCTGTACTCCAACACATCATGTAATCAGACACTTAATAAGATCAGCCTGAGCCTTCTCTTCTCCATATTGAACTGTCCCATCTCTTTCACACTCTCCACAGATCTCACAGGCTCCAATCCCTCAGCCATCTACACGGCCATTCACAGGACTCACTCCACTCTCTCCATCTCACTCTTGTCATGGAGAACCCAGAAATGGACACAGAACTCCACAGCTGCCTCACCAGCAAGGACAAGGGGAGAAGGATCACATTGCTCCCCCTGCTCACAGCACTCTGCCTGAAGCAGCCCAGGCAGCCAGAAGCTGCCCCTGCCACAAGCACACACTGCTGCCTCATGCTCTGCTTCATGTCCACCAGGATCCCTGGGCCTTTCTCCACAAAGCTGCTTTCCAGACACTCAGCCACAGCCTGTACTCGTCCCTGCCATTATTCCTCTCCAGCTGCAGGACCTGGCATTCCCCTCTGCTCATTGGCATCCTGTCAGCCCATTTCTCCAGCCTCTTCAGGCCTCTACCAATGGCAGCATGACCCTCTGGGGAGTCAAACATTTCCCACTTTTGCACCACCTGCCAACCTGCTCTGACTCCTCTCTGCCCTGTCTCCCTGGGCATTACTGCAGATCCTGAGCAGCACCAGCCCCATTACCCACCCCTGTGGCACCACTGCCACTGACCAGCCTGCACCTGCACCTCGTCCTGCTGATCACAGCCCTTTGAGTCAGGCATTTCTGCCAGGTTTTTCCACTCTCCTGGGTTGCACCTCATCAGTTTGTCAAGTTATGGGAGACAGTGACAAAAGCTTTGCTGAAGTCAACATAAACAACATCCACTCCACAAGTCAAGGATCTCATGGTAGAAGACTAACAAATTGTTCAGACATGACCTCCCTTTCATAAATCCATGCTGACTACTCCCACCAGCTTGTCCTTCATGTTTGGAAACGGCTTCCAGGAGATAAACATGAGGCTTGAGTTCCCCAAATTCTCCTTCCTTCCCTTCTTGAAAAGATGATAGACTTTTGCTTTCTGCTACTCCCCAGGAGCCTCCCCCAAGGCTCTTTCTGAGAAAATCAATTTTCCATCTTGATTTAATCTCCTCTGAGATTTTCTTCTGGATGAGGCATTGTAGCAGAATGAAATGTATGTATGAATGAAAATAACACCTGTTTTTCAGATACCAGACTGGGTTGCAGCAATGATAGAAAGAGGAGAGAATGCTTTATACTGTGGAAACAAATATGACCTAGTGTTACTGAATGACATTTCATAGAATAAAATAGGTCTCCCAAACCCAAAACACTGCAAATAAAGTTATCTACATTTTTGTAGTCAGTCATAACACTGACCAAGCACTCATGTGACCTCAAGGAAAAGAAATGAAGCCATATAAGACATAACTGTTCAAGCAATTCCAACACTCATTGTTACCCAGCCATGATTAACTGAAACACCACCTTTGAGATTAAAATGTAATTTTTAGAACATATATACAACTGGCAGCTACAATTTTTAAAAAATGGCCATATATTACATAAATAAAGCATCCAACTTTCCCATAGGGAGCTATTAGGTCACTGCTTTTTCCAATACTGTCAGAGATGCCTGAATTTACATGGTTTGTCCTGTCCTCCTTTTTTCAATGTTTCTCCTATTTATTCTTTTTATTTCCTGATCAAGCTTGTGCTTCTTCAAGCTTTGCTTAGTCACACCATCGTTACCACTTGCATGGAAGCAATCTAACACAGTACAAGCTGTACAGCTTTTCTCTCTGCACACAAGTGCACCCAGCAGAGAGGAGCTGCAAGTCAACACACCACTGAACACAACTTTGGTTTTGTGCTAGCATAGCTACAGTTTCTGCAGTGCACAAAAATGCTTCATTAACATTTCAAACAATGTAATTTGGTGCCTTAGCTGCATTTCCTATGATGGTCTGTACAGTGAAGTTAGCTTCCTATGGGTTCCTCTTAAAGAAGCTTTTCCAGATACCCTGTAGGTATCCCTTTCACTTAAAAAAATGCTAGAGAAACTGCTCAATCACTTCTTTCCAGTTATCTCATCTGTTAACAGTTTAATTCAAACCAGAAGTTAATGTTAATATTTTATGAAAAAGCAATACTTATTTGGGTATTAAAAGCTGTCCAAGTATCTTGCACAGCTTCCACAGCTGTCATTATTCATTCTACCCCTTTCATATGAGAATAAAATCAGAATATTAACTACTCTCTTCAATTCTACTACAGAATTCAAACCTTAAACTTCTCTCTTTTCTTCCAAGAGAGGCAGGTGGTTAATAACTATATCCAAGAGCAAGTACACATAACTAAGAGGCATAGCTGTAAATTCCTTGGAGAGGAGGAAAAAGATACAAAAGGAGAACGGGGGAAAGAAAAAAAGGAAAATACTACAATGCAACAATAAACTATATATGTTAAACAACCAAAGTGGAATTTCCTAAAATGGTAGCTATTTGCAAACTTCTGCCAGCATAGCTGAAGCAGGAAGACTAGAAGGTGTGACTAGCAATTGAACCAGCAGAAGCCCCTGCCACTGACTTAAAGCAGCTGAACTGGTTCAGCTAATTGAACTTTCACTGGTACAGCCTGTTTGCTCGCTGTGCAGGGTTTTACTGGATGGCCCTGAAACAAAGCTTTGCATGGAGTTGCTGCATAGCAGAAGCTCCCTGGCAATACTTCACACTAACTCTCTTATAACCACAAAAGAACACCAGAGCAGGAGGTGCAAGTTCCTATCACAAGTGAGGCTGCTCATCCATAATGCTCACAAAGAACAATTTGGTTTTGTATTATCTTATGCTATGTATTTTTGCTCCTCATCAAAAGGCACACATATTCAGAGAAAAAGAAAAATGATATTTCAAGTGGCCACTGTTAACACCAAAAAAATCAAGGAGCTCTGTTAGTGCTACCAAAGGACCTTCACCAGACAATTATTATGGTGATGTAATTTTTTTTGCACACCTAGAAAAGCAGTAGTAACCCTTGTAGTTAATCACTCTATATCATCACTGAATCATTACATGTGACACATTTTCACAAGTCCTGTTTACATGCATTTCCCTGACAGCAGCAGGAATGCAAAATCTTACTGCTTTGAGATGAAGTTCAATAAAATGGTGGTGTCACTATAATGGCAGCACAAAATAAAATTCACCTCTCCCCCTGCTACTCTGTATCATGCTCCAGTGATGCAAACTTCCCTTTTCTCTCAAGCAGTCTAACCAGCTAATATTAATTGTCTTTAACTAAAAACAATTGCCTGTAGCCAGTATTTATCTTTAATTTCATTGCTTGTTGCCAGATCTGATGAGGGGATTCTGAGTGTGGGAGCCTAGTCAATTTTTCCAACAACGCAATCTAGTAAGAGATAGTAATTTAGCCTCTCCCTGTAAATCCTGTTTTCACTTTATGAATGTCTGAAAACATCAGTAGAAAACAAGTACATCTGTTAGCACTCATTAGCAAATGCTGGTGCTGCTGGTCGTAAAACTCAAATCCCATCTCCCTATCTGTCCTTCCAGATACACTCTTCATTGGTAGGACTTGAGAATCTCATTTTAGTACAAACAGGCTCAAAAGCGTGACTGAGAAAACCTCCACTAATACAACAGTCTTCAAATAAAAACCTCTCTCTAACACAGCAGTAATTAATATTTTCTCTCATTCTTTACAGTGCTCAGTGTAATGGAGCTGCAACTTGACAGCAGCAGGACATAGTACAGAGATTGGAGAGGCAGGTTACCAACACATTACAGGAACTCCAGGCATGAGCGAGGAAGCCCTGAAGGAGTTCTTCAGCCCTGGAACCTGTACGCCCAGTTTCAGCTTCATGAGAAAATAAAACCCACACAGAAGCTGTGGGGTGGGAAAGTGGGAAGAGAAGGGCAGCTTCTAATGGAAACACATGAGCCTTATAGAACACCTACTGGGAGTACAGTATATTCAGCTTAAAGAAACCAAAATTACCCTTTTCTAAATATCTGAATGTTCACTAAGGAAAAAATGCAACGGTAAAAATCCCAGCACAAAGAAACGGGGTCAACAGTAGTGTCACTGCAAGTGTCACCAGGGTTCAGAAGGGCAAGCAACACATGCTACTTCCTTGTGCAAACTCTAATACAGAAAAAACCCTATCCTTATGCAATTGCTTAGTGGAGTAAAAAGTGTTGAATTAGTGGATACCAGAGGATAAATTTCCTTTATTTTGTAAAATAAAACTTCCTTTAAAAATAATTTCCTATACCTTAACTTGTATGTTGTGGTTTTAGACCCAGGTTTATTTCTGCATACAACACACATACATCATGCATGCCTACTGCATGGGCACATATATATTAATTTTGGAATACACCTGGAAAGGGATTACAGGTTGAGAAAGAGCTTTTATTTTACAGTTTAATGAGTCACTCTTCTCCCTCCACTTACTCAAAATTTTCCTCTGATGTCCACCAGTTTGACTAGTCTCTAAAAAAATTTCACATTGAATGACAGGCTGCAGAAGTTCAAACAACCTAGTAAAAACACATAGGCTAACAATATAGAAAATAGAAAGTTTTCTGTGCAGAACCACAGAGCAATTAAAGATTATGAAATGCAGTGCTCAGTCCCACAAGCACTGGTGCATGTAAAGAGTTGTATTCTCCTTGTCATGCCATCAACTTCAGTGAACCACTGAAAGGTTTCAAAGTACCTATTTTTTCTTCCACAGGGAAAAGTCCTGGAGATATCTCACAGCACGGTAACTCAAATCCTAACTCCTTCCAGGATTTTACTTGACATTTAGCATTCTGTACTTTTACAAAACATCAGCAATAAACCAGGTTTTGCTTTTGAATTAACTATCACTAATTGTGACAATCTGCTCATGAGAGCTAATAATGCCAAGGTTGCGGGTTCAATCCCCATATGGGCAATTCACTTAAGAGTTGGACTTCATGATCTTTGTGGGTCCCTTCCAACTTGGAATATTCTGTGATTCTGTAATCTGTGAACTCGAATTCACAACCATAGGCCTTCAGGTTCTCTCACTTTAAAAGGACAGAGTCAGAGTCAAAGAAAGGTAAATACAGCAAGTACACCACAGAGCATTACAAATCAACTGAAGGTCGCAAAATCAGTAAGTTGTGTGGGAACAGAAGTAAAAACCTGAATATATGTCCTTCTCTACCTGCACAACACTACATTTCAGGTAGTTCCACTTGTAAGTGCTTTATTTAATGAAACAAATTATATAGCAACTATTCAACTAAGTTTTAGAACTAGACTCTTCTAAAACAAAATAGAAGAATTTAAAAATTCATTGAAAGCTACATTGAGACATGCATGCAGCTTTTTGGTGGGTGAATTTCAGCTACTTTTTATTCAAGATAGATAATGTGGTAGCTCTGAGTTACAGGCATTTTTCCATCCATATTTCCCTAATTCAATCCTGGAAGGAGAATAACTCAGGTCAATTTAGAGTCTTTTAAAGGAGGAACAGATTACATTTTGATAGTACAAAAAATTGAGCTGTGGGACACTGGGGAAGCATAAAGAAAACATTAAGATTTGCATCTTACTTTCTTCTACCTCTAATTATTAGGCATCCATTGGGCCAGTGATTTGGCAATGGCTGATGACAGTGTATGAGCATGTCTCTGTAGTGCCATGAAGACAACATGACAGGACCATGCACTAGGACAGGCAGCCTGCTCACCTGCTGGCAAGGTCCTGGGGGCAGCATGATAAGGAAGCTTGGGGTGAGGGAACAAAAATGAAAAAATCCTTCAATCAATCAAAAAGCTGATAAATACAGGTGGCAAAAGGAAAGCTGAATCATGTAATGCTCTCGGCTCCAAGTAGGAAGAGAAGAATTTTCAGCCAAAAGGATTTAAAAATGTTTTCATTTGGTTTGTGTTATCGATTAATAAATAATACCGACAGACAAATCAGGCTGCCTAAACACACCAAAGCATGTTTAAAAGGGAAACCAAGGCTTAGCTAAGCTGGTTATCATGAGCCAGCCAAAATAGTGGCAGTAGCTTGTAAGCTACTGCTGAGCAGTCATGAAAATTATGAAAGAAGTTTCTGTTTTAGAGACAGTATCTGTTGGAAGGGTGTTTTTAATCAGGGTTTTTGATAATACTGGCCTACTGCTTGTGGGAAGGCCAACACAAGTTCTCTGGAAGAACAGGGACTGACTCAATCTTTCAAAAGGTGACTGAGCCCTCACCAAGCAGGAAATGGACAAATCAAGGTTCTGTGAAGCACCAGATACATACGTTCAACAGCTTGCACATTCTTGAATGGCTTGTGTGCATTTGTTACTCTCAATATTCCCAGTCAAAAAAAAACCTCAGTAAAAGCAAAAGTCATTACCATTTTCTGTAAAAATGAAAGGTTTGCCTTGTTCCTTCTCCCTGGGTGGGAAGTACCAACGTTACTTTTAAAAATGTATGCTCTACTTGTTCTCCTTCCATCCCTCACCACCTCCTGTCACAACCACTGCCGCTAAGTATCCATCGCTGAAGAAGTCTGAAGTCAGAGTGAGTAAATAACCCATCCTATGGCAGTTTTCCTGCACCTTTGCCTTTTTTCCACGGTAACTGAGTAACTAGAGTGTCTATATATAAACAATGATATATTTCATATGGCTTTAACAAAGCCAAAAAATGAGGAATAAGAGGCTCGCATACACTCGGCTCTTTCCAGCTCTGAAGAGAACAACATGTTCTCTGCTCATAAACCTAAACTGCTCTAATATACTTTGTCATCTTATAATTTTAATAACAGTGCCAGTGAAATTCTAGTAGAGTGATGTTCTAGTAATTAGGTGATGGCAGGAAATGGTGGACCCTTTAAGGACTGTCTTCACCACCAGCTTCCCAAACAGTACCCAAAAGATTCTAGGAGGAAATTGCAGCACTTACAGGAACAGAACACAAAGATACCTAATTAGCCAAATACTTTCAACAGCAGATAATGCAAATAGTTTGTCATTCCAGTTGATATGCATTTTATAAAAACATAGAAACTGTTACATTGTCTATACATGATACTTCAGGAAAATCAGCACTTCTGCACATAGAAATAAACCCCAAATACAACAACGAAAATCCAAATAAATTAAAAATTAACACCACTAAACAAACCCCACATACGCACATATACTTACTGTGAATAAATTGTAGTGTTTGATCAGAACTAGAGCGTATCACTAACCCATAGCAGCAGCAGGTTTTTTTCTACTCATCCCTCTTGCTGTCATCTTCATTCTTACTTACTGTTAACACTTAAGTCATATAAACTGAAAGACAATCAGTAGATGAAGTCTGGACACAGGTTGTATTGTTCTAGCTATGTAAGTGGACTATTTGGCAGGCTAAGACTGAAGCACAACCTTTCACCATTATGATTATTAAATGCTGCAGGTATGCCAGAGGCTTTCAGAATACTGTTTCTCTTACACCCTTTTTTGCAAACAAATATTAAAACCATTAAAATCAGATAATATTTCCTAAACTTGAGGGAATCCATCTGAGGGCTTTGTAATTAAACTGCAAAGAAGGTGGAAGTATTGACAAGTATTCTCACGTTAGCTTCAAACAGCAGTGAGACTGAACCACAATTCAATTTCTAGGAACTTATGTTTTAAGAATTTTAATGAGGTTTTTGGTCCTGTCAGGAAAAATCAGATACACAGCTGTACTCTCTTCAAATCCAAAACTGTAGAAGTATGTTTTGCAAGACATTTGTATGCAAATACTGCTAAGCACCTCTACAGATTCTACCTACAGAGAAGATTTTCTCACAGCAGCATCCTCCAACAGTAAAACAATTGCCACACCAAGTGTGAAAATGAATCAGACCAAAATACATGTATTACTAACATATCCACCCACACACAGAGAAAATAAAAACATCCGGAGCTTGTAAGGTTGCCAGAGGGGGAAAAAAAAAAGAAAACCAATTTCAGGGAAGAGAGAATATAAGTTTAAGACACCTTCTCTTTGCCTCACAACCTTTTAGGACTAGCTTGGAGAAATGCTATGAATCATCTAATCCTGCCAATTCTATAAATCCTTATGACTACTTTAAGAGGCTATTGCCAAAACTGTATTGAATTTTCCATATAACACACACTTCAAATAATAATACATAACTAAGTTCTGAATAAATTGAAGCTACTTTAAAGAATTACTCTATTATAGCATGAACGAAGTTATATGTTTGAAAATATAAATTCTAGATGGCACATTGGGTTCCAATCTCTGATTGGATTCTTCTCATGGTTTGGAGCTTCAGAAAGAGAAGAAAGAAATAAAAGAGGGTTTTTTCCCTTATAGCCCAAATTGGTTTTTCTTGTAAGTTACAATTTAAACAACAGCATATTTTAAACAGGAATAGTCTACTGAGGTTTTCTTAACACTACAAATGACCAACCTCAACAAGAAGAGGAAATAATTGAGTCTCCTTTGTATATTAATTGATACAACCCACATTAACTCTATCAGTAAAGCAGTATTATGTGTATTTAAATAAGAACGATTTTAGACATCTGTAATTATATTGCATAAAGAATGAAAAGAAATAAATTTATTTTCAAATTCATAAATTTCATAAAATTGTAGAATGGTTAGAGGTTGGAAGGGACCTTAAAGATCATTTAGCTCAAATCCCCGTGCCATGGGAGGAGTTGGATCCATGGCAGAATTTCCATCAGTTCTATCAATACATAATTACAAGTAAGCCACTGCCTTTTCAGAAGGTTACTTTTTGCAATATAATGTACTAGTCATTAAAAACAAGTAAACACCTTAACGCTGAAGCTTCACATTACTGTGTGCTCACTGCATGACTCCTGCACGTACTTAAAACTTACTTACTTTCACATACTTCATAAAATGTTTAAAGGCTAATTCCCACAAAACATCCAACAGCTGACAGCCCCAAACCACCACCATTTTTTCTCTCTTTTCCACATCCCCACACTCCCCTGAGTAGCCCCTCCCCTCAAAGCTTGCCATCAAAACACATCCAACAAACTGTTCCCCACAGGACAGCCAAATCCACACTTGCTCCCATGATAAACATACGGGGTCCATCCTGCCGACTGCAGTGAGCATGGCGCGCTTCCCATCCGGCTGGGAATATCACCAGTTCCCTGGGACAGGGAATGGTAAAGAGCCTCCCTCGCTGCCAGGGAGTTTCAAATCACTTCCAGGCCAAACACCCAGGGCAGCTGCCTCACTGGAGCTCCCTCACCTCCTCTGAATCCAGATGAACAGGTTGAGGTGTGACATCATTTGTAATCTCGCCTTGGGCATCCAGGACAGCCCAGAGTGCTGTCATTGCTCTGTGCTCAACGCCCTTGTAAGAGTGAACACAGCCAAGTCAGAGACTATTGACTGGCACAAGACCAGCTTGGTCAATCGGTGTCTTTGTGAGGAGATGGGCTGGGAGACAAAGATTTCGTTCTACTAGTTTTACATTCACCAATGTAAGAGCAATAACAGCAGCAATAATAAGTAATTACACCCTCTGATGTTACATTTCTCCTCACAAAATCTTAATTGCTGATGACAGAAACAAAAACTCAAAGAGACAACATTTTCACATGATTCTACTGTCTTGCATTTCACCATAAGCATAACAAGTTTAATGGCCATACCCAAAAATTGGAATAAGAAGATAGTACTCCTGACTCTCATTCAGTTAGGATCCCATGATCTAAAACAGTTCCTGAAAACAAATATGTAGACAGTATTCTAGTAAGATTTCAAACAACGACAAAAGAAAAAGCTTATTAATTGAGTTGCAAATTCCTGCCAAGTATGTAAAAAAAAAAACAAAAAAAACCAAAAAAACCCAAAACAAAAAATAACCACCCAAAAAAACAAATCAGAAGTACCCCAGCATAACAAGCCATTGACCCATAAAGCAACTTGTCTTTTTAGGTACAGACAGAAATAATTTCCCTAGTCTGGATATAACCTCAGTGCCTCTGCTCATGCCACAGCTTTCCCAGAATCATGGAATATTCTGAGTTGGAAGAGACCCACAAGGATAGAGTGCAGCTCTTAAGTGAACGGCCTGTGTAGGGACTGAACCCGCGGCAAGTGGCTACTGAGGCAAAGCTGATCCAGACAACGCTTAATTAATAGTACTCAGACTGCTGAGGAAAGCAGTGAAGGCTCAAAGAACCTACAAAGCCCAGAGCAAAGGCAGGAAGTCACAGAGGTGCCAGAGAGTGCAGAAGTCTGTGGCAAATCAGCAGGGAAGGACAACAGGAGTTGGTCAGTTCTCTGCCCTGCCAGGTACCAAGCAGCAGCTGCGGGAGCAGAAAACACTGTAGGAACCAAAGTGTTCTCAAACATGGGAAATAGTCTCTTTTCCTGCCCAGGAGCCAAACTACAGCTGCAAAGGGCCCCTGCAAGTGCACAGGACCTGTTTTATGAAAGGTTTTTTGAAAGCACGAACAGGGATGGGTAGGGGTGTGTAACAAGCACAAGGGTCTCAGCGAGAAATCACTCACAAGTCCCCCACAACCTCTAGCTGGTTGTGATAAAAACAAACAAACCATACAGAGAAGAAAATTAAATGACAAGCAACAGATAATGTAACCATGTAATTACAATTCAGCATGAACATCCCTGACATTCTATAACTAATGTGCACTATTTAAAGATTGTATCCTGATTGCATAACAAGAAATCCAGGTTGCTTTTCTGACCCGAGGCAGCAGTACATTTACACAAATCCCTGTCCCATTTCACTGATTTTGAAACACAAGCTATGCACCAGAATTTCAAAAACAACTACCACTACACTTCTTGCTTAAGATAAATTTACCTCTCTAATTCTGCTAGTAATATTGGCAAGTCCTCTGGAGTACAGAGAAGCTTTAAGGTTGTTACAGGCAGCAGGTTCCGTTTACCAGTGTAACACTATTCAATCCCACATAGAATTAGCTTTGAAAATTAAAGCCAGCAAGCATGGCTCTGCACCAGTTTCCTGCTTTCTACAGCTTCATCTGCTATCAGCAAAATCTGTCTCGCTTACAAACACAGTTTTACACTGTAGAACATGGATTTCAAGTTGAAGTTTTCAAGCTAGAAAGACATCGAAAACCAACTCTATATCATATAAATGACCAACACTGCAATCACACCTGATACCTCCTCTTTGTCAGCTGCATAACTGAGAATTAAAACCGACACCAGGAACAGTACATAATTCTCCATTTGTACTTCTATTTCTCTGCCTGAAAAATTGAAAGGAAACAGAAAAAGACAACAACCAAATCCACTTTCATGCATTTCTTACGATACATTCGGTACCATTATCTCTAACAAAAAAGTGTCTTCAAATGTTGACAGAGGTAAATTCGATCTTGAAGAGAAACCAAAGATTTTTCTCATCTTTAGACAAACCTCTTCCACAAAATCTTCCGAGAGGCCATAGCCACAGACTACTAGGCAATGAAAAAAGAAACAGAAAATAAATTCCAAATACCTTCTCTGTTACGCCTTGCATATTGAATTTCAGATCATAAGAAAGGTATGAATCCGTGTTTTTCGTCGCTGTATGTATAAACATACAAAAAATTCAGAGCAGTTGTTTTGTAGGTTCAAGAACAGGAAGCGCCTCTGCTAAAACTTCGTAAAAAAAGTCCCTTGAAAAAAAATAACTGCGTATGTATTTCACGTATATCACTGCTACCTCCCCTTTCCTCTTTCTGTCTCACATCTGTCTTCAGACAACTCCTCTTCAATGGTCTCCTAATTTGCACCTATTCCAAGAAATTTAAAAACACTTTTACTACAGGCAACTCCAAAAGTCTTTTCCACATTCAGAACCTATTTCACATTCCCTTGAAAAATACGGGGGATTTATTTCTTAAGTAATATTTCAAATGAATATCTTTTCATAAACATTCCAATATATTGCATTTCCCTAATATTTCCCCTTCTGATTTCTACTTGTTTTCTTCCAAGCTGCGCTCCCAGAATCTGTGCACAAATGTTAACAGAAACCATTCCATACTCTTAACAGTGTTAATTCCATGATTTCATTTCAGCCCAAACATTCAATTTTTGCAAACCCCAACAGTTAATTCAGAACATCATCATGAATTTATTCAAAAGGAAATAAAATCACAGGAAGTTAAAGCTCTTCTCCACAAGAAATTATTCCCACCACTTGAAGGTAGAATGCAAAGTACCTCAAGAATTTCATTTGTAGTTTTTAACCTTTGAATAACTTTCTCAACTACTCTTAGAACCAATTTTGATAAGAAATAGGAATTTGGAGTTGCATTCAAGTCCACTATTCATGTCTAGCATCCCTTTTTGCCTGCTTCTCAATTACTTTGTTGACACACACTTTGCCAATGGGGCATAAACTGACTGCTGGTGAGCCCAACAGTGCATTCACTTCTTAAAACATTTTCCATAATCAAGAGAAAGTTTACAATTGCTTAAAATCTTACTGGGCAGAGTGATTATGCTCAACAAGCTTTCTAATGGGACTGCTGTTTTGACTATAGCTCTCCATTAGGAGATTTACACAAGAAAAACAAGAAAAATAAAGGTCTTCAGTCAGGAGATTCATAAATTAACTCTACTTTAAGTAAGTGTGTGTCTTCTACTCCATCTTAGCTAGTTTAGAGAGAAAATGCTTGACTACAAAAAACAAAAAAACATCTTTGACTTTAAATTCTTCCTCATTCTCAGCTTGAACACAATGTGGTTTTTAGTTCTTTAGAAAACAGCCCTGGATGCTGATTAAAAAAAGAAATAAATACAAAAAAAAAAAAAAGATGACAGGAAGGAAAGAGCAGGGAGTGGTATTTCATGACAAGACAAAATCTAAACCATTTACTGTTGTTTTAGAACTTTCTATTGAGAAAAAGCTATTTATATTTCAATTATGTGACTTTGCCACAGTTTGAAGTAATTTTGGAAAGAAGAGGTCTTAGAATTAGGTACTAATGGCGTAAACCTGGAAATCTTTAGATTATTATATTCTCATAATAGAAATTCATAGACAGCATTTGTTTAGAACACTAAATCCAATACCTCCTAAAATCAGCAGCAGATTGAAATATCAGCCAGGAGAAAGCTTACAGGAAGTCTGCATTTGTCCCACAGTTCAGTTAACCAGAGCTCAAGCAGAAAAATATTACCAATACACAATGAATACCAAACCAGTTTCTTTCCCCTAGCCCAAAGTGTGGATTTTCAGAGATTAGCAAAAAACAGATTATTCATTGTCCTCCACCACACCCTTTAGTCTCATTGAGGCCCTTGCATGCTCCTAATTTTTGCTGCCTGACAGACACAGAGCTGCTCTTTCTTCTTGAAAATGACAGGAGCAAGGATCAGGGTATATGTCTGTCCCCTCAGAAACACCTGAGGCTCCCGTGTCCACCCCCACACCCCCCGCTGTGGGCTGGCTAAACTCACAACCAGACCACTTCCCCCAGTTACCTTGACATACACAGCACTACTGAAGCAAAATGAAATTACTTCATTATGTCCATATGTCTAAACACACAGCAGGCTTAAACAGTTAGATGAAGTTAAAAAAAAAAAAGAAAGACACTTATACCCTTCAAAAAGGGGAAGTACCAAAGCTCCCCTGAAGCTGTACTAAAAGATTATCATAAAATCTATTTATGTATTTTATTGTAGTTCTTGGTCTCTTTTCCTTAGTGGAGAGCCAAGTTTATGGAGGTTTATAGAAATTAACAGCCTAGGTCTGCAATGACAAATCAAGGAGGCCCAGAGGTACTAATAGCTGGCTTCATATGTGCAGACATATGTGTGCACACACAGATGCCCTGTAAAAAAAAAGAATTTCTTTCTAAACCTCTGAATGGCTGTCCTAAAACAAGGATTATTGCAAGTTATTTGGTATATTAAGTGAATACAAATTAATGGGCTTTTAAAAAAAGTTTTTATAGGCAACTGTATGGAAAAATCTAATTATTCTCAACCAGTTTAGCCATTTGTGAACAAATATTCACAAAAAAAAACTTCTATAAAACCTAAGAAAGCATTCTGGAAAAGCAGAATCAGTTACAAGGAAGAGCAAATATTTCAAATGCAATAACCTCAAAGTTGTTCTAGAATAACCACTTTGTTCTCAGACCAAGAAGTCAAATATTATCATTGAACAGCAGAGAAATGTAGGGGTAGCTTCTTTTATTTTCAACTTGTCTGTGCAAAGAAAGTAATCTTTTCTTTGTAACATTGCCTCAATAGAACACTGCATTCTATATATGCAGTATATGTGTATATACAATACATGTGTATATGCAATATATTATGGTTTTGGATATAAAAGATGTTATGATATAAAGGCTAATATTTAGCCTGAACAACACAGTACATAAAGCTTATACACACAACACAAGAACAGTTCCACTTTGTACTCACTCTTACAAAGTTGTCAGGGAACAAACCTCTTCTGCCTTTGAGCTGTCCTTCCCACCAGCCTCCATCATCTTTCTTGATATTGGTGATTATGTCACCTACAGTGATCGTCAGCTCATCATCATGTTGAGCTTTGTAGTCAAACTCCACTATCGCCTCCACTAAAAGAGAAACACACATATATTTGGACAATTATTGACTACATTTAAGTTTTCCTGCCTTCCAAAGGCATAAGAAAACACCAATGCAATCATGTATTCTCAGTGAAAGTAATTCATTCAGCTTAACCAAGAGAGTACATCACAAAGGCAACATGCAATGGTAATGTTCCGTGGGTAACTGCTACAAGAGAGGCCAAAGCGAAAAACACACAAGCAAGCCCATCATGGTTAAGGCAACAAATGGCACGCATTTTTCTTTAGTTTTTAAAGGAAAACAATTTGTGATGCTTCAGCAATATTTATTCTGGCAGTATTACAAAGTTTATTTTTATTTCTTGGACAGAGTTTTGCCTTTTGTTCACAGGACTTTCAAAGCATTTTATTTAATACAGAAATAAATATGGAAAGGTTCTCAAATTCATAAGCATCCCAAGTCACTGCAACTACCTTGCTAAATATCTCACTATCAACCTAAAGAGTATTTAACAAGAATTTTTTGCATCATGATGAGTTTCACTGTTGTTTATATAGAAATGCAAAGCTTTGCTGCATGAACATGCCTTCGCAGGGTTTCATCAAAGAGACAAGATTTACTTTCACTTGTGATTATACATCAGAGAATTAAGATTAAATACTTCTACTGCTCTGAATGTCTGTTATCAGAGTTGCATTATTAGCTTGCTACCATTATAAGGTATGTCTGTCTTTTCCCAAGAGGTCTCCCCATCCCTTGAAACCATACACCAAAGAAAGTCTCTGTACAGAATTAAGGAAATCATAAAGACAGAAAAATTCCTTCAGAGAATCAAAAATAATACACCCGGGGTATTCAACATGGAAGCCATAGTTATATTCAGTGTTTCATCAAACATCTACTAGGAGCCAGACTGGCAAAATCTGGGATGGTCGTATCTGTAAAGCCTTACTCCTGCTGCCTTCAGTGGAAAAGCTCGCCCCAAGACATTCCACCAAACATTTAGCACTTCAACCACCGAAACAGCAAAGTGAGAACTGGTAACAGGCATCTGCTTTCTGCACAAATGAGTGTGCCATGTAAACCCTGCAAGCTCTAGCAAACAGGCAATACCAGCTCACAAAGCAAAGCCAACCATTACACCACAGGCAGCAAAAAGGTTCTGCCTGAATAACAAACCCTGCATACTAAATTGAATTAAGTTAACAGGAAAGCAGTTACTTCTTTCCACCCCCAAAACATCACACAGTCACAATGCTGAATATCTCCGTCCCTCCTCCAGAGCCTGCAAGTCATAGCTAAGGCAGTGTTCTGACTTTTGGATACATACCAGCCACAAGTTTATGGCTTATAATATTCCTCTATTAATTCTGTGAAGTCAAAAACGATTATAAAATCAGTTTACAAGAGGCCTGCTAAACTACATAATGAACAGCAAAAGAGAAAAGTGGCACCACACATTATAAGCTGACATGCAAACAGAACATGAAAAATTTATCACTGAACCTTAACTGAAAAATCAAAGTCATTCAGCCTGAGAGGGATTTCACATCTCTAGTTCAGCTTTCTGTTCAAAGGACCAGTTCTGAGGTCAAACCAGGTTACTCAGGGCTTTGTCCATATGGATCTTGAAAGCTCCAACCTCCTCCTACAGAGGCAGGTAGGGCACACAGAAGAACCTGCTTCATTGCTTGACTAGGAAAAAGGTTTTCTCTCTACAGTGTATTGGAGCCTTTCTTGTATCAGTTTTCATCCAATGGTCTTGTTGCCCCACCGTGCACTGCTGTGCAGTAACCCCATCTTCTTGATAACCTACTTGTAGGCTTTGTAAGGCAGCTATTAGGACCTCACAATTTCTCTTCTCCAAGTTAGACAATCGGAGTTCCTCTAGATTCAGGTCCCTTCACTCTTTAACTCATGAACTGTTCTACCTATTTGGTAGCAATCACAGATGTGAGGAGAGTGTACTCCGCTGCCTTTTTCAGTAATTGATAAAAGATGTTAGACAGAACAAGTTCCAGGACAGCCCCCGGTGGTACTTCATTTATTATCAGCTTGCACGTGCAGTACAAACCACTAACCACTACCTAAATCACACAGCTTTTGGAGGCTGGAAAGCACCTCTGTAGACAAATCCCCTTATTCAAAGCAGAAACAGCTAAAGCACAGATTGTTCAGGGCCTTATTGCCAAGTTTTGAGTATCTCAAAGGATGGAAATTCCAGTATTTGATCACCCTTAAGATTAAAAATGCTTTCAGACACATCAGTAAGATCAGCCTGAGCCTTCTCTTCTCCATATTGAACTGTCCCATCTCTTTCACACTCTCCACAGATCTCACAGGCTCCAATCCCTCAGCCATCTACACGGCCATTCACAGGACTCACTCCACTCTCTCCATCTCACTCTTGTCATGGAGAACCCAGAAATGGACACAGAACTCCACAGCTGCCTCACCAGCAAGGACAAGGGGAGAAGGATCACATTGCTCCCCCTGCTCACAGCACTCTGCCTGAAGCAGCCCAGGCAGCCAGGAGCTGCCCCTGCCACAAGCACACACTGCTGCCTCATGCTCTGCTTCATGTCCACCAGGATCCCTGGGCCTTTCTCCACAAAGCTGCTTTCCAGACACTCAGCCACAGCCTGTACTCGTCCCTGCCATTATTCCTCTCCAGCTGCAGGACTTGGCATTCCCCTCTGCTCATCGGCATCCTGTCAGCCCATTTCTCCAGCCTCTTCAGGCCTCTACCAATGGCAGCATGACCCTCTGGGGAGTCAAACATTTCCCACTTTTGCACCACCTGCCAACCTGCTCTGACTCCTCTCTGCCCTGTCTCCCTGGGCATTACTGCAGATCCTGAGCAGCACCAGCCCCATTACCCACCCCTGTGGCACCACTGCCACTGACCAGCCTGCACCTGCACCTCGTGCTGATGATCACAGCCCTTTGAGTCAGACATTTCTGCCAGGTTTTTCCACTCTCCTGGGTTGCACCTCATCAGTTTGTCAAGTTATGGGAGACAGTGACAAAAGCTTTGCTGAAGTCAACATAAACAACATCCACTCCACAAGTCAAGGATCTCATGGTAGAAGACTAACAAATTGTTCAGACATGACCTCCCTTTCATAAATCCATGCTGACTTCTCCCACTGGCTTCTTGTCCTTCATATGTTTGGAAATGGCTTCCAGGATTATTTGTTCGATCATCTTTCAACGGTTCACATGGGGCTGACCAGTCTGTAGTTCTCAGAGAAGAGGCTTCTTGCTCTTCCTGAAGGCAGGCGGTACATTCTTCTAGTCTTAATGAACCCCTCCTAATCACAGGTTTTTTTTTGAAGACCATCAAGAGGGACGTCCCAATATCAGTTAACTCCCTCAGGACATACCACACCAGGGCCATGGCTTTGCATGTGACCAGTTTGTTTAAATATTCCCTAACCTAATTCTCTTCCTCAGAGGGAAGGTTTACCTTGTCCTGGACTTTCCCACTGGTTTCAGAGTCCTGAACACGCCAAAGTCTTACCTCTTCACGTCCGGGGTTGCAACCCTGCGTTCTGCCTGTTACCCCCTCTTCTCTGGATCCCAAACTTTATCATCCCACGGTCAGTGCAGCCAAGGCTGCCCTCAGCCTTCAGATCCCCAAACAGTTCTTTGTTTGCAGGTATGAAATCCAGTAGACAACACACTCCAGGAACCTCCGGGATTGCTCACACCCAACCCAGCACATAAACAAGCTACACTATCCCCCCAGTAGATAGCAGGGTGATTGAATATGACCTATCCTATCATATCTTCACAATTTCAATGAAATCATAACTCTGAAACTGCATGCAGACATGTATTTCCTTTTCTTTGCATCCCATGCTGTATGCATGAGAACACAGACATTTCAGAGAGGCAACCAGCCATGCTGACTTCCCAGAAAGAGTAGCAGAGTTTTCCCTGTAACTCTGAAAAGCAGAACCTTGTTTATATGGGTATGCTTGGGAAGGGCCCCCTCCAGTCCTGATTTTTTTGATTACAAGGTCCCCATTGTTTGTACCACATTTTGTTTGCCAACCTGGTCCACCAATTGCTCATAAGATAGTTTGCAAATATGCTTTTGCCCTAGTCAGGTGAATCTCATCTTTTCCAAGCAATCCTCAGAAAGACCCTCATGATCATAAAACTAGAATTCTGTTGCTAACACCAGCTATGCAACCAGCTTACCCACAGGATCTGTCCACTCATCCTAATGCACTTCGCTTTCACCCAAAGGATCAAGGAGAATCCACCCAGGCTCCCACACCCTTGGTCATCACCCCAGAGCCACACAGTCACAGCTGATAATTTCAGATCACTTCAGGCAGTATCATTGAAACCTACATGGAAGAGCAGCAGGGGGTAGTAGTCTGAAGCCAGACAAGCTTTGGCAGTCTTACCACAGTGTTCCAGATCCAAGTTCCTGGCAGGCAACAAGCCTCTCTAGATGACAGGTCAGGTCCGGTCAGCAGATGGGAGTCTCCAACACTCGCAGCAGAGAATTTCTGTACTGTTACCACTTCCCACTTTCTCTTGATGCTTCTTCATGGCTCAGATTTACCAGCTCGGGTGCTTCACTGGATGGAGTACCCATATCCCCATCACCTACAAAAGCACTGAATCTGTTCTCTAATTGCAGATCTTGAGGTGGAGCAGGAGCCTTCCTCCTGGCATCGGAAGTTATAAACTTCAAGTTTTCAGACTTGCCATTCTGGGAGCCTTCAAAACCAGCCCAAGAGGCACAGACTCCATCTGCCCTTCATTCAGGAAGGTTGGGGGTTTTGGGCTCTTGAAACCTCAGGAACTTGAAGGTCTGGAAAGTTCAACCCCCTGAGTTCAGCCAACTAACCAATTTTTACTCATATCTCTAATATATGAACTAGAGTCCCTAAATTAGCATCAATATTATCTATAACCATCTATCTGTCTATATATATATATATATATATATATATATACACACATACAGTTTACCCCAGAGTAACCAGTGCATTTGGTTCAGAAGTTGTATTTACACAACAGCTCTCCAAAGACTACTGGATTCAAGCGGTGGCACTAAGGTACACACATCAATGAAAATTTTTATCTCCACAGAACACAACAGCACTGTGACTCAGAAAAGGTAAAATTCAGACTATTTAGCAGGGTATTTCCAGTTTGGTTGACCCCCAGGAAACGCAAGGCCCTGTATCTTCATTTTTAAGCAGCCTGCTAGAATATACTTCCTTTCAGAACTCAAAGCTTTTTGCACGTGCAAAGTAATTTCTCCTCCCTACTCAGGAAGCTTTAAAATACTATTCTGATTTTGCTATGAGTGCAATTGCACACTGCTTTGCTCTTCCTAAGGAGCTAGGAGGTGGGTAGAGAGCTGTAAGGGGGAGATGGCAATTGTGCAGGGATTCAGGCTGGCTCCAGCTACTGATTCTTCAAACACTCCTCAGCATTCAGACTTCAGCAAGACATAATGAAGGAAGGCAAACAACTCTCTCACTCTCTAAGTCCCGTATTTTTCAAGAGTTCTAGAATCTGCCACTGTGCTTGCAGTTTTCCTTTAAGAATGACATGATTATTGGCATGTTCTCTCTCTTCTGTTGAGAAACAAAAAGGTAGGATGGGGCTGTTGATCTCACTCTACAGTGGCTTGGGTAGGCTAGAGGCACTGGAGTTAACTCCCTGAAGTTTGTCTGGCTTGCACTAATTCACATATGGACAGCTGCAGCAATTCAATCACTTTTGTTTTACTGGAGGTTTGTTTAAACAAACAAAAAACCCCAACCCTTTACTGTTCAGGCTTTTCTCTGTCTATAAAAGTTTCCACTTATTAAAAAACACATATAAATATTTTTAAAAGCTGCCTCCTCTCAGAGAATTTGATTACTGTAACGTAAGTGTGTGTAAGCTGTCAGAGACATATGAGTCACCAAAATAGGACCACACAATCAAGATGTTTATAAACTCTTCAAAGGAACCAAGAGCATGGTTTGGAAAGAGGAATAAGAGCACACCTAACAAATGTGCAGAATTGTGGCAAACTGATCAGAAGGTACTCCTGAGATCACTCAAAATTCTCATTTATCACAGTACTGAATTTTGGAGAGCATATGACAGCCAAAAGTGCTTTACAATCTATATGTTCCTGCAGCTGCATTTTTAAATCATACTCATTTTCTAAAGCTTGCTAAATCACAGCACCTTCTCAAACTGTGTTTTGAAAAATTCATTCTGCCAGTCAAACTTAATCTTTTTTGTTTCTTTTGAGGTGAAATTTTGTCTTCATGGAAGCTGGATCGATATTAGAGACAACACTGATCCAGGTTTGTTAAGAAAAAGCAGATCAGAGTTGTGCTTCCCATCTGTAAGTACAACATACCTGATTTCTGAAGTTATGTACTAGATTTCTCCTCAGGAACTGGACTAAAACCATGTCCCAGTTCACACAATGATTCATGATGTGAGAAAACACTCCATGGAGAGTGAGCTCAAACTAATTTTATTTGTTAACCAACAAAGGTTAGTCTTAGGCCCAGCTCTGCCAAGGTAAACAGATTGTTACATTAACAGCCAAAACTCAAATCCCTTCTAAGCCCAGAGAAAAATAAAATGGCAAAATTGGGACAGATCTGGTTTCTCTTTTTTGAGAAATTTTCTTCAAAATACTGTACCTCATGAAATATTGTACCTACCTGAAAGTCAAACCTGCCCCAGCCTGCAAACTCCAGCTACTAGACTCTCTGTTAGAAGAAGGCATTTTGTACATTAGTAATGAAATCCAATATCAAAAGCTATTCAAGTTATTTTGATCTATAAGGGGAACATTCATTCTCATGCCAACAAAATCAGCTATTCCTAGTCTTATATTACCATCAATCCAAATTGTAACATAAAAACTCATGAAACAGAATCAAAGCTAGTTATTAACAGCCCTGCTGGAGACTGGCACAGTACAACTCATTACCGCAATGTCAGGGACAAAGATTTTTTTAATTTAATGCTTAGTAGTTCGGATTTAAAATACACAATTTGAATTGCTAATGCTATGAACCAGGCATCGAAATGTGACCTGACAGCTGTATTTTTAAAAAGCACATCTAGAAAAAGAATTATTGATTCAAAATTTAACTAGTCCTACCATTCATTCCCCAAGTTAGTCTTGCACATACAGGTGAAATTATTTTGTTGATAATCACAAATATTTTTCCTATTGTTTAGTTTGTTTCCTTGCCACATTTTAAATTACAAGTAAAATCTAATCTCTTAAACTGGCCTAGTCAGAATTTCTTTAATAATGCTACCAATACTTGAAGACAGAAGCATCTCTGTTTATTGTATTTTCAGTTATTGTACAGTACCTTTCCAAGCAAGAAATAATAAAGAAAAGAAACAGAGATTTGCTACTGCGCAACAAAAACTATGTTATCAAATCAGTTTCTTGTGAGACATCTGAAGTGTGTAGGCACAATGGAAATGTTATTAACCCCTTTGGCACTATTCCACCCAAGTAACAGCATCCATATGTCAACACCACCTTCTGCAGCAGTCTGGTTTCACACCCAAATGTAGACATTAAAGTGGTGAATACAGTTAGACATGGCAGTCAAGGAGTTAAGAGCTTCTCTACTGTAAGTTTTATGTTTTTCCTTTTGTAAGTCACTTAGCTTCACGTAAATGATGTTGCACTGGCTTACCCAAAAAACCAGAATGGAAACCAGACAGACTAACTGTAAATATTCTACATTCAAGCCTTCAATTAAAGTTCAAATTACATTTCTTCAGAAAAGAGTGCACCACTCTTTTGCATAAAGATAACATTTTATAATGGGTTAAAAATCTGACCAGTGAACTCCATCTGCCTCAGAACTTCACAGACAAGGTCTTCTTCAAACGTGCTGTTCTATCTAAGGCACCTGGGTACAAACTGGTGAGCCTGAAACACTTTCAGAGCTTATGGGCATACTTTTAAAAACCCCACATTATTTTTGCTATATGACAGGTTGCACTAAAACTCCTAGTAAAATATTAGGAACCACCAGGAAAGAAAAAATTAATACCTATTTTTAGACCAAACATCAAAGCATGACTGACTTACAATCTGAACTCAAATAAAAGAAAAAAACCAAATAAACAAACAAACAAAAACCAAACTGCATTACATTCAATAATTCTGGTTTCCTAAACTAGACCTGGAGGGCCAGAAGGTCTGAAGATCAAATATGACCTACAAGGCCACTGTTTTCTTCACCCTAAGAACACTGAGCAGCTGGCAAGTCAATTGCATCAGGGATGCTGTGGTACAAACAGGATTGAGAGAAGAGAAGGAAGACAGATTCATATAAAGTCTGATGGGGCTCTTCTACCAGAGAACAAAATAATCTGTCGTTTATAAAGACTCAACTCTCTCAATGTCATTACACCTTATAATATGAGATGAAGGAATGAGTCACTGAACAGGCCTTGGAGTCATCATTCTACCAAAATGGAAATGCCTCTTAAAAAATTTGATTAGATAACAATATAACACTATCGTTACAGCTTAAATGTAAATTGCAACCGGGATTTTTAAGAAAGCTTGAGCTGTTAGTTTTTTAGCACGTATGTGGCACAAAAAATCACTTAAACATTTTGTATCTACTTGATTGCAAGCAATATCCATCATTTCCTTGAAAAATTAATTCCAAATTGTGCTCAATTTTTAACATTTTTCTTTTGCAACACTACCAGCAATAATACTCCCTGCTAAAAGTATTTGCAAGGATTTCACTTCATGAAAAAGAAAAGCTATAGGGGAAGGAAAAAATAGTATCAGAAGGAAAAGCAGTACTGTTTAATCTTCAAGATGTTAAATCCATTCTACATGATAAACAGCAACTTCTCCACTAAAAGAACAGCCTTCAGTTTACATTACATTTTCCTATTTCCCCTTTGCAAACAATGGGGGGAGCTAAAGGTCATGATCCTAGAATAGTACCTTCACTGCATCACTCCCTCAAAGAGCAGAGCAGCCACAGAAGGGGCCACCTAAGTCTTATGGCCCAGGGTCCTTTTCTTGTTACAGTCCCAGTCCCCTCCCACAGGCCACAAATCCTCACCCAGCCTGCGCCCTGGGAGCATCACAGGCAGCCACAGAACACTTAGGACAGATGGGAAGCATTTGAGGGGATGCCCCGTGGTGTGCAATTCACATGTAAACACATGCAAGCACAGAAACAGAGGAGCTGTGCACAGGACCCCAAACCAAATCCTAATCTGGAGGACAGTGAACACTTGGCCTGGGGCTGTCCTAGTGTGACTCTTCCCTGGGTAGCAGCAGAGCTGAAGCCACTCCCAAGCTGTCCTCCAAGAAAAGAGGAGAGCTAATTTTCTGTTTTTCAAAGAGTATGCTTGGTTCCAGTTTTTAAAACATAAAACATGCAGTTACTTGAGTGGAAATCACCCAGTAGGACAAGAAATACTTTATATTCCAGCTAAGGCATTTGGTATGACCACAATCCATCGAAAAAATCTCACATTTACAGTCAGGTAAAGAACAACAGTAAGTCAGTATGTTTGTATTTTTGTATTTACATGGGGCATTTCCACATAAAATACACATCTCATAGCAAGTCTGTGGTAAAAAACTTCAGGTAGGTATTTCTAATAAACATTATGGATTTAAGTTTTTCTTAAGCCTATAATAGTAGTTGCCTCTTACTGAATTTACTGTTTCACACTGTATCTCTGACACAAACTTTTTATGCAATATGCCAAAGCACATCTGAACACCAGAAACGTTCATGCATGAGTAAGCAAGGAAAGAAGATTATTGTGGTAGTTCTAGATGGCAGCAGTTACATCTGTATTCCCCCTTAATACCACTTTGAATCCAGCAATACATGTTAGATTTTACTGGGATGAATCTCCTTAACCCTTTAGAACAACTGAGATTGCATAGATAGTCTTTGGCATTCATGTGGCTCTCAGCTGGGGAAGCACTTTCTATTTCTGAATTAATTGATCTTTTCCTGAGGGCAAAATGGTCCTTCTCCCTTGGACAACAAACTACTCAAATCCCATTGCTGCTACTGAAGGAGACTAAGTTTACTGTAACCCATTGGTTCTATCAACCAGAGTGCCTCTTAACCACAGCAGATGCTCCCAGTGTACAGCATGTACAAACAAACCTAATTTAAATTCACATTGTCAAGTTTGCACACAACGTGCATTGTGTTAACCTTTAACTGAAGAAATATAGTGCTTCTCAAAGGTAAAATTGTCTTGAGAGCTGTTCACCTTCAGAACTGTTCTTACCCTCAGAAACTAAAGCACACAAGGACCCATTCAGAAGAAATGGAAGACATTAGATTCAGAGGAAAACATTTAATATCATCATTTTAACATGAGTTCCTGCCTCCTCCAATATCCATAAAACCAATTCAAAGTTCTGAAAAGTGTAAATTATTATACCCACAGCTGAGAAAAACAGAAAAGGAGAAGAGTACTTTAACTTAAGGTAAGCAAAGACAAAAAAGTCACATTTGACAAACTATATATTCATACAAACTTGTTAGTAATGCTTCTCTGCTCTTGCAGTTCCTAAATCTCATTCTCAGACAAGTGACAGGATATAGGAAGGATATGAGTTACTCTTCAGAACAAAAAGGAGACAGATTACAGCTAAATACACCCAGAACTATTTATAAAACTACTGTTTGGCTAAATTAATGAGAACTGCTACCAAATTAATGTATCACCATAAAAAGTAAGCAGGATAGAAAAGCTGATGCCATGAAAGTAAGTGCTGTGTTAAATTACTCATAAGTACTAGCCCAGTATTCTAGTCCCAAAGTTGCCTTGATAGTATTTATGGATGCCGATGGGTAGTACTGAGGTGGAAAGACAAATGAATAAAAAATTGAAGAGATAAGGAACAACTACCTTTTCAGTGACATGATGTAGCATCATTTAACCCTCAGGAAGATGAGCAGAAGTTGTGGTCAACAACTGGTTCAGAGTCCTCATATTGTGTAATGCAGAGCATTTGTTAAAACTCTGAGCTTCTAAGCTGGCAACATTCACCTCATCTCATTAAAATCAGACTAGAAGCATGAATGCAATTATGAATATGATCTCAGAGGAGCTTGGAGGATTTCACTAGATGCCTAAGCTGTTACTATCACCACACGTCTTTGCCAAAAGTAGCAACCCTTTTGCACAGGAGGAGGATGGGGAGAATACAACATACTCCTCTGCATCTTAGCCACATTTGCTTGAAGTGTTCATAAAAATCATGCTACATTAAGTAACCAGACTGAAAAGTGGTGCACAGATACATCCTGTTGCAGTATTCTTGCTTTTGGAAGCGGTGATTTCTGCAAGAAGAGATTGCTGGCAACAGTAGCCTGATACAGCCAAAATCCTCAGACTGTGCTACAGCCCTTCACTGTGTGATGCCAGCTGCAGACAAACATGGTGTCTTATAACAATTTCAAAGTTATGTTGTTTTCCCTCAGTTTGACAGAATGCTATCATTTTTAAGACAGCAGTTGGAAAATATTTACCCCAACAGCAACTTTTCTGATTCCACCTGTCAAATGCTGGGATTACAAACCAGTGTTGTGTTTTAACTGATGCATTATAAACTGTCACAAAGACGTGCGTTGTACAGCAGCAAGAAGCTGGCCTGGATGGAGAAAAGAAATAATCAGCTTTTTCCTTTTTAACCTCTTATATAAACCCAAGCATTTCCCGCTACAAATCTTCACAGAGGAAGGCCAGGCCCAGCATGGAACTGCTCAGCAGTTTCATAATTTATGAGCTAAATTAAAGGAAACAACTATTGTGCTTTCACATACAATGGACTGCCAGGCATTACAGGAGCTATAACTGCTGTGTGTGTGTGGTGGGGCTAACAGCCCTGAGTGCAAGAGCTCAGATGATGGGTAATTTGCATTTCACCACTGTGGTCCAATACAACGTTTACATGCCAGCATTGAGCAATCTCCACTAAACCTCTACAAAACACTGAAAGAAAAGCCAACAACCACCAGTTTGATGTTAAAAACACCAAACTTCCTCAATTATGTGAGCAACAATGGCAGGTAGGGTGGGAATGTTTGGAGAAAGGACATGTGATTAAAAGAACACCTTTACCACCTATCAATATATTTTCTAGATTAAGAAAGAAATCTCATAAAACTGCTGCTCATAACTCTTAGCAACTTCTCTTTTAACATCAGGTTCTTTTATTCTCCTTCAAACCGTGGTAAGAACTATAGGACTGAAAAAAATGCTGTTTTAGAAATTACTGCATCTATGAATTCACAAGTTCCAGACAATCCTTGGGCAAATAAACTTCCCTATTATATCAGATAACATGTGTCAGCTTCTGTGCATTAAAAAACTTCCAAATTTCAATTTTAGATTGCAGGATGCAATTCTGGAGTAATAAGTTTTTGATGGTATCTCTAATGCCTCTGTTTTCTCAGGTCAAATAAGTTTCTGCAGGTAATGTTTTCTGGATGTCACAATAAATGGAATTCACAAACTAACACTTTTTTTTTCTTTTATGAACAAAAATGTTTCCACATCAGAGGCATTAGCTGCTCTGTTTTGTTTTAATGGTGCTTTTCAAAATTCCATGTGTCAATCATAGGTCCAGGCAAGGAGGCACTTCCATTAACATTTTTTAGTTTTATCTTCTCTTTGAGAAATTATCTTAATTTTCAACAAGGCGAAGCCTTTAAGAAAGCAGAGATAATGCTGCAAGTAGAAGACACAGCTCCTTGAACAGGTATCTCTGATAGCAGGTTAAAGGTCTCAAGAAGTCTCCTCCGCCTGAAGAAACACCCTTACTTCCAAGGGGTCTTCTTTAACTCTTACAATGAAAACAAACCTCCAAAAGGGAGACACTACACAGAGTTCCTCCTTAGAAGAAAAGTCCTGAAAGCAAAACCTGATACAAGCCAAAGAAGTACATCCGAAAGCTTATCCCTGACCCTCATTGTGAGCCAGAACAGCTTGTGACCTGATGACAGCATTGTTCCAAGAGGGAATCTGAGCCACTCTGTGCTGGTTGAATGGGAATGCTCAGCTGAGCTTCGAGCACAGAGTGAAAGAACAAACAACAGTCAGCATTTAGACAGAAGAACCCATTGCTGCACTGAAGATGGGGGTAAAGGGGGAGAAGGAGGATGGAGTTTTATGGAACTCAAGCAAACAAACAGAGGCATAAACCCTATTGTCTTATAAGCAGTTTTTCTTCTGACAACCTCCTCCTCTCATCCACGCCCAGTAACCAACACCGGTACTGTCTGGAACAGAACAAAACATGCGGCCAAGGAAGTAACAACAAGACAGATTCTCCTCAAGACAACTAGAACTTCCTCGGATGCTGGCACAGAATCTTTCTACGGCATCCAGGAGGCAGCAGGCAGGTTAAACCATGCAATTAACAGAGGACAGAAATAGTGGTCACTGAATGTTATCTACCTTGAGCACTTCTTCCAAGGCTAAGGAGAAAACTCTACTTTCCCATCTAAGAAAAAGTTTCCTGGACTCCATCCCCTTAAAGAATCTTCTAATGACCTTCCCTGGGTTCAAGTGGTACAAGCTCTTAGAGTTAAGGAAACCAGAAGCCAAGACTAATTGTAGATTTCAGATGGTCCGGAGAGGCAAAGAGCATTTCTTACATTTAATTTCTCAGCCTACAAGGCTGCATTTACATCAGCTCCTTGGTTTTGGTTCGAGAGAGACACTGACAGACTTGAACAGACAGGAACTGAAATTCTTCTTAAAATTGCAACATCCTGCTTTTAAGTTCTTCAAATTAAAAAAACATTGGAACTTCAGTATTTGGCTTTGCCAACTTCCACAACCTGTTTTACTCCACATACCAGAGGCACCACTCTTCCATCAGAAAATATCAAAAACATGTCTGGCAAACACAATATGCAACACACACCTCAGCATTATTCCAGGGTATCAATTTCAATTCTGAAAAAACCCTGCAGATTAAAGCAATAGTCTCTAAAAGGCAGTCCTTCCCTCTCCTTCCTGACATCATATTTATGGGAATCCAGCCAAAGGTTTCTTCTGTCCCTAATTCCGAATAAAATGTGTAAAGGATCACCTACAATTGTGCTATATTCCACACCAGATTGCCTTCAGAATTCTGTCTATCTTTGCATCTTAATTCAGAGAATTTTGAGACTCTGTAAGTGAAGTACATAGGAAAGCTTTCTAAAAAGGGAAGCAGTACATTTGAAAGACAGGTCAAAGAGAAGGAAACATGAATTAGAAGGAAGTGCATATGAAAAGATGGGATGACAGAGCACCAGGTGTGTGAACAGACAAAAAAGTCTGAAGAGCATCTTTCCTGAGAAACAGCTGGGAAACTGCAGTGTAGATTTATTTTAAAAAGAAAAGAAACCCACCCCAACAGTCAAAAACCACCACAACACGTGAACCCAAAGCAACAAAACAACACAACTTACAAAGGGAAAGAAGCATACATGTACTTGTGTAAGTGATAAGAAGAGGTGCAACTGCTTTCTGACAGAATGAGGTGAAGGAATGAGACACACAGGAATACAAGACTGTTTTCTCCACAACTGTGAACAAACTATCAAATACATTGCAGAGGAATACATATTAATAGCTGTCTCATGACTCCAGAACCAGTACAGACAACTTTGAATTGTCAGAAGGTAGTTCATCACAAACTAGACGATATCTTAATCTTCCACGAACCACAGTCAGATAACTGAGATGTCAGCTGATCAAAAGCACTATTTATAGGTGCTTCACACACAGAAATTGTAGCCTTTAAAATAAGTAGCATGGTGAATGCAAATCAAAGTGAGCAATTTTGAAGGGCGGTATGAGCTGACAGAACAAAGACCATTCAAACTGACCTCAGTGGTCAAAGTAAAACTGACAAGTGTATTTCAGCTGTTTTCAAATGCAGCTAAATAAAGGTATTTGATGAATGAAACGATCACAAGATACAAGGGACTTTTGTATTAAGTTTCAAAGAAAATAAAGATCTTTCCCATTTTAAAAGAGATTACTGGATGGAAGAGGAAATAGCAGCTGTCCAGGAAGATGAACATTAAAAACAAGTGTAACCAAAGATGACAGCAACAGCAGCAGGAAGATTTCTCTCCCAGTTGAAAGACTGTTTCTTCTAACAGAAAGAGCTGATCTTAGTTGTACAAATTAGTTGGCTGTTCAAGGATAAATCTCTTTTCATCACACACTTAGTCAAGCAAGGAAGAAGTGAGAGAAGGATTTTGCTTATTAAGCAAACCTTCCATCAATAAAACAGCAGTTAACTAGACTGGATTATCTATACACACAAATCCCTTGATTAACCACATGTTACCTCTATGATGCTGGAGCAGTTCCATACAGATAGATAAACCTGACCCACTGTGATCAACAAGACCTACTGCTTTCTGCTACAAAGAAAGAAGCAACTGAGAAGCTGGTCAAATCTATAATCTAACTACCAAAAGCCAACAAAATCCACAAAATACTTAGTCTTGCGTCACCTGGAACATTAACTTTGTTGTTCAAGTTATTAACAAGAATAGCTACAAAGAACACATTTCCAACATTTAGAATATAGCAATTAACAACGAATCAAGATTAAAAGTAATCTAGTATCAGACTGAGATTAACAACTGAAATAGTCACATGATCAGCTCAGTGCAGCAAATTGTTTACAATCTCAAAATGAGATGAAACTTGAATGTTACTATTTCCATTAAACAAAAATGCAACAAAAGCACAGAAGTGTATCACACTTCAAATCTACTCCTTGAAGTTTTAACCATTTGACTTCAATATCAATATTTAAGTCTGAACCAAATCTAGATTTCAAGATTGCATAGTGATTAACCTTTTCCTTCCCACATGCAATTTAAAAATACAGATATAAAAAAAGAAAAGCTTGTAAGCTACCAAGCTGGTGTTCTCCACAACTGCTGGCAGCCTGAAGCTTCTGTGAACAAAAATTAAAATCAAATAATAAGGTGTGGCACATGCCATCAAAAAAAATCTTCAATATCATGAGGATTTATAAATTTGTAGACACTTTTTGTACTCTCCTGGAACTAGAATTGAATTTTTCATTTTACAAGCAAGTGAAGTTACAAGTAGTTCTTACTACCAGGCCTACCTTACACATGGTGCCATTTTTCTCTTCCCTATTTGCAGGACCTCCCTGGAAGCACTGCTGCTCACTCTCAGGTATTCAGGAATACCCACTGGCACAAACTGCTGGAATCATGCACTCAAGGCAAGGCTCTCAAGCTCAGTCTTTACTGAAAGGCTTTCACACTCTGCACTCATTTCTCCATCCCTTCCCTTTCCCCAGCCACTTAAAATCTGATGGGAACAAAGTCAGGTTCCTCTAGGGTTATGATTTTTTTTTTTTTTTAGTAGGAAATGTTTGAGGTATTTTGGCTGCTTTGTGTAGGTTTTTGAGGACTTCTTTTATGTGACAGTTTAAGTAGAAAATCTGGATATTTGCATTCAATGAACATGGCAGTTCTGCAATCTCTATGAACTGTAATACCAGGCTATTTCATGGGAAATTAAGGTGGTCTTATCTAGAGTGAAAGGTTTTGATAGGATATTTTTACATAAAGCTGTTGGTGACAATAAAGACATGTTCATAAGAAATGGCTAATGAAAGAGTACTGCAGTAGTCAATCTTCATCAATAAAACATTCAAACATTGTTTATAAACAAACATCACCACTCTTCCAAAGCAAGCCATTAATCCTTACATTTGGAAACGTAAGGCCAAAGCTAAAACACTTTTTTATAAGTGGTCCAAATTTAACAGCAAAGAAGTTTTTTAAACCTTGCCATAATGAAACCTCTAAATAAAGGCATCTTTTTCTGGGCACAGTTTGGAACCTCTGGTGTGCCCTTTGACAGTGGGAAATAAAGGAGCACTAACAGCTCAATAAGGGCTCAGTGAGACCTCACAGAAAGAACAGCAGGAATGAGAAAAACACCAAAAAATTAAGTTGAGGTCTTGCTGCTTGCCAGTTTTATATCTGTCACAAGGACAGCAAATTTTCAATGCTGCACAAGCCTATCAGAAAAAAAAAACAATCCACTCTGCCAAGCTACCAGAGTGTGAAAAATACTATTTGCCAGTGGTGAGGATGAATCAGCAACCTCAGATACAGAAAATACTTGACTCAAACCTGACATGAGAGTTCTCAAAGAATAGCTTTACAATTGGCTCAAAAATGAAAAGTTCTGTACATGTACACTTATACTCTGATACTGCTGCTACCTTTGATGAAAACCTTTATAAATCCAGCTCATGGGGAAAGACATACAAAGAGAGTGCTACATACAGAGAGAGTCAGGCTGACACAAGTAGTCCATACAGCACCAGCAGTTGCACTGACCTCCAAGAACTTCTTCTCACAAAACTAACCTAAAACAAGCAGGAAAACACCCTGAAGTGACTTCCGTGTGTGCTTCTTTTGAGACCTCATTATCAATAAAAAGCACTGATATGTTGCTTTTTAAGGTAACAAGCAAGTTCCTGGAAATTGCAAGTGGAGAACACAACATGTTATGAGGATTCCTATTTTGCAGGCGTGCTTTTTTGTTTGCTTGTTTTAGGTGGGCTGGGGTTTTTTCAAATGTAAGTTGCATATTCATTAATTAAAAATTACTTGTGGGACATAAACCACTTAATTTTTAAATACAAGCAGTGTGACCACCGAAAGCTAATTAAATATTGATAGATCATTTTGAATGCTTTGGGTTGGGAGGGACCTTTAAAGATCTAGATCTAGTCTAATTGGGCCTTGACTTGCAACACATGCAAACCAATCTATATTGACACTTTTGAAAAAGCTTTAGTTCCCCAGGGAGCTGTGCACCAATGCTGACTTTGATCTTCAAATAAATGAATAGACTTACACTGGTTTTTGTGTGAGCTGGTTTCAATTGTCAGAAGTGATTTAGCTGCACAGTATAAAAGACAGAGAATGAGATAAAGAGGAACTTTTTCCTTCTGTAACAATACTCCTAATGAAATTCAAAGGCAGAGTTCAAAAGATACCTCTTTATACTGACACTACAAATTAATCAGAAGTTAGGGATATTTTCCTTGTATAACTGCTCAGCTTTCTATAATACTTTATCTTTGTTGCTAAAGAGAATTTTCTTCAGCACAGACATCATTTCTGATCCACAACTCCACACAACTCTTCATGCTAAATCAGAAGCACAAATTCTCAGCAACACTCCCCCTGGAACACAAAACTGCTATAAGACTGGGACAAAGACATCCTTTTCCCTTCCACTTGCTCATCCTCCAGGATGCTCCATTCTCTAAGGCAAAGTTATGTTAGGAAACAAAGCATAGCCAAGACCTTGCAAACCATCATCTCACCACACAGCTTTTATGTGGATTTACCATTGCATTCTCAAGGATTGGTTTCTACTGATTCTTCTCGGTTATCAATAACAAAAAGGAGGGGAAAGTCAACTTCATTTGATAATACAACCCATGACTGCTGAACTGCAGTATTTGCATATTCTCTTACACATAGGGACTTCAAGCATTTATTGTGTTTCCTCTCAGTGTGAAGCAGACTGTCAGCAATTACTTTTACATTAGCTGAATTACTGAATCTTCATACTCACCTCCTCTCCCATTCCCCTCCCCCTAATATATTCTTTCATCATTCCTCAGTGTACAGAATGTAGATATGCCCTGCAGCTACTTCCTGCTTCTGCATCAAGGGAAAACATCCGCTCCTTGGTCCAGGATTTTAAAAACCACACAGATAGGAACCATACAAAATCCATCATCATTTTTTATAAGCTTGCTCTATACCAGAAGGATCAGAGAAAAACAACAGATACCATCTCTGCAGCTGTTTTCACTCGTTTGATCTCATCAGGGCTAACCTGCTTGCAGCACTTCAGTGACCTCTAACACATCAGATTTGAAATTTCAGCTGCACATTTCACATTACCAAGCTCCCTTTTTCTCCTCCTAACACATGCGACCCTTCCCCTACAAGCAGAGAAGGAGTCAATGCATTATCTACAAGGTCAACACTGATCGCCTATACAAATTCTGATACACCAGCAGAATTCTTAGAAAACCCTCTTAACATCCAGTAAATAACAATTACAAAATAAGCAATCTGAATAACATCACGGATAAATTGTGATAAATTGTGTATATTACATTAGTAGCAGTTTAAACAGAAATATGTATGCACTCAGCATTCGTATCAAAAGAAAACTGCTTCTCAATAAAGTGGTTTATTACATTACATTATTATTATTACATGCACATTACATTGCTTCTTTAAACCCAGGCAGAAAAAAACCCTTTTCTAGCAGCTCTGTTGTAATTTTCTACAGATGAATCTTTGATTAGCACAAAAAACAGGCAAGAATTATGCTCTTTTAAGAAACCATTTATTTTAAGTATTATGTTCTTTATCACACTTCCTGAGCTAAAAGCAACAGTTAATATAAAAAAAACAACTATAACGGAGAGTCTGAGGAGAGAAGAGCTACTGGAAAGGAGCAAGCAGAAGAGATGTCACAATCAGAAATTATTTTCATAATCTTTTACACATACATGCATAATTACATATTTTGTACTTCTTGATTTCCAACCACTATCTTGATCCATTTAGAAGGCAGCTCTGACAACATTTTATGACAGAAATGTCATTATCTCTTGATCGCTAGGAAAAGAAAGCTTCATGCTAGCTATTTTTTAATGAAACTTTATACAGGTTACTGAAAATATTTTATTACAGTTTATGAAAACTCCACTGGAACTCAGACCATAAACCATTCACAGACTGTAAGATGTGACCAAACCAATGGGAATCTGACCCTGAACAACTCCAGTGTAACTGCTTTCTTGTGAGAAACAAACCTACCAACGACCACAAAAGAATTAAAAATAGTAACACCCCCTATGAGGAGGAGAATAAAGACTTTTTGCAAGTTGGGAAGGATTTTTACACAATATTTTCTCTATAAAAGCCACTTTAGAGTTGCTTAAAACCTTATTTAAAAAAAAAAAAATCAAGTGTAAAATGTCATGTTAATCATCTTTCTTATGACTTTTCCTTATTCAGCTGAAACTGTTCAACTGCCTTCAAGGATTACTAGAATGACAGATATTACCTCTATTTAAAAAATCTTACAGCTGTTTTACTGAAAGGCTCCAATACCTCCATCATTCTGGAGAAGCAACCACAAGCACACCTACCATCTTCTGTGATGTGAGTGATGTGCACAACTTCTGCTAAGCTCAGGCCTCAAAAATGCTTCGTTTTAGATGAGAGTGTAGAGTTGCTGGAGTTTCCCAGCTGCACTCCCCAGGGCTCCTCCTGCAGTGAGCACTCTCCAGTTGTCACCATGGGGCCAAGCAGAAGTTTGGATGCAGGCACAGCTCTGGTGCTGGAGGTCAGCCTGGCCCCACACACAGGAAATGTGCTCAGTGCACTCACTCTGTTGATGCTGCTATAAGAGAGAGGAAGAAGGAGGAAGCAGCATCTCTGAAATGTGTAAAGAGAAACAGATGGGGGGCAAAGTTGAGGGCAGGGGTTAAAGGAGAATTTGGAAAATGAAAAGAAAAAATAAGAAAGGTAAAAACAGAAAAAGGGATTGCAGCTAGTACAGAATAATCAGACTTTCACATAGACTGAACCCTTTGGATTCCATTACTTCTTGGTGTAACATTCCTTTGGTGTGTACAAAACTAGCTGCAGTATTCCACAGCAAAAGCACCTTTATCAACCAATTACGTAAAACACCACGCAGTCCTGCCAGTATAAGTAATCTAACTGGTTCAAAGGGCACAAGACTCTGGATCCAAACTCCCAACTATGTTGGCAGCAGAGATGATTGATGTGATTTCACATTTTAAAAAAAGCAGCATTTCCTCTCCTCCCCTTTCCAAAGAGCAGAGCTTTAACAATACCTTGAAAAACATTTAGATGAAAAAATATTGATGCAGAAAGTGTTTAAGCAGTGTGATGAAGGCTTCAGCTGCATAGCCTCATTGCAATGTTATTATACAGGACCCACACCTCTTTTACTGCACTAAACTGGCTGTGCTTTGAACACGAGCAAAGACTGCACAGCAGAAGAAAGGATGTTCCTTCATTTACTGCAGAAAGTTGGGGAGGTGTGTCTCGACCGACAGAAGGAGCTGCGCCGCTGCTTTGTGATGATGGCAGTTAAACGCTGCTCTCTAGAATCACACTTCTAATCTTGCATTTTCTAAATTTGATAAGCAGAACATTTCAAACCAGGTTTCCTCCAAGGAAACTCCCGTATCTACGTTGTTTTTCTGGCACCCTCAATTTCAGGTGTGCAGTCTGATGTGTGGGGACCCCATCCTCTTGCAGATGAGACTGAGTTCCCTAACCATATGCAAGTCTAAGTAGTTTCAAAATAAAAACAGAACAGAACAAACCCAAAAGCAACAACAAACGAAACAACCTCCCAAACACACAAGTCCCCACAAAACACCACCTCTTAATTTCTCAAACATTTAAGGAGGGGACCAAGCTTGTTTCACTGCATTCACCTTTAAGAATCTCTGCCTTTTCCCCCTTTTTTATGTTGTAGAGAACTAACACCATTATTTTCACTCAACTCTCCTGACAAGTCCATTCCAAGTGTAAATTAATTAATTTTAATGTACTTCTACCTATAAAGTCATAGAAGAACTCGTAAAACATCAATTACATGAAGTAGTTCTTTTAAGGTTCGAGGTGTGTGCTGTTAAAAAGCACTGACTCTCAGTATACAGGTACGTGTAACATACACACATATATACACATGCACAGGGTTGGGGCTAAAAACACTCTGCAGTGCCACACCAGAAAATATAAATGGTTTAAAACAGAAGGCATACAAGTAATTTAAAAATAAAACGTTAGGAATTTTAACAGTGTAGTACACAAAGAATTCACCTATTCTCTTCTGCATCTGTGACACCTTACAAAAATGCTAACTATTTAAAAATGTTTTTAATAAAACTGCTTTCATTTGATATCTCCTAGAAAGATTTTACTTTCATACTATGCATATCTGCACCTCCTTGCACAATTTTCTACTTGTTTGTAAACTGTGAGAATCACTTACCATTTAAAGATATGAACAACAATGAAATCATATCTACCTTTCCTCCACTCCCATTTTGCAAAGCAAAGTAAGACTGAATCATGGTGATTTGGGAAAGTCATCATCCAAATGAGCTTCAAAGAAGCCAGATGTGTAGGATCATAGCCCAGAAGAGGGATGGGTGGATAAAAAGAAAAAAGATGACCTTTATGACGAAGTTACAGTATTAAAAACCTTCCTAGAGCTCTACCAATGCAAATTACTTTGTTGGTTCTTTATTGCTTTCCTTAATCTTTTGAACCATAAAGGCTAATATTTGGACTATGGATTAAATTGAAATCAGAAAAGTCTTATTGTATCACAATACAAAGCTAGAAAGATATAAACGCATGGGGAGAGGATAAGAAACCAAAAATAAGTTTTAAAAAATTATTTCCTATGACATGCCCTACTGAGTACAGATTCTGCTCCATTCAGCAGTTACAAACCCTACCTCTCAATACAACGCTATGTTTAAAACCTTATCTGTTGTGACAGAAGACAGAAGTTGAGAGTTGTGCCAGTGAGCCAGCAAACCAACCCTAACAGAGCTTCTACAATGCCCCCAATTAACTGTGGCAGCCTGGGATGCCGGCCTACTGTCAGCAGCGGCAGAGTTCCGCCGGATCAATACAGCCGAACGAGCTGCACAGGGATGAACCCATCTCAGCCCAAACGGGAGAACTAACTGAAAGTCGATAGGAAAAAGCTTGTGCTTAATCTGGTAAAACACAGGTAGAGCAGATGTGGCATCGCTCCCATAGACACCCTGCAAACTAATCTCTCAGAGAACAAAGGGACGATTTATTTCCTACTGTATTCACAACGTCACTGTATTACAACAGGTGAAATTGTGTAAAATGTCTTCCCACATAACGCATTATATTCAGTCGTTTCAGTGATGCTGCTCTCAGGTTCCCCCACAGTCCAATCGCATTTCCGTCGCCGTGACTGAAGCGGGCAGCCGAGGGTCTGGGGATATCCAAACTGTTTCGGAGCGCCGTTCGCTGCTGTCTCCAGACGCCGGCCGGTGTGCGCACCAGGGCTGCCCACCGACAGCTGCCGCTTCTTTTGTTCCCGCCTATCCGTCATTTTCCGCCGGGCTCCGCGTTGGGCAGAGGCACTCCAGCGACGCCCCGGGCGCATCGCTCAGCCAGCCCGCGCCTGGCACCGCCGCTGCCGCCTCGCCCCGCATAATGGGACAATTCAACCCCGTCCTCCCTCCCTGCCTCCTGCACAGGTAACGGGCGCTGCCCAGCCCGGGCCGGGCATCCAGGCGCAGCCTCTTCCCGAAGCCCGCGGGTGACACCTCACGGGCAGCGGCTGCCGAGCGCGGCCGCCCCCCGCGCCGCGGCTCCAGCGACCCCGCGCAGCGGCCCCGGCGGCCGCCCCCGCCCGGCAGGGCAGTGCCGGGCGGTGCGGGGCAGTGCCGGGCGGTGCGGGGCAGTGCCGGGCGGTACATCCCCCCCGCCGCCCGCGCTCTCCGCAGCTCTCCCCGCCGCAGCCCCTCGGAGCTCAACCTGCGCGCCCGGAGCGGAGGTCTCTCTTCTCTCCGCCCAGCCCGGCCCGGCGCCACCACACCCCAGACTGCCCGGGGAGGGCTGTGGCCGGCGGGAAGGTGGCGAGGCCGGGCAGCCGATGCACGGGAGGGCTCGTAATCGTGTCAGCCCCGCTCGGCGGCACCCACCGCGGCAGCCCCGAGGGGCACCCACCCGGCCGTCGCCCTGTCGCCGCCAACCCCGTTCTCTCCGCCTGTCACATGAAAACAATTATTGCCTCGGCCGGGGGAGGGGAGGGGAGGAGAAGTTAAAAGCCGTGAGGTGGAGGAGCGGAGGCCGGCGGCGGCCACCTCCCTCCCGCCGCCCCCAGCGGCACATGCACCCCACCGGCCAGCCGGGAGCCCCAGCTGGCCCCCCGGCACTCGGCGGCCTGAACTCACCCATTTATGTCGAGCTGGGCTTCGCCTGGCAGCGAGAACAGGCTGAAAGTTTGGGGCGGGTGGCCACGGCGAAGGAAGGGGGCGAGAGACCGCCCGAGCCGCCGCCGCGCGGAGCGGAGGCGCTGACAGAGCCGCTCCCTCCTCCGGCGGCCGCCGCGCTCAGCACCCGCCGCAGCCGGGCTGCATCCTGCGTCCTGCGCCGCGGCTCCCTCAGCGTGTGCGAGGAAAAGGAAATATATAGAAATCAGGCGAGAGAAGGGGCTCAGCCTTCAGCTCCTGCAGGCACCTGGGTCCCCGCTGCCGCCGGGAAAGCAGCCCAGGGCGAAAGCGCCCGGAGTAGCCTGTGCCGCCGAGCCGCGGGAGGGGCGGGCAGTGAGCGCGGCGGAGAGCGGGGCGGGAGCTGCTCGAGCCCTCAAGCGCGGGCAGCGACCGCCGCGGCTGCCGCTGCTGCTGCCGGGGCGAGCGGCGGCTCCGGCTCCGCGCTGCGGGAAGTGTCGCGAGACTGCGCCAGAGCCGCTGCGCCGCCTCGGGCCGGCGGGAGCGGAGGGCGGGGAGGGCGGCAGGAAGCGGAGCCGCGCCGCGGTCCGGCGGGGGCAGGGTCGGGGGAGAGCAGAGCCACGGCGGGGAGCGGGCTGTCTCCCTCCCTCTCGGGGCAGGGCTCCGCGGGCACGGGGAGGGGACGGGGCGCGTCCGCGCTGGGCGCTGGGAGAGGATGGAGAGCGCTCCCGGGCAGCGGCAGAGACGCCCACCGCGCATTCCTGCCCCGCACCTGCCCCGTCCGCGCACGCCCCCAGGGAGCCGGGCCCGGCCCTGCCCTCGCGGCTCTGCTTTCAGAGCCACTGGGAAATGCACCGGCAGCGCCGCAGCTGCCCTTCGTCTCTGCCCGGCCCACCTTCCCCCCACACACCGATACACCTTTGGGGTTAGGAGCAGGGAAGGAAGGAAGAAGAGACAAAAAGGGAAGATGTAGAGACGTAGAGTGATGTTTCACTAAAAAAAAACACGGATTGCTCTTACTGCAGGAAGATGCGAAACCCCTGCTACAGTAAGTGTGCACAGATCAGTAACATGTCTGGACAGGAAGGCACCCAAGGAGGGCGGGGAGGCTTCTGCACAGGCACGTCTTCCCACAGGTAAAGACCCTTGGGGAAAAAACCTACAGCAGCAGCAGAGGAGAAGCGCAGATTTAAAAAAAAAAAAAAAAGCTGGTATAAAAGATCAAGTATAGGTAACCTTGTACGGCATGAGCACCTTGACTGTTAATGAAAGGGTGAGCAAAAAGAGCCTGTTCTAATCTCAGGTAGTTATTTTGTGTATAAACAGAAAACTCCCACTAGCAAAGTGTAGTAACATTTTTGTACTTTTCCACTCCCCCTCCACAACAGACTTCGAAAAAAGCTTTTTTCTTGTACCCTGAAAATTACACCAGACATCAATTACTGAATCAAATCACTGAATTATTTATAAGTAGAAATTTTGTGAAAACATTTATTGTCTGTAGAAACAAAATTTACATTTATTTTATATAAACTATGTTAAACATACATATAAACATACCTACATCTTACTATATATACTTATGAACGAGGCTTTTAGATAGGGGGGTAACATTGTCAAAAGCACCGTTGTGAACTCAAAGACTACAGACTTAAAATGCATTTGCATTTAACTCCAGCTTCAGTAGTTTAAAAATGTCATTTCTTATCCACACTTACAAATAATTACATTAAAGGCTTCTCTAACAGTGCGTTTCCATGTGCACATACATGTACACATACACACATTAGACAGTCCTTGAGAAACTACAGTATAAATAACATCAACAATCTATTCCTTAGAAGTGGACATTAGTTCCCCTCATTCAACTGGGAGTAAAAAATTCCTGCTATTCTTAAAACAAAACAATGAGGCTCTTTTTATTCCTTGAAGAACATACTCGAACAACAACTGTTTCCACTGTCTCTTCCCCTCAATACTAAAGACGTGAGAAGCCAGTCACAAAATGAAAGCCATCTACTACATTATTTACAGAAAATGAAATATTAAAAAGACAACATGAGATTTAGACTACTTAGACAAAATTCAGAGCAGTGAACAGAAGAAAACTGTATTAAAAGTAGCAGGCTATTAAACCACGTGGCTAAATACCCACTCAAAATCCCTCCAACAAAAACCATCAGGGACAGAAGGAAGGGGCAGGTGTTATGACAAGAGTTTTCTCTGATCTTGACACTGAAAAATAATGCTCACAAAGGTCGAAACAGAACACATTTAAATGTTCATGGCTATCCTTACGGTCTGCTAGGGAGTCAGGTGTTTCGAGGAGGCTTTCAAATATCTTGAAATGGCTTTTATTCTTTCTTTCCTTCGTAAGGAGGCTGAACAACTTCTTATCTTCAAATTCTGCAGCAATGGAATGAAGTCTGTCAAGGGTCAGAGTTATGTGCAGAAACATCCGTTTTTTCCCAATTCATTAGGACAGAAGTCTGAAGTCTTTCTTTTAGAGGGCTCTCCCATAAAGAACTTTGTAGATTGCTGTTCAGACTCTTAAAGAAAGGCAAGAGTTGGGTTTCAGCACAGTACGGGAAAAGCTTTCCTTTAGGAAAGCAAGGAAATTAAAGAACTCCCTCTATTAACAGTCTTCTAAGGTGAATACTGAGAAATCAGTCTCTCTTTGTTATGATCTTTTGTCATCGTCTTCAAACAACTCTTACTATCCATTTCCCAGACATGGCAGAAAATGACCTTCTGATACATAACGAGCAATTTTGAGAACTCTGCCTTTAATGCCACAAAAGTGTAATCTTGGGGTTTGGTTTTGTTTTTAAAGCAACTAAGTTCATTTAAAGAAAACTCAGCATTTCAGCCGGGGGCCCTAGGGAATATGGGAGCAGTAAACATTACACAGCAGGCGATTGATCAGCTGGATTTACTCCTGTCCTCTGCTATCAGTTACCTGAGTTGAGACAGTTATGTTCAGGTCTCAAGACCATTTATATGCATCAGGTAAAATGATTTCAAACATGTAATTATTAGAGTTAAGGCAGGCTTATAGAAACGTTGCAATGTGTTGCTTCTTCCTAGCCCCAGAATTTTGTTAACCTTGTGAACTCAATCATCACATTTAAAGTAAGTATTCTAATAAATTTATGCAGAAATTAAATGGATCAGCAATATAAATGCCAGCATTATAGCAACTTAGTATTTTAGACACTTAAAAGGAAGACTCTAGTCATATTAAACCCATTGCATTTTGGATAGCAATTAAAAATAAAATTTCACATGTGAGCAACTGAAAATGACAGCATTTAACAGCCATTTCAAGCTAAACAAAACAAAGGCAATTCACATATGTATTTTCAAAGTATAAACCAGAAAGCTAAAAAGCTCTTAAGACAATCACATTTTTAACTTGCCCTTCCAATGCAAATACAGTGACACACTTTAGTAACGAAAGTGTCACTGTTTTCCTACAGAAGGTTACACACCTATTTAAAGTAAACAGTTACTTTAACAAGAACTGTTATCAGTCAATGCTCCCACTAGAAAGAATGCAATGTACTTAAGTCTTTGTACATGTGTTTTCTACAATGCAGTCACAATAGAGAAAGGCACCAGGTTATTCAAGTAAATTGACCTTTCTTCTACTTAACCCTTTTTCTTCTGCCTTCACAACCCAAACAGTAACTTCAATACATTGCTCTCAACCAAACATTGTATTCCAGTACAACAGAATTTTCTGTGCTAAAACAATAAACAAGCTCAACTGGGTATGAGTATATACACACAAGTCTCTGTAATTCACAAAGATAAATCTACATAGCAATATCTCACATCATATCACGGAGTAGATGCTTCTAGCACCTAACCCATGAATTTTTATAAAATTAATAATTTCTGTATGCATTTTATAGCATGTAAGAGGTTTTATCATGACAGAATCCAAAATTATTTAAGTAAAATTATTGGTAAAGAATGTGATTTGAGCAAATGGTATCACACAAAAGATAAACCAACTGAATCAGAGACTACATTTAATATGACATTCATCTTAGGACCAAAGGGTGGGGGGGAAATCAAAGTCAGCAAACAAGTCAAAAAACCACAAACTTCTTTGCAATATGTTGCTCACAGTTGTAGAAATAAAACACAAAGCTAAACTGTTAACGTACAAAACAAATTAGAGATATCTAATCATGCATAGACAAAATAAAGCACAAAATCAGGAGTCAGTCACGTGTTGAAACCTGGTTAAAGCAGCATTAACTGACTGAAGTCTGACTACTCCAGCATTACTTCCGAACAGTGTTAGCAAAACTGCCATTTCAGAAGTTTCTTCATGTATCCACTTCTCCCATTTGCTCAACAAAGAGTTCTCTTGCAGAATTTAACATGAACACTGCAGGAAGCTTACAGACACAGTAGTATCCTGTTGAATAAGACAATATTGCCTCAGTAGTTTGTCCTTTATCATACACGGTTTCATTTCTCACATCTTTTACAGTGCACATTCAGAGCAGTGTGAAGGACTTGTTGGCTCCAGGGTAAACCTGCCCTCCTCTGCAGGGTATGTGCAACACTCCCCTACCAGCAGCCTGACCAGAACTGCAGCTACTCCATATCTGCTTTGGGTTGACTCACTTAACCTGTTGTTTCAATTCCTTATTTTCATCTCCCAGTAAATCTACACAGATGATTCTGCCAGATTCATCACTGACAGCATTAAGTAAAAAACTACCTTCTTATCTGGAGAAGGTTGTCTGCCTCTGTTTGTCCAGGGAATTCCTTTCCTTCCACTTCCCATTTTGTCTATGCATGTCAAAGTTACTGAAAAACTAGTTAAATTATTAATGATTGTTATTTAAACTGAAAACCTGTGTTTTAGAAACAAACCATCCATTATCATTGAATGGCCATGACATCAATGGATGTTGCACACTTCCTGCCTTGTTCCCTATGAACGCCAAGCAGAACATCCATGAACTGAACAGCTCAAGTCATACTCATTTTAACTGTTCTGAACCGTAACTACAAATAGTCTCTCTACTGAAGGCATTGTGGAAAAAAAATTACAAAAAAGCATGCAGAAATCACATCCTGACTCTCCACCCAAAACCCCAAATTTACTTTTCTGTGAACATACTTCTAACCCAGAATTCAAATTCTGATCTACCAGCCACAACAGAGACTAGCCTGCATTCTATACGGAAATACATCTGCCTGCATGTATTCTGGATATTGTGAACAACTTTTTTCTTGGAAAAGAACATCTCTTAAGACTATGTGCTATGCATTTTTAATCTACTGTCAATAAGAAGTCCGAACAAATCTGCAATACAAACACACAACCCTAGCATAGATAATGAATTAAGGCAAAGGCTACAAACAGGAAATAAACACAATTCTGTTTATAGCTGCTTATGAAACAGGTCTGGCTATTTGAGTTTTGCACACAGCCTAACAATAATGCAGTAGGGTAAAACTTCAGAGAATCATTCTGAACAAAATCGCCAGCTATCTGCATTTAAAGCAGTTTCAATTATGAACAATTTCTTTGTTAGAAGACATGCTTTCAAAAACTTACATTTTTTGTTTTTCTTGTAATACTTCAGGCCCCAATTTTAGAATCCAGGAAATCACCAAATCATTTATGACAAAAAAGATTAGAGAACATGTGGCTTGGTCAAGAATCTCATACACCAAAATATAATGAGACAGAATAATTTTGAATACAAACCAATTAATCCTCTAACAAACCCAAATATGCTTTCAGTGCAGTTATAAGCTACTGCTACAGTACTTTACATACCTGCCTGTTACCATTAATTTTTATCAAATCTTGGAAGTTGTTCCAATATTCTAACAATTTACAAATGTATATACACATGAGAAACCCAAGTATATTATTAATCCAAAGTAATACAAAATACTGCTTTATGGAAATGACTGAACAGAGGTGTAAAATCTATTGCACAACCTAAAAGGTCATTAATTGGAAAATCCTGAGCTAATGTGCTATTACCAAACAATTCAGGCACTTTTTTTTTTTCTTTTTATTATTACATAAGCAATAAACTTTCAACATATAAACGTCTGGGTATAACAACTCAAGTTCCATCTGTAACATCATGCTTAGAGAAAAAGTATTCAATAAATAAGACTCCCTTCAATGACTTCCTTACTTGAGACTGGTATGCAAACAGAACTAAAAGTACATAATACGATGTTTCAATTGAATACTGTACTTTAAAAGCAATTATTAAAACTGTAAAAAAGTTCTGCAGCATTCAAAATAAAGTTATTTTTTAATCAAGAAAGTTACAGCGTTAGTTCCTTTATCCTATTTTAAGTCTTGAGAAAGTTGTCAAAAACTGAACAGATGCTCCCTTTGCTGTGTTATGTTTCAACTTCAGGATCTCAGCTCAGTTCAGGTTTCTGTTGCAATATTTAGATTTCCCTACACAGAGAAAAAAAAAATCATTACTGTAAGTTGTAATAGCAGAAAAACCCTCCCAATCTTTCTAAGTACTGTATTATAATATGTAACATGCAAGATTTTTTCGATTATGCATTCAAACAGCACAATTATAAAGACTGTACCTTAAAGGATACATATGCAGCATTATTATTTCAAATGAAATAGTGAAATAAAGATGCTCAGACCAGTTTAACAGATCTTGACAAGTTTAATCATTACAATAGGCAAAATGCTACAATTTCAGGAACAGTTTTGGTTTTTAGGACTTAGCCAACCAGCAAACAGTAGGCTGCTAAGAAAATGGTTGTCATTCTTCAGGATTTATTTTACTTGAACTCAGACACACTCATATTCATCAGGCACAAAAAAAAATAAAATTCAGAACTCATGATGATTCTCTGATTCAAATCATATCTAGTAGCCAGACTGTGTGAAGTATGCTTTATAGGTTCCAGACAAGAATCTTAACGGCCAATTATAGAAGAACATTGGAAATTGTTGGGAATAGCTGACTACAAAATTCTAAGACTTCTATATCCATTTTACAAGGTCATAATTTTGTGGGGGCAGAGGGGAAATATCTTTCTCCTTCTATTTTCCACTAATTTCAATTAAATTTAGCTTTCAGAGATAACACTTCTCAGAGCCCATGCAAATATAAAAGGCATTTGCCCAAATACTTCAGTAACAAATGATCTCTTTACCTTGTCCCAAGGGCTTAATTTTCTTTCTGTTGGTTGTTTTTTGCTTGTTTGTTTTTTGTTTTGTTTTTACATGTGTGTTTCCTTAAGGGGTTTTGGGGGCTTTTTCTTCTGCCCACTGGGCAGAAGAATTTGCAGGTTTTTGCAAAAAGCTGTAAGAACCTGTGCTTTAACATGCTTCTGTGCTCCAAGAGCTAAACTCTAATCCAAATACAAATGCTTATTTATTCAAGTGTATTTACTTGTAGTTGGATGGACACAGAGTTACAAAATAAGAACTCACACAAAGCACAGAACTGCAAGGGGCTGTGTAGGTCATCAAATCCAATTCCCTGATGTCACAAGTAACTTCATCCTACTTTGATCACATTTGATCAATTCTAATAAAGGATTTAGTATGTTTTAACTACTGATCCTCACAAAAACTGTAACATTCTATATGGTTCAAAAGTTCTTCTGCAGTTCAAGATTATTGTTGTCCCATACACTCTGCAAATCAAAACACCATAAACCAGATATGCCTATTTCAGATTAAGCTTATCAAACCATTTTACAGACATTATATTGTGCAGGAAGTTTTGTTCAGAGCAGCACTCCAGTGCATATTTTAAAGCACATAATCAAGGTAACACAACAAAAAGGAGAAGCACATAGATGTATTAAAAAATTATTAATATCGTTCAATTTAACAGGACAGAATATTTTGTTCCACAAAGGGACAATTTCTTTTCCTGTCAGTAGGAAGAGAGATCAGCTGAGCTCAAGGAAAGAATACTGATACAGAAGCAACCACAATCTCAGAGAGCACCTCTGATTTGCAGTTACCCAAAGCAAGTTTCAGCAAGTTTCCATAGAATAAACAGGAGGGAAACGGAAGTGCACAATCAAGTTTGCCAGCAAATTACAAAGAGCCAATATTCCAGAAAATCCCATCCAAGTTATTCCATGGGGATTTAAATATTGAAATGGATCTTATGAATATGCATATAAAAAAATAAATTAATCCAACTTACCTTTTCTTTCCTCAAAAATCCATCTCTGAATTTATTAGTGGCAAATCCCCTTACACCAACAGAACGTAACCGCTGGTACTTAGCCTGAATATATAAACCCTTCTGCACTAAGCCTGATTTATAATGGGGTTGCAAACGGCCATCTGCAAAGTTGCTCTGTAAGGGTGGGGGAAGGGAAGAAAAAAATGTGCAAAATGAGGACACCAAAACTCAAAAGTTCATATTTACAGTTATACACATGTAAAACTTCCAGTACTCAATGACAGAAACATGCATTTGCAAGTGCACACTACCTTCCTTTACGTCCATTTATTATTCCTCAGACCATGCGGCTCAAAGAACTGCTGTATTGCACTTGCTGTTTAAAACATCTGAAATTATCTTCCTTGTAGAAAAAAAGGAAATACATTGTGCAACATTTTACAATATTTTCAACTGTTAATGAGGCACACTCCATCAACAAAAAACTTTAAGACAACACCTCACTGCCACTACCGAATTCAGCGATGTCAAGCCTGCAGTGGGCACACGTAGAGTCCCACTAACACAAGTCAGTACAGATGTTTTTCCTAGAGCTTTAATGTCTGACAGTCTGAACACATACACATTCTCTAGTCCTTTGATACCTCCAGACTGGAATACTGCAAACTAACCTAGTGTGGGACTAGGAGCAGAGGCCACAGAGATATCAGAAGATTTTAAGGTGAAAAACATTATAAACACACAGAAAGGATATAGCAAGATCAACACTGATCACAGCCGCTGAAGTTTGAAAAAGATTTTCATTCCTAGGCACTCAGATCCCCAACAAAACAGGCAGTAAAAATCTTTAGAGTAATAAAAACTCTATTTGTCATAATTTTCCATGGTTTTCCAGCACTTCCATTTTAAGTTTTCCAACACCCACTCCAAATTTAAACAATGGGTTTTCATCTAAAACCAGAAAAAACCTCCTGGCCATATAAATTCTTTTTATCTTTTACGAACACATTTGAAGGGTAGGAGAAAACAAAATATGTCACAGAAATAGCCCTTCTTGAGCATGACAAAATCACTTTGGTGAAATTTGTCTCCTTTTGACATAGTAAGAATCACTTCAAGAAAAATCACATGCTCTGAGGTTGCAATAACTTTAGTACCACTTCTTCCACTGTGTTTTCCACTGTGTGGCTGGTGAACAATAAAGAAAGAACTGTACAGAACAGAGGTTTCTTTATGCAAATGCGGAGGTTCTGTTATTTCCCAAATCATTTCACCCACCTACTTTGTAGGAGATAAGTGAGAAGGCCCCATCATTCCCCCAGGGTTGCTCTGATGGAGGACACTTGCAAGAGGCTCTTCAATGCCAATCACTTTCTTGAAGAGTATCAGAGTGCAGGCACAAAGAACTTCCTTGCACTGGGTTGTATTACATGGGTATATGCCTATCATGGGGAAAACTGAAGGGCATTTTTAATGCTGGATTAATGCCCTGAACAGAGTTGGCATTAAAAGTTCCCATTTCCCCACTCCTTCTATGGTTCCCTTTGACTTCAGTGATAGAAAGGAGGCCTTGGTGGTCTGCCACTGCACTTGTATGACAATAAACAAAGGACCAGGTAAAGTAAGGGATGGGAAAAAGGTGCAAGATATTGAAAATTGCCTTACAAACAGCTTAAAAGTTTCAACTCAAGCATCTACATGTTAAGTGGGGAGGGAAGGACACAGCAGTAATATTAATGTAGAACAGCATCACTTGTAGACAAAGCTAACAGATTATATATACATTTGGCATATAGGCACCTCATTCACACACAGCTTAGAGAAAAACAAGATAATCTAAAGTGTGTGGAAAACATCATTAACTTCTGGTCTAGAAGTAAGAAAAAAGTCTGCTAAAGTGGCATCTAGTTTTACATTAAGGCTGTTTTATAAATAATGCTAATGACAATGCCTAGGAGGCATGAAGCTCTAAAACAAGGATATATGACCAAATACATATGGCTGCACTGAGTCTGGCAGGGATGGAGGTAATTTTCTTCACAGGAGCATGCACGGTGCTATGTTTTGGATTTGTGGCTAAAACTGCACTGGTAACACACCAGTGTTTTGGCTACTGCTCAGCACCAACACTTTCTCCTCTTCCCTTACTCTGCTGCTCAGCAGGACACCAGGGTGGACAAGAAGCTGGAAGGGGACACAGCCAGGACAGGCGGCCCAAGCTGAGCACAGGGATGTTACACACCATATGATCTCCAGCAAAAGGAACTGAGGGAAGGGGCTTTTGGAGCAGGTAGCCATTGCTTGGGGACCAGCTGGGCATCAGTCACCTTGTGACAGGTGATGAGTGACTGCCTTTGCATCACTTTTTTCTTCACTACGTAAAACCATCTTAATCTCAACTCATGAGTTCTCTCACTTTTGCTCTCCACATTTTCTATCCCATCCTGCTGGGAGAGGAAGGGAGCTGAGGGGAGGGTGGGCAGCAGCTGTGTGGTGTTTAGCTGCTGGCAGGGATGAACCCACCACAACCAATAATACACTGAACTTATTTTAAGCAGCAAATGAGGTTTAGTTTTAAAGACTACTTTGCATTTACTTACTTAAAGGCTGACTTGGTGATTCATGGCAAAGGGTCTTTACAAAAAAGACCTTTTAAATTTTTTAAGACTTCTCCAGATCCTTTATAAGATATTTTAGAACAGCAGTTTTTTCTTTCCCCAACAAGTTTAACATAGTGAAGACCATATGTTTTTTTTTTAAATACTCTTAGTAGTCATCACTTTTTGCTTAATAAGTTTAAATGCTCCCATTTTATATATCAAGAAAAAAGTGTGGGGCTTGATTTTTTTGGGAGTGGGGAAAGAGGAAGGCAGAGAATGGAATTCTATATGATTTTTTTTGGTGAGGTTTTAGTTTCTTTGTATGTTGCTGCTCTTTTAAATAATTAGTCAAGAGAGTCCTGAGTGTAGAAGATAGTCAAGTCACCTCCATTTCACCAACAGCACAGCAAGAAAAAACCCTGTTGTGCAAGAGGAATTTAAATGTAAAAAGTTGAGGAAATTAAGTCAAATCAACCCCACTGTTTCCATGGCAATGATAAAAGTGCTATACACATAAGCAAACTGCAATACAAGTGCATATGCCATTTTCCCTATAAATATTAGAGCATCATGGGACAGATCACTGGATACTGCAATATTCATATATAAGTGAGGTGACAACTTGAATAGACACTTCCATGCTTGTAGAACTGCAACACTTCTGCAGCAGAACTGCAGAATGATTTAAATGAAGGGAGCATCAACTACCAACACTGCCTCAGGGATCCAGGGATACACCGCAGCCAGTGCTAGATTCCTCCAGCACTTGGAAGCTGACAACACAGAGGGGATATAGAATAACAGGCTATGATGTCCTTACATGTTGAAACAGTTGTATCAGGCTTTGAACAGTTTGAACTTCTTAACTTAGAAGAATACTTTCTCCAGCAGAACAAAGACAATAGTTTTTGTTAGTTTTAGCATAGCTATCTGACTAAGATTGACTGTCAAACCACACCTAAATAGGAAAAAGTCTTTTTATCCAACAGTTATTGTGTTTGGGGGGAAAAAGAAGGAAAAAAAACCCCACAACCCACACCGACACTTCCCCGCCTTCCAAAGTTACATCCTAAAATGACAGCTAATTAGCCATTAAAATTTTACTTCACTATCTACCAAACAGAAAAGGTGGCTATCTATGAGGTTTTATTCTTGGGGCCCCAAGATGGTAAAGGGATGGGCAACTGTGCTTCTTTCTCAAGTAGAGCACCTAATGCCACCACCTAATGCATTTTAATTGTAAAATGTGTCCTGGGTTCAGCAGAGAAACAAATAATTTATTTTTTTCTGACAGTGGCATGTTATGCATGGGTCCATTTAGAATTGTTGGTGTGAGGAAAGTATTAATCAAATCTACAACAACTTATACGAATTTTCTACCTTGAAATTGCCCCTACATTTTTAACTTGCATTCTGAATAGTAAAACACAGAACTTATTCCATTTTTTTTTAATGCATAGCTAGCAGTATGCAGGGTATTCACAAGACATTAATTCCCCAGAATTCCCTATATGAAACAGTTAATAAAATAACAGTAATACAGTTTTGAAAGTAACACAACTCAAGTCTTCCAGTCTTTGGAAAAAGTTCAGGCTTCTGTCACATGAAGGAAAAAAGCTCAGCTGCTTGGGTTTTGGATAGATGAATTTCCTAGTCATTGTGCAATTCCTGCAATTCTTATTCCTGACTCTGCAGTAACCTATTTATTTCAACTGGCTGGATACAACCCTGTTCAATCCACTGCCAGCCCTCTTACCTACTAAAAGCTAAGCCTCCCATTATTCCAACAGAAACAATTAGGCTTTGATGACACTATTTTTCATGGCACTTAATACCTTCAAAAGCGTGTCTCCTGCTACCAAACTCAGCAGGTTTGACCACCATTTTATGTAACAAACATCTGATAAAATCTGATCTGTACCTTAAAGTGCCTTCTGATGGGTCCTGCATTTTCAAGGTGTCCTCTAATGCGTCTGTGGGGGTAAGTGTCGCTTGGTTTCGAAGAATAGTAAGAATTCTAGTAGGAAAACAGTTATAGCTTCATGTTACTAAATTATTCAAGAAAAAAAATAAAAATTGTTCGGGTTATACTAACAAATATTGCAAAACTTTCAGTCTTGTAGTGTTTGACACAATGACACTCTTTGACGGAACAGGAGTAACGGGAGCATTGAGCCTGCAGTCCAGGCTGGCTGAAGGGACAGCAGAGCCCACAGGAGCTAAAGATGATACAGACCATCCTCCGGGAATATCACCTCTTGGAGAGATCTAAACAGCTAACAACGAAGTTAAGGTTCTCCATCCCTCCCTCCCAGAACAGATGCCTACACTTGCATGTATCAAGTACGGCAGACAGGCTGCCACAGCAGTCATGGTTTACATCAAGAAAGAATAAGGGCAACAAGACTGGTTCTCTGGACCTCTTGATTAGCATATGGTCATCATAGGTTAGTGTGTAGCAGAGACACACCTCCACAGCAAAACAACAGCATGTAGCACATTGAGGTCCTTAGAAAATGCTACTTTTAACTCTTTTTCCAAGAGCGCATTTGAGAATTGCCTGCCTGCCACAGAAGCACAATTTCAAAAGCAAGTCAGACCACTAGTATTGAAATTGTTGTGCCAACACTCTGAACAGCTGCAGTCAAACAGCCGTGGTTGCCTAAAACAGAGCACTCCTCCAGCCACTGACCTACCTGCACGTTTTGGCTCTTTTCCAACTTTCCCTATGACAGTTACTTCCAGAGGATGTGGCTCTCTTCCATCATTGCATATGATTGTCAATATTTACAGAAGCATTGGTATATACTTGCATATACTACACTGGAGTCATGCAGACAGAACGAATGTGCTAATGAACTCTCAGCAATCAAATAAATTTGTTTATGGTCCATTCTGGAATAATCACAGAAGCATCCCAGTGCTGTTGAACTCTGTTTCCTCAAAGGAAATTTTATCAGCTTGAAATACATTTTTAAAGGAACCTAAGAAGAGAATTCTCCTGAAATATTTAATATATACTAGTATTTAATAATAAATGCAAATGCATTCTTTGCTGTTCCCAGAATTTCTGTCCTCTAACGAACTGCCAAACCTTTCTGGTAACACTTAATAATTGTGTGGGGAGAGAGAGGGCTATAAATATAATGGAATGGTGTTAGAATCCAAGATAACTTTTAACTAGGATTTAACTTAGCTTTCCTTTTCTTTTTTTTGGACAATATTGTTGCCTAAAAGTTAACTATTCAGTTTCTTACAATGCCTTGACAAGAAGGGATTCAGAGAACAAAAGGAGAGGAAGAAAGATTTTATGAAGTGAGATCAAAGTAATCAAAGTGGCTTTTCCAAGAAAAGGCTGGAACTTCCCAATTCCCTTCCTATTCTAAGAAAATGAAGACACTCCACAAAATCAAATTAACTTGCTACATATGACACAATTAAATCAGGAAGCTCCCAGCAGAAGTACACTGAAGTACTGAATGAATGAATTTATCAAGTAAGATGAAAAAAAAGTTTAAGAAAATTTTCTATTATAGTTAAAAATAAACCTCTAAGAATTAAAACAAAGCTTGCCTTAATTAACTCTGAATACAGCCCTCCCCATTGCCACTTTCCTCAAGACTGAAGTACTTCCACAGAAATATGAACATCAGAACCGATGCAAAGGTACAGCAAACCACTTTTCAGGAACTTCCTAAACCAGAGACTTTTAAAAAAAGAAATAGAAAAAAGGGAGGAGGAGGAATACAAATATATACTTGTTCTGATTTTCTACTTCACTCTTTAGCTAGCCTCCTTTTGTCAACAGGGTACAAAGCTAAGTGGGCAATTCTTACAATCAAGCTTAGATACACAATTGTACCTTCCAGGCCTAAGTTTTCTTCAAGTTCAAGCTCAAACCCCAATTACTGAATATTAACATAACAAATATTAATTTTCATTATATTTGAACTTCAACTACAGCTTTTGATTTTCTGCTTGTCTGTAAACCAGCTTCTGTAAGGCTGACCACGAAGAGTCATTCCTTTTTTAGGATGCCTGCATTTTTAATACCCATGCTTTCACAGCTACTGTTGTTCCAAAGGGATTACTCCTTTCTGCAGTGCAGGACTTCCTAAAAGTTGCATGTCTGCAGTTCACTATTAAATATGAAAATGCAATCTTCCTGAATCTTCAGTACATTTAGCAATAATTCAGTGTCTATTTCAAACCAACCTCCTTTTTATTTGCAATTACAGTATTGCTGTGGTGGGTTGACCTTGGCCGGATACCACCAGGTACTACAGGTACCCACCAAGCAGCTCTCTCATTCCCCTCCTCAGCAGGGCGGGCAGGCAAAAATAAAATTTAGAAAACCTCATGGGTCAAGACAAAGGCAGTTTAATAAGGCAAAAGGAAAGGCTGCATACAGAAGCAAAGGAAAACTAAGATTTGTTCTCTTCTTCCCAGCAGCAGGCAATGTCCAGCCACTTCCCAGGAAGCTGAGTTTCAGTACACTGACATTGCTTCAGAAGACAAATGCCACAATAACCGATTACCTCCCACATCATCCTCATTTTCTCTGAGCTATTATTATTATTATTATTTCCTTTCTCTTAGCTGAGCAGATGATGTCATATGGTCAGTTTGGGTCAGCTGTCCTGGCTGTGTCCCCTCCCAAGATCTTGCCTATCCCCAGCCTACTGGGTATGGGGGGGATGGGGGGAGTGGGAGAGGCATCCCTGATGCCGTGGAGCCCTGCCCACTGAAGGGCAAACACTGGTGTGCTACCAACCAACACACTGGTGTGTTACTTTGCCACCAATGCAAAGCACAGCACTGTGAGAGCTGCTATGGGAAAGTGAACTCCATCTCAGCCAGATCAAAGACAATTACTTAACGAGCCATTACTACTTGCTTTGGAAGACTTGAATCTTAGTCTTCAGTAATATTTTTTACCATTAAAAACTTGTGTTTCTTTACACTGAAGGAGGCACTGTTGCATCTGCAAAGCACCTACATTTTGGAACTGACTACATAAAAGCTACTTTTGATGGACCTCAGGAAAGTTTCATGGGCTTCTGGAACCCTCTCCATAGGGTATTAGTTACAGTGTATAATGACAATTTACGTAAGTCTCCTTATTTTGCAGCCATCAGAAAGACAAAAAAACCGTGGTTTAGAATTATACTGCACACCTTAAAAAAGCTTTTCTGGTCTCACCAGCTCCCCAAGTTAAACAAGCACTAACACCTGGAATTGATTACAATTCTTCCACAAGAGACAAATTTATTTCCACTGGACCTAATATTACTGTCTTGCCCACTTCAGTATTGAAGCACATCACAGCAAGATAGCCTAAAGAATAATTGTCCAAAACTAGGTTTCATAAATGCATTATTCAAGAGATGTGATATTCCACTGTTTAACATTTCATCCTCAGGAACATTATTTCAGATGTTTCTCTTTATTTCTGAGATTTGCTCCTCATTTTTATTTAAAATAAGTGCTTTTCAGAACTTTTATCATGATGAAGAGAAAAGAAACACTGTTTCAGTAACAATGTCACCTACACAAGATTCAGGCCTTCCCTTCCAACCACTGTCAACATGAATGCAGGAGAGCATTCTTTTTCTCAAACTATTTAACATTAGCTCAGATTATCTCAATTGACTCAGATTAGCTCAATAACAAGGCCTTCTATTTTATCATTTAGGTAATTACACCATTATGTGGAAAAAATGTGCTATTAGACACTAACTTCTTTTATGAAAAGAAAAGGAGTGGTATCAGAGTGGTTTTAGCACAGATGTACTAGTCTCTGCTTCAATAAATACCTGAGGAGACTCTTGCACAAGAACTGTGAAATTATGAGTAGTTTTATTGTTGAACATAGACAGAAGATAAAAAAGCCTCACTCAAAATTTAAAAGAGCAAGACATCACAGATTGTTAAATTTACATCAGCATAGACAATGCAGCAAAATATTAGTTATACACCAACAGTGCAGCAGCTACTATGTCTACATTTAAGCTTACCAGATGAGGTCTCCCAATAAATTTCCTGAAAGGCGGCTTAATGAACCTCACAGGCTTTTGGAAGCCATCAACTTGAGATGTCTGTAACTTTGAAAGACTGCAGCTTTGCGGGTTCCTGATGTATGAGAGAGAGAGAGAGAGCGCACAAGAACAATTAATATCTAAACCCCTAGCATATCAACACCCTGTATTTTAAACTAGCTTATTCTAGCATCTGTATCACAAGTGTGAAGTGATGGCTTTGAAGGAAATTTTCCTAGGACAATCAACAAATTCCTAGTCCAAGCTGAAATTGCAGAGAATTCCATAGCAATCTATATACTCTCTTATGCAACGACAAATGAGCAGAGATGCTCTACTTCCCGAAATCCCGGCTATAGAGCCAGGCTTCCCTGGCTCAGCCGTGCCGCCGGTCACTGCTGCCCTCCGCTGGTGGAAACGCTTTCCGCACTCGAGCCCCTCACCACCGAGCCATCGGTGTGAATTGTACAAAACCTGCCCTTTGACGACATTCCCAAACTCACAGAAGCTCAGATGAACAGCTACATCCTCCGGTTCCATCCTCAGCAAGCAACCGATTCTGACTTCGGGCTTTTGCTTGTTTGTTTTTATGATTTTGGTCATTTTGTTGGTTTATTTTTTTACTGAGCATATTGCTAATACAGATGCATCCGTAAACTTCTAAATAAAACAAGTTACCATGAAAAGTAACCACCAGAAGTCAGAATTTGTATTTTACAAAACACAAAACAACAGTTTTCAGAGCTGCAAAATAAATTAAGGAAGAAAAGAGCAGCACACTTAATAAGCTCAGAGGCATTGCCAGTCTCTGATGTGAGTCATTAAAACCTCTCAGCCTCAGGAAAATTCTACAGATCCTTCATGCCATTACTGCCCTCAGCCCACATTACCCTGACAGTGGAACCCTTCTGACAACAAACTCCAGGATAGCCATACTTAGTAGGGAAAGTTACACTTCCCATAAAAGATAAGCAGCACAGTAACTGGGGAAGTGTGTTGGGGGAAATTAAGGAAGTCCAGGGATTTTTTTCCTCCACTTGTTAACCTTTTTTTGTTTCAAGAATCTCAAATACAAGAAATTTCTTCTACAGCTTCACAAGTCTGTTTTTCCAAATGTGTGTATTGCCATTAGTTGCCATTACAGACTGCATTTAAAATGAACAAAGAACAGCATACTAAGAACAATCTACAAATCATGACTACAGTGTGAGTACATTTTATTACACACTGAAAATTCATTAATCAACATTTTTACTAACAGTCTCTCTCTCTAATCAACTGACCTCACAACAACAAAAGTGAAACAGGATGACTGAAGTTAGAAAACACCTTTGGGGCAAAAACCTTTAACAAACCTGCTGAAGAAATCCATAGGAGTAAAATGCTATTCCAAAAATCTAAGTTTTCAAATTCTCCAAGAATCTATGTTAACACAGATTAAAATTAGATAACATTTCTATGTTAACATAGAAAAATTCCATTTCCTGATATTTCACATTTTATTACCAAACCAGTAGGGCAACAAAACAAATGTATTCATCCTAAAATGCTTTTACATAACTGCAAAATACCAGGAGAATGTTATGTGGCCCATTGAAGAGTTTAAAAATACTTAAACTTTTTCAAACTAATTTTGTCCCCTCTTCTCATTCAGTGCTATAGTTGGTGCTTGCTTTTCATTTTTACCCATTGCAGTTTAACCTCTTTCAAGGTAACACCTCATTACAGAGTAGTTTGCAATGTATGTCAGTTGAATTTCAGTCCCAGACAAACTTTTAAGGCCTAACTGTGGAAAAGAATCACAACAAATGTGAATGTAGCTGTGGAAGGGCCCAAAAAGAACACACAAGGGAACTATAGGCTTGGGCCAACAAGATTATTTGCTCATTACCTTGGAGTTACACCATCTACATGAAACACTCTCTCATCTTCATTCTTCAATCTCTCTTTTCTTCTCCTTTCTATATCATACCGTAGATCATTTGGGTCTTCTAACACTCTTACAATGTTCTAGTTAAAAGGGAGGATTGAAGCCAAGTTAGCTGGTAAGAACTGAACACCAACCTGATTCTGTCCTTCGGGGCAGCACCCTGTACACTGTTAACATAGTTCAGCTGTCTGCACATAGGACAGGTTCACATCAACCCAAGGATCCAAAGTCTAAAGCAATAACAAGTGGTCCTAAGCAATTATCTTTTCTTGCACCATCTGCCTTTTTACAAGTTTCCAAGCAACAGCGAACAGACCACTGGAATTCTGCATGGAGTTGTCAAGGCATAAATATTCGTGTAAGTTTCAGTAAACCTTAAGAAGTTCTATCCTTAATCAAGCAGAATCTCCACATACCTGTACTATAGAAAAGGAATGGTAACTAAATCATAGCAAGCAGAGCTTGAAAAGGGAAGACAGAAAATCTTCTGACCCCAGATGAAAGCATGGGATAAAATAGCATTCTGAGGAACTATATGGATTTTGAGTCATTGTAACATTAGGGTAGAAGAAACATTAAGACTTTTTGTAAACTCAGAGGAAAAGCAAGAACCACATATCAGTCACCGACTCAGTATTTACATTATTTTAAAACAGATAGGGGTTCAAGGAGCAGGAATAACCACACTTCAGCTACCCTGGAGAACACATCTGCATTCTACTCCTCAGTGAACACAATACTCTTACATCACTTTGGTATCTGTAAAGATGCTCAGGTGTGCTTTTTTCTCCAAATACTCAAATTACTGGTGGTCTTCACAGCATGTAAAAATTATGTGCCAACAGCAACGGGGAAACATTGCTTATATCTATAATATTTAAACTTACTGCTCGCCAAAAAATTAAGCAATCACAATACCTGGGGAGATTCAGATGGCACAGCTCGTTTGTTCTGAAGTTCTGCTAGAGACATATCAATCCTCCTGGAACACAAAAATACTGCATAAAAACAAATGCCATCACTATAAAAGCAAAAGCATTCTTGACCAGGCTATAGAATGTTTTAAAGATACAGGCAGGTAAAAATAATAAATAAAAACTTCACACTGTGTACTGAAGATTAATGACATTAATGCAAATAACTTAAGACAAAAAGTTCAACAATTACCTGTGAATTTCTGGATCCAAATGTATTTTAACTTCATTTGTATTTGCACTTGATTTATCCTGAATTTTTGAGAACCGTTCATGTAGAGTTATGTCAGAAGATGCAAAATAATTTGCTGTGAAGAGATATTAAATACAAGAATGTCATTTGTAGTATTTGAAATGCACAGGGGGAGAATCTATCTTTTAAAAGATTAACTCTTAAGGATACCATAGCAACTTTACTGAAATGAAACTTCACACTGTTTCCACTTGCAGTTTAATATGCACAAATGAAAGATTAGGCTGGCCCAACTTAGACAACCTTATTTGGTAAGATTAAACTCAATCGTCAGCTCTACCATGGTAGGACTCGAATTACTAGAATCTATAAAGTCCAACACTGAACATGATGCACCTGCCTAAACAATAACCTGAAAATTTAAAGGAACTATATATAACTAGAGAGCTGTGATTACAGCAAAGCTCTTTTTTTCCTGTCACGTTTCCTAAACAAGCAGGTTACTCTCACATACTAGCATAAAATCATTTTGATTTTTAATCTTCACAATAATGCCTCAGTTATGGCCTGAGACCTACTTGCAGTCCTCCTCCACCCAACTACTTTAAATCCTCAACCTATATTTTCCTTAAACAATACAAAAGGAAGCCAAGATAGAAATGAAGCCAATGGCAAACACCTGAGAGTTACAGGGACATATATACATAAACGCATACATATTACACAAATATTACAGCCACCTTTAACTTGATGAATAATTGTGATTATTTCCTGAGTGAATTCTCTTGATGGGTCATTTTCAATGTTTTGTGTTACAGATTCCATGTGCTCAAACACCGGATGAAAATTTTCATTTTTTCTGCCAACCGCAACCAGATCATGGGACATCTGCCTCTCTGTAGTGTGACTAGAAGCAGTCCTAGAATAAAAAAATTATAGTTTATTTTAAAGGAACTATCTAAATCTGAAAACTTGAAATAGACAAGTAGAACAAAACAATAAATTAAGAAGTTGATTTTAGGAATAAATGGGATTAAAAGCCAAAATCTCATTTTGTTCCTTTTTTAAATTAAAAAACTAGTAAGGCCATAAGGAAGAAAATCTATAATAAAATATGAAGAGATGATTTCACTCTCAGGAATACAAAATTTCTGGATTTTAAACTTAATTCAACTAGATCATCAAATCTAGATAAAATTAAGATCCTGATAGACTTCTTTAAAATAATTCTGAAAGGCAACTATGCCTGTGTCTTGTTTAGAAGGAGCTACCAGGCAATTTTCAAGAACAGTTCAGAGATAAAAAAAAAGTCTCTCATCTTTAGGAACTGAATCATCACTTGAGCCTAGTGAAACAGCAGTGAAACTGCTTCAGTAGCAGTGTGTGAATTTAACAGCGTGCTTACCATCTTTTTGTAAATTTTTACTCATTCTAAGTAAGTTTACACCCCAAATGGTTGCACTGCTGCTCAAAAATTATTTTGACAAGAAAGTCAACACTTCAACAACCCTACAGTTCTTGTTGCAAGGAAAATGCTTGTCATTCTAAAAGATAAATTAAGGACTCTCAAGAGCTCATGTAAAAGCTTTTAGGATAAAGACTTGTAATTGGTCATCCTGCAAAGTGATTATGTGCCTGGCCATCCTGTATTAGAAGCATTAAAGACTAGAATTCCATATAAAAATTGTATAAGAAATAGCCTCTAGCAGATGCCACAAATCATCTATTTTCCCCTAGCAAACTGGAAATAAACGCACACAATAAGGAAATCAAGCAACCTCAGGTTTAGATATTTCAATTCTCTACCTGCTCCCCAGGTTCATAAAGAAACTATTCCTCTTAGCTGAGTCATTTCAAGTCGAGTGTTTCTTAAATGCCTAAAATAGGCAGCATGAATATTCCGAGTCATCAGCTTCTGTAAAATTACTCTTCTTATCTTTGAACAAATAAAATATTTAGCACTTTTGGCTGCAGGAGCAAACTGTTCACACATTAAATTAGCTGTAATCAACATAGCAGTTTCTTTGGTCTGCAAACAATTACCACGGCCATTGTGCATGACCTTCAAAAACAGCAGTGAGAAGCTACTAGATAGAAGAATCATCCTGTGGGTTTGCAACAAAACCCAACCATTTTCCTAACATTATCGCTTAGGAAGTCAAATCCTCGTCCTAGCCCAATGGTGAGAGCAGGCATTACTCCATCTCCCTTTCCTCAGTCTTGAATATTAGCCCTTTACGTGCAGTAACTTGTCTTTGTAACTCTCCCTTGTGCTACATATTTTTGTAATAGTGCAAAGAGAAAAAAATTCTTATAGATGTTTTATTTGGGACAAGAGGCAAAATACTTTTAAAATTAAGGCTGATCATTTTGGAAAGGAAGGTAATCTCTTCCAAAAGCAATTACTACCAACATAAGATATCCTGCCCTGCAACAGCAAGGCAACAAACCAGAAAACCCTGCAAGAATCTATCAAAAGCAAGCTGCTTACTCTCTACCATGTGTTTATCATCTGAAGTTTCATAGTACTGCCACCTTTTCTTCCATTGCAGCCAGCACTGGGAATGCGAAATGCAAACACGAGTATGACACAGAAGATAAATGTAAGCAGACTCTACTGCTTTTCAGTTCTGATGCCTCAACAGGTTGCCACTTTGTTACAACAATAAATGACAACTCTGAGATTTCTCATTTTTGGCAGTTTTACTGAACTTGAGATCTTGAACATCTGAATATGTGTTTGAGATTTATGCATTTAAAGGTTAGCTGATTTTCAGAAAAAAGAAGGGAAGACAGTTAAAAACTGCCATCATATTTCAGATGAAAGCACAGGACTAGGCTTTTCTGCATTTGGGCTTTGCTTTTGGGGGGGGGGGGGGGGTGTTTTTAACTAAAAAAAAAAATAACACATTTACTTATAATAACCAACTCTTAACTACAGGTTTGTATTAGGCATATCTGCTCTTTTCACTTCATAAATCTCCATAAAATGTTTTTGGGTTTTTGTTGGGTTTTTTTTGTTGGTTGGTTCTATTTGTTGGTCAATTGGTTTTATTTGTCTGTTTTAATAGAGGTTTAACAGTTAACTTGCCCAGACAGGAAAGTTACCATTTAAAAATAAATAAAACTGAAAAGGTATAATCACAGTTTGTCCTGGTTACCTCCTAAAGAAACCGTGCTTTCCTCCAATATCCATAAACTGTAAAGAGACAGGAAGAAAGCAAAGGTGAAGGAAAACCAATACCTGTACTTGGTCACCATTTTCTTCATATCCACTTTGACCGTGAGATGTTCTCTCATACAGTTGGCATCTGACATTTTCACATCTGAAACAGCGTGACTTGAATCACGCTGGCTATTGGAGGAATCTACATTTTTCCTCAATTCGCCGTCTTTCCTTACTCTTTCATTCAGTTTGTTTTTAAAAGATCTCAGCTCAACATCTGCTTTGGAAGAGTTAACACAAGCATTGCAGCCCTTCTTTGAACTGTATTTAACAGGATCTTCCACGTGCCGTTCTTCAGTCCGTCTCGCTCTTCCACCACTAAAGTAATCTAACTCTTTGCTGTTCCGGGCACCCTTAGAAGAGCCGTACTTCTGCTCTTCCTGCTTCACGTACTTCTGAGCTCTGTCGTCTGGAAAAGGCTTTTCCCCATCCGGATGCCTGCGCCGTTTGTGACTGTATTCATAGGCTATCTTTGTCACAGACCCCCCCAAGTACTCCCTCTCAGCCGACCGGTGGGACTGGGCACCCGGATATCTTTGCTCCTCCTTTTCTTGGCAGGGTGGAAAAGAACGTTCTTGCTTCCACTTGGAATTTCGTGCTACTTCTCCACCGTCATACCTCTCCATTTCCTTAGCCCTTTTAGACGTGTGCCCATATTCTCTGTAATCGTGATCTTCAGGATACCTGTGTTGACATAAAGCAATTTACACTTGCACTAGAGAAGAAAGCGAGAACTTATATGTGCAGAATGTTGGACAGCAGAATGCGTGGCAACTTAACCCATAATCCCTCGCGCCAAGGTACAGATGTGCAGGGGCTCTTAAGAGGGAAATATTATCCTTTCATACTCTAGCCAGCAATACGATTTACTTAAAAGACAAATACTTCACTACTACCAGTCGCCCATAATTAAACTACAAAGTGGCCAACGTGTTTCAAGGTGGATATCTTCAACTATAATGAAAACAGACTTTCACTTGAGGCTTTACACCACAATACCCAGGGTTTAATTATTTTATTCCTATACCTCTTCTGTAAAGAGCTCCTTGCCGTAAATTCATCAGAAACTCTTCTGGGAGACTGACCATACTTCTCTTCATGTAACCTCTGGTGCCTCAAATCATCTTCATGCCATTTTCTTTCAAGTTTGCATGAAGCCCCTAACGGTCTATGAAAAGGTTTCATTCCTTTTTCATTTCCAGTGACTTTGTAGTGATCAAACATGTATCTGTCCTCCATTTTGTGCTGGTAAAACGGACGATCATGCTCTTTATAAGGTATTTCCGAGTATTTTGGTGGTAACTGGCATCTTCTATTGCTTTCAGTCCTTTCAGATGAATGTGTTCTGTAGGGCTTATGACTATAAGCATCTTCCATGGGAATTCTTTTCAGGTTTGGTGAAGGTGACCTACGTTCATATATTCTCTGGTGGTTATTTCCGTGAGGTGCAAACCTGGAATTGCTTTGTCCATATTTCTCATCTTCTATTCTCCAAGGCATAGATTTTTTCGGGTCCTTACGAAAGCTTTTATATTCACAGTCATAATTAATATGAGCATGCCTTTGCCTATGGTGCTCTGGGCTCCTAAACGCTGGAGATAAGGACCTAAAGCAAAAATAAAATCCACTTTGAGTAGTCCCATAAAATTGAATCAATTTCTTAATGAGAACATCTATTTCCTAAGGAAGTAGAGTTTAGTACATAATTTTAATCAGCTTGTAAAAAAATTAACACAAGATATCAAAGTGGCATTTTCCTGGCTACAGTGCCAGGCTTACTTTTACTATGTTGAAAGTTTTCATAGTAAAAATACCCCCTTGAAATTGTAGTAAGTCAATCATTTTTGTCTCTTTGAAGTTTTCATTTAAAACTAGAAATAATTTAATATACATGAAGTTTCCACTATGTTGAAAACAACTGTTACACATATTTTCACACTTCTCAAGCATTCCCTATCTATTTCAGTGCCAAGAGGAAAAAGGGAAGGAAAAACTGTCTATAAAGAAATTCAAAAAGGGAGGAAAAATGCCCCTTCAGGTTTCCTTTGCATGCCAAAACAACCTTCAAAACTGAAAGACTGAAAGCATTACAAAATCTATTTAAACTGTCATACAGGTAGGCTTTTTCCTACAGAAAAAAACAAGTTTGAGAAAGATGCTTTGGCCTTTTGGATAATTGTATGCATGTTCATACATGTACACACATGCACTTCCACAGTTACTGCAGCTTTTGCAATTAAAGATTCAATTGCATCACTTAGCTTTGCATTTTCACCTACAGTTACAAAAAACAAGGGCAACCTGTTATGAGTTTTTAGCCAATATCTCCTTAAAATAAAGAAAAAATAGCATAGGCCACTAACAAGAACCAGAAAGTAATCCCAGACATAACAATTCTGCTTGTATTCAAGTATTCACTGCACACTCTTGACATGCTCTTTAATAAAAAACAAACAAAAACTTAAGTTGAAAGAAGTCAAGCCACTTCCTTTGTGCATGTATTGCAAATAAACAGTTTGGCACAACTATTTACTCCATTTTTGCAAATGAGTTCAAACTCAGAACCACAGATGTCCCTAAAACCATAATGGCTCACTTCCAACAGCACCCACACCGCAGCTGCCCTCCCACATTGGTCTGGTTAGGGCTTGCATTTTAATGAGAGCTGGGGCTGCCCTTACTCAAATGACATCCACAGCTATCAATCTAGAACAGACATGGATAAGATTTCTCTTTTTAAAAACAAAAGGAACAAATAAAAAACCCCACACATTTTTCTGAGTTATCCAAACTCCCTTGGTCTTGGTCATCACAACTCAGCCTGTTTCAAAAAGATACCCAAAACCACCAGAAAAGTAATTTCACATTCTCAAAAGCTTGAAATTGTATTCCACCCTCCTGGTTTTAGCACCTCAAATTTGCACTGCAAGTCTTAAAAATGAGGCAGGTAACTCAGAGCATGAAGTAAGCTGGATGTTATTCTGGTGACAAACGTCAAAGACACGTGCTACTAGGCTAACGTCCAAGGAGAAGGGCAACAACTCCCACTTTCCACAAGTTTTCAGTCCATGTTATGCTGCAAGGCATATCTAACTGTGCTAAAGATCAGTTTACAAACCAGCCCCAAACCTCAGAAAGCCCAAGGTGTTTGAACTAGGAAGTTTTTTAAAAAAACACAAAACTAGGGGTTTTTTAACAGTTCCTCCCTGTAGGCCAAGAAGCAAAACAGAAGTGAGTTACAGACATTAAACTCACAGGGTGGTGCTTGAGCAAAAATAACCTTAACTAGTTTGGAGCTTGGATTTTGTGCTTAAGGTACTTGTAAACCCCAGAACACAAAAGGTGAACAAGGTTCTTGGCAGACTGCAAAAACTGAACACTTCTAGTTTAAGAGAAATTGTAATAAAATCATGAGCTGGAAAAAAATTACAGGTGTTCAGCTTGTACAATAAACTATAGATTACAAAACACATTTTACAAATTGCAGTTCTGCATGCAATTTTCTTTCTCTAATGCAAGTTTTAGGTCCTACAAATTCTTACATAGAGCTACATTTCAGAACACAAGCTGTAGATATTTACCTTGGTTTCCATCGTGGTGATCTTGATCTAGATCTTGTCATCTTCTCTCACGTGTTTACGAGTTTCTTGAAGCTGTAAAAATTATATAATTTACTAGTCTGATTACATATTGCAACAGGAAGGTTTTTTTAACAAGTGTAGTACTAGAAGCTTCAAAGTTGGGGTGAGGTGTATTTTTAGGATGTTTTACTTAAAAGGTAAACCTCTAATACCAATTTTAAGGCAAGCAACCTTTTTTTCTCTAGTTGCTGATCTTAAAATGCAGCATATTTTCTTTATAGATCTAAATATTTTATCATTGCTCCATTTTATAATGTCTATTCAACCTGCTGTTAAATGCTAATAAACTCACATGCAAGCTGCAGCAATGAAAAAAAAATAGTGCAATTGTTATTATGTGTTGAATGCTGTAGATGATAGAGAGGAGAGAAACAGACAGCTTTAAAAATAAAGTTTATAAAGGAAAATGCTTTTGCATTGAGTTATATCCTGAGCTTCATATATATGAACTTCAAATTTGTAACATACACCAAAATTTTTACATGGTTGCAGACTTCTTATAAACTTTAACTACTCCATCAAATCTTAACTGCTAGGTTATCACACACTCCATCCAAATCAAACTAGGTACAAAAGATCACCTTCCATTGCTCTACTTCACCTGCTAATAACCTACTAACTAGACACACACTAAATATACAATGGATGCCCTATGACAAAGTGCTCCTCCTGACTCCTGAAGGTAACTGGGAATGCAAAAAAACCCTAGGAACTTGGGAAAAAAGTGATGAAAGTATATACAAACTCACAAGTAATGTGATTGGTGAATAAGAACAAAATGATTATTCATTATTTACCAAACACAAAGGATTAAAGCAGAATGAAATTATCGGTTAACTGGTTAAAAACAGAAGTTTGGACTACATACCCATGGCTTCAGCTTTTAATTACCACAAAATGCTTTAAAGTCCAGAAATATAGCTGCAAAACCAGATCTATCAACAGCTCCAAAGTTAATAAACAACCAACCACTTGAAACTGAAAGAGTATGCCCAGGTCAATGGCATTCTATATATGCTAGGGTATTTTCTGTAACTATTTGCTCAGACATTCAGAGAGACAGAAAACTAGTCTGAGCTAGCAAAGTATGGCCTTTTTGACACTCCCAGTGCTCAAATAATTTCTTTAACTAAATCTTTTATCTGATGAACTGAAATTGAAAAGGGAGAAAAACGCACAAGCTTTAAGGGACTACCTGAAGTCATGGGCACCTACATGCCTGACCCAGCACCTCACACCCCTCAGTCACACTGGTTGCTCAAAGTATCACTCCTTGCTATATTTGACTTTTTGGTGTGATTACCTCATGGCTGAAACAGTAGTATCTTAAGAGAAGAATGTACAGCATACTTCTGCTGACTACCCCACAGACAGAGATCAGACAAGCCACCTCCTATACTAGAAACTGCTCATTAAGTTGCACTGTAAGCTAACCAAACTCTTATTTGCAAGATGTAGCAATACCTTAGCTCTGAAGAAAAACCTCCACAGTTTTTTTTTTTTGCTCCACAATCAATCTTTTCATGTAACAAAACACAATGTTGTTATTGTTGCAAGGGATAGTGAAGCAAAAAAAAAATCCAACCCCAAAGTACCCCAAGGACAAGATAAAGTATTTGTTCTCGGAACTCTCAAATATGAAGTTATCACTACCTCTTATATCCTAAAGGCATGTATCTGAGGACTGCATAGCATGAATTAACTTCAGGCCCTCTGCTTACTTGAAGGTCATACTAGCCAAAGTTAGATATGATGCTCCAATGCCAGCATTCATTATTTTTCAAAGAAAAGTAATATTGTGATCAAAATAGTTTTCTATTTTTCACCCATAAAAACACATCTTACAAAACAGTATTTCAGAAACAAACAAAAAAACCCACACTCCCTGGGTAGCACATTTCAAAATGTGGTGCATGTCCCACAGGCTTCAAAGATTCACTACTACCATCTCTTCTGATAAACTTTTAGAAGTGACAGTATTTTATGTGCTGATCAAATTCTTTCTTCCTACCTTCCCTTCAGTTCTGAACTTTATTCCTAATTTTCATACAAGTATGTAAACACCAAAAAGACAAAAGTACCATCAAACCCCACCCAACCATCTGTACAGAACTTGATCTGCCAGACTGATAAAGCTAGAAACTGAGCATACATAATCACCAATTCCTTATTCTTTCCGAGATTGGCTAAACAATTATACCTAAAAGCGTGAGAAAGACTGTGACAGCACGTCCTAGATCTTGCCCTAGGATAAGGAGGACTGCTGTAATTTCCAGTGATGACATTCCTTTTGTTTAGTGGAAAGAAGTGTTCATTTGTTTCAACGCACCTCCTAAAAAATGAGCCACGCAACACGATTTCCTCAAAGAGAAACACACCATACGAAGGCAGCAGACACTGCCCCTCACCAAGACTCCCAGTATAACACCAGAACTGCAAATTAATCTATACAGAATTTGTAAACATTGCTAAATCCAGATTTAAGTCACCTCAACTAACCAGCAATATGGCTCCATACCAAACGCAAGCTTTTTGTACGATGGTATCAGGTAGCAAGCCTGTCTGTAGCAGAATTACTCGAATCAAGTGAAGGCCCTACAGTTTGCAAGTCAGCCATCCAGGTGCTTCTGAAAAGCCAGGTCATTACAGAGCAGAGGTGCCAAGACCTGACTGCTCTGGGCCCTGAATTTCTCCAAGACCTTCTGCTGTACTTTGCCAGATGCTGTCTGGCATATATATAAAAACATGAAGAACTATTTTTTTAACTAAGCAGCATTATTAGGTTCAGAGTGCTGCTTGTGTTTGTTATGTTACAACAATAAGTGACTCATTAGAAAAGTTATCAGTAACTGTGCTTAGATAGTTTGTAAATATTAATGGAAATCCCACCCTTTAGTTTCTTTCCCTTGACTTCCAGAACTGGAATCGGACAACTTCCCTCTTGGGAAAATGGCCTCAAGCCTGCTACCAGCTATCCTTTGATTCCACCCTTGGGATATTAGTGTTTTGACAACTACAGAATTCTTTTATAATCCTGAAAGGAGTATCTTGAGACAAGTAGCTCAAAAATGACCAGATATTGTATGGGATGTGCCAACTTGAACACATGTTCTTTCAGAAAGGCTATAAATTTTTAACAACTTGCTCTCCTCAACAGAACAATCTTCTATCTGTTTGACTTTCTCCAGCATGAAACAAGAAATCACAAATGACTGCAATCATCTAGCTGCACAGAAGGGAACTGGAGCTCTTTCTAATACAAAGAGCCCAAAATCAGCAAGCCCCAAATAGCTAAAATCCTGCAGGTAACAGCACAGACTGAGTAGAAGTTGTTAACTCTCCTGGAACAGACTATAAATGTGTGGACTGCTATTTATGCCTTTTTGGTGCCTTCCATCATCTCCAACAGATCATGGAAAAAACCCTATTCAGGACTCACAAAGGGTAAATCAATACTAATACTGCTCATCACCAGGGAGCTGCTCTTCAATGCCTTTCACCTACAGTGAAGGCAGATGTCATTCCCCATCCCTTTTGGAGGGATTGCCTGACCACCATCACAAACCTTTCGGAGCAGACAGGGATAAGCAGGTCTCTAAGGCTGGGTCCCACAGCTGGCTGACACTGACTCTTGCTGTAAAAACTACCCACATCACTATTCTCTCTTTCACTTTGCCCAAAAAAGATAAGGAGCAGCTTCAAGCTTTTCACTGACTGCTTTCTAGGCGGGCATCAATTGGAAGCTGCAAGAGACACGCCAAAGTCTGTATTGCTGCAGTGTCTGTCAAGAAAGAAAAACCAGGAATTGAGACTCTCAATACCAGGACAACCAAGTACTTGACAGAAATACACTCAAATTAAAAGCTCAGCTGCAATCCAGACTTCAAGTTCTTTTCTTTTTTTTTGTTAAGTCTGCAATACAGAAAGTCATTTACACCATCATTAAATGAAAAGCATAGAATTGGCAACTTCTCCACTGCGTAGGTTACAAGAGCTGATTCAAAGGCTGTCCCATGCAATGCCCACTCCAGCCACTGTCCAAGCAGAACACAAGCCTGGCATGTTCTTGCCCATTCATCTTCAAGGCAAATCATATCACCTCCAACACCAAATGCTCAGGAAAAAGTATAAAAGCAGAGAACCATCTCCCAGCAAACCAGTCTCCATTTTTCTGAACCTGCAACAGGATTCCTGCAGTCAATGCTTCCTGGACAGGCTTCAGTACAATCTCCACTGTTAACTGAGCTCTGCCAGCACATGGAGGTGACTCCCAACTCAAGGCTCACCACCTCAGGGAAGGACACATGTGACAGCTTTGAAAACTATGAGCTAGAACAGCTGTTTAAGTCAAGGACACACACCAGCTGAGACAAATGAAACTTGGCTGAGGGATTTCTAAACCATTCCCTCTTTTAGACAACACAGCAGGTAACAGATCAATGCAAATGACTGAGAGCCAAATTTCCATCCTCAATTCTCTCACAGCTCCCTGATATTTAACAATAGCTCTTTATTACTACAGATCCCTTCTCCTGGGCTTTTATTACTCTTGGAGCGCCTTCCGCATCTCCAAGGATATGTTTTGAATCTCCACAGTATTTTGTGGCAGGTCTGAGGCCACTGCAGTCTCACAGCATAAATTCTCACCACCAACATCATCAGGGAGATAATTCTTTTTCTTCCCCCCTCCATTTTTCATGCCATGCTATATTTAAGAAATTTCCAGATCTGGTCCACAGCACCTCCCCAGGCAGCTGTGGTAGAGCAGCTGGGAATGGAGGGCAGCAATGGCAGGAGGCAGCACCACACTCCTGAACGTATCACCCCTCAAGGAGAGCAGCGTCAATGCTTCAGTTTATCCGGTGAGAGACTGGGCCTCCCCATCACCAGAAGCACCCCTCCGACCCACCAAAATTGCATCCATTGTGGCTTTAGAAGTTGTCCTCCTACTCAGCTTTATCCTTTTTCTTTGGCACAAGCAGGGGAAGGCAGGCTTTACACAGGTTGTATCCCAATGCCAAGGATTGTTAACAGACAACCAGGCCTGATGCTAGAGAGGTAACTGTGCCATGCAGGGGCAGCCTGTGAGGATCGCTCTCCTCTGCTTGCTATACAAACAGATAGAGATATAAAAATGATTGTTCCACCTCACATTCACAATAGGAGGAAGACCTAGTACAGAAAGTACAGGCCTAGCTCAAGCATACATTTGTCAGTGGATCACCTAACAAATCCTAAGTAAGTGCTTGAATCGCATAGAAAGTATTCCCCTGTGCCTGCACATTTGAGCAAAGGAATAAAAATAACTGAGCAGGTCTACTGAGCATATAACTTTTCAGTGTGTTCTCACTTAAAACCGACCCATTTAATTACACTAATTAGCAGGCAATGCTTCACCTTTGCAAAAGAGCAGATTAGAATGCCAACTTGGAAAGACTGAGCAGGATAAATTTGTATCAAATAATAAATATTTCACTCTCAAACTTCTTTTTACACAAAGAAAGCCCAACCCATAAATATATTAGCAAGCCATTTCTATAACATGCTGAACTAGAGGCCTTTAACACCTGTTCACTACAGAGCTTTAAATGTTACAGCACCATACCCAGCCACATCTGCCAACCAGCTTCTAAGGGGACACCAGAAGCATGTTAAATCTGCCTGTGTCGGTACCAGAGACAGACCACAACAACTTCCTGCCTACTGAAAGATCTCCAAAACATACAAACCATGGTGGAAACCTTAGCTTTTTCACCTTGGTGTCACAAAACCACCACAAAACCAAAATATGACCCTTATTTATTCAGAATCAGCAATGCTGCAGAGCAGCATTGCCAGGAGGCTGCGAAGTCCAGGCTGCCTTCCCCAGTCATACCAGAAAAATGCATCTTCGCTGGAAGAGTCCAGCGTGTTTCCTCCCTTCCCTGCACACAGCAAGCACCTGCTGCCACCTGAGAGGAAAAGCAAACCTAACTGTGTGCAGCCACATCCCTCACCAGCTTGCCTGCAACACCAACCCAGCCTATGTTACCTCCTGACAAGTGAACACCCACAAGCCAAGACTGCACCAAAATCAAGCCCATCTTGCCCCAGCACAGGCACATGGAGAGTTGGTTTGATGACGCTTACAAAAGCAGTGGCAGAAATACCAGTTCTTTTGCTGAAGGCAGATGTGGAGGAGTGCATGGACACTCAAGATAGACAGCTGTTTATCAGGATAACAGGGTGTGTCACTTAAGGAAGTTAATTAATTTCAGTTCACCTCATCAACACCAATATTAAAAACTAACAAAAAAAAATCAGAAAAATCCTCAAAGGGAAAGACAGTCATCTGCTCACTGCCCCTCTCTGCCTAGCCCTGTGTCAGGCTGCCACAAGATGACATCCTTCAACAAAGATCCTTCCATGCCTTTTGCATATTTCTTCCCCTCCCTTCCTGGCATCCTCTTCCATGCTCTTCCTCCAGCTATCCACACCCAACGAGACTTTCACAGAAGATTCACTTTTCCGTGAGGTCCACAAACAAAGTAAGCAGGTAATTAAAATCTCCCAGCAATTTGAGCAGCCTTTGTTTTAAACGCTTATAACTCAGGAATCTAAACTTTATTTATTAGTGACTTGGGGCATTTAAGAAAGGCAGTAGAAATTAGGTGTTGTTCTCCTAGGTGTAGTAGAGCCAAGTGAGGAGACTGCTATCCCCAATTCCTTACGAGACATTACCACCCACTCAGATGTGTATGAAAAATTGTGCATAATCAACTAAACCACCCAAAGAAGTATTAAAAACCCACAGATTCGTTCAAATCTGCACCAATTCATCTTGCTTTGGCTTGACTCCATCTGGAAAATATATTAAGCTAAACCAAGGACATACTGAAACTGAGCTGCGACTGTTAGACAAAACCTGTACCGTTCTAAGTTATTATAAAGACTTTAACTGGTGTGGTTCTGCGTGTGACAACACATAAATTACTGGAAACAGGGACTGTTGGTATTTAAGCCTTGCTCACCTCTAAGGTGTCCTTACAGGAACAGTGAGCAGCTCTGCGGTGCTGCTGGCCCAGAGGGTTCACAGCAACACGGGTATTCTGGAACAGTCACGACTCGGGGGCACGGCCGACAGCCCCGCGGCCACTCGGGTGTGTGCCCCTGCCCTATGCTTTGTTCCTGGCCCTCCCAAACCTCCTGACGGCCCCCGCGCACCGCACCACAGCACACACACAGTCCGTACATGCACGCACACACGCGGGGAGAGGCGGGTCCGGGTGCCGCTGCTCCAGGCTACCACGCCGTCAGCAGACCCAGGATGGGTGCAGCACAATCCCCGCCGAGCTCTCGTCTCCGCAGCTCCGCGGCCACCGGCCAGCACAGCGCGGGCCAGAGCGGGGAGCGAGGGCGGCACCTCCCACTCACCTCCCCCGCGCCGGGCCGAGCCGGGCCAGGCCGATCGCCGGTCCTCGGTGGGCGCGGCGGAGTGCGACGGAGCCCCGCGTACCCCGGCCCGCTCCTTCCCGGCGCGCAGGCGGCGCTGACAGGGACAATGACCACGGCCGCCCCGGCTCCCCCTGCCCGCGGCACCGGCCCCCGCCCCCTCGCCGGGCCTCACCAGGCCCCGCCGCAACCGTGGTGGTGCCGCCGCCAGCCCCGCACTCACCGCCTGCGGCGCCGCTCCCGCCGCTCCTCCGGCCGCCGCCGCTCCGCCCCGAGCAGGTGCCCGGCGAGCCGGCGGGGCGGGTCCCGGCCGCCGCGCCGGCCGCGGCTGCTCCGCACGGGCGCGGCGGAGAGAAAGGGCGGGCGGGGGGCGGGCGGCCCGGAAGGGGAGGGGCGGGCGGGGCCGGGCGGGGGCGGCTCCGGCACCGCCCCCGATCGCCCCGCTCCACCGGGGCCCCTTGCCCGTGCTGCCGCCGTGGGCCGGGCTCTGCTGCTCGGGGTGGGCTCTGGGCAGCTGGTTCCCGGTCGCGGTAGCGCAGAGAGGACGGGATGCGCTGGCCCTTCCCGGGTATTGAATTTTGAACAGCCCGTCGACTGCAATGCCCTGCGGGAAGCAGAGCCCTTCCGTGACACCGGCAGCCAGGAGGGTCAGCCGTGTCCTGGGGCGCATCAGGGACAGCACCGCCAGCCGGGAGAGGGAGGGGATTGTCCCGGTCAGCTCAACACAGGGGCGGCCTCACCTCGAGTGCTGGGAGCAGTTCTGGGCGCCACAGTATAACAAAGATCTAAAGCCATTAGAGAGTGTCCAGGGGAGGCCTACAAAGATGGTGAAGGGTCTAGAGGAGAAACTATTTAAGGAGTGGCTGAGGTCACTTGGCTTGTTCCTAGAGGAAACCTCATTGTGGTCTACAACTTCCTCATGACGGGAAGTGGAGGGGCAGGCACTGATCTCTTTCTTGTGGTGACCAGTAACAGGACCCAAGGCAATGGCCTGAAGTTGTGTCAGAGGAGGTTTAGGTTGGATATCAGGAAAAGGCTCTTCACCCAGAGGGTGGCTGGGCACTGGAACAGGCCCCCAGGGAAGTGATCACAGCACCAGGTCTGACAGAGTTCAAGAAGTGTGTGGACAGTGCTCTCAGGCACATGGTGTGGTTGTTGGGGCTGTCCTGTGCAGGGCTAACAGTTGGACTTGATTCTTCTGAGTCCCTTCCAGCTCAGAATATTCTGTGGTTCTGAAACACTTCCCACTGCCCCTCGGGCCCAAGGAGCAGCTGACGGCTCCTGTGCAGGGCCAGGGGTGGCTGGAGTGGGGCAGCCCCCAAGGACCTGGGCTTGCTAGGCAGGCACCACAGTCCTAGCCCTTTCACTGGTCTTGGCTGCCCTGTAGTGGGTCAGGCAGGAAAGGCTGGACTGAAGACTCCCTGAGGCCAGACAGGTCCAGCCCCACAGCCGTACCCACCAGAGCGCTGCCCCCAGCCCCCAGATGAGGGGGCCATGGCTTCCTTGTCCCAGGCTGCTGCTGCTGTGGGGGTCAAAGTGCCTTGCAAGGTGTCAGGTAGTGCTCTCCAAGACTTTTTGCAAGTTTCTGGAGTTCCCGTCAGAACATGCACTACTACAGGATGGCAGCACTCTCCTTACCTGGGATCAGATCAGTCCCAGTGGTGTGAAGGCTCTCTTGGCTGCTGGGATGCATTAATTCCCTCGATTGCCAGTCCTGATAGCCAGCAGGCCCAACAGGTTTGCTGTCAGTTTTTCCTTTAGGAGCTATAAATAGCAGAATCACACACTGAACATACTGTAACCCTTTCAAAACAAAGTATCTTCTTATGGCTGAAAACCACTCAGAAAGAGATTTATAGATCACACAAAACCAAAAAGACACTGATGCTGTCTAGATTACATTGGCATCTAAGGCTGTTGGTCAAGGATCTTGAATACTACTTTGGTGCATTGTCAGATCAACTCATTAATATAAATTTGATTCAGCACAGATGCAGGCACACAATTTTTAGTCCAAGCTAAACAACTGATGTTGGTTTTGTATTTTTACAGTAGCTAAAGAAAGAAGGGTGATACCTGATACAGTATCATTACAGCAGCACAGGCAGGCGACACCTGATCTGGTGTAAAGCTTACCAAGTTAGCCTTGTCAACATTTTTGTTAAACAAATTAATTTAAGCCAAAAAAACAACCAGACTCAGCATTCTGTGTTACACAGTCTTGACATTTTTGATCCAGCCAAGAGCCATAGTGTTGCATTTACTCTGTCATCAAACCATGGCCTAACAGGGTGAAGTTATATTCACTGAATAGAGAATGAAGAGGGGTTGCTTACTCTTGGCCCCTCTCAAAGGGATGGTCTCAGTTTCCTTATGTTCTGAAGAGCAGTGTGAGCTGCCAACTTTGCCTGTCCTTTGGACTTTTAGCTGCTGACATCTTCCTCTTCCTGTCTTCCTTTTACAGGACTGATCTTTCAGCAGTGCATTATCTTCAGTTTTCTGTCTTTTCAAGCCTGGGGGCTGCAGGTGGGACTGAGGGATCCCTTGTCACGGCTATCAATCCTTGTCTACAGGATCCTGCTCGGTTCTCTGCAGACTAGCACAAACTCAAGGAACCCCACATGATTGCTGTATAAAAGAATTTCCTGCATTCACCAAAACATTTTGAAATTCTCATATAGAATTATAAGATTATTTTAAATTTAGTTGGAGCATTTTCCCAATTAAAAGGGACTGCAGAAAATTTACTGACCCATAGGGCACAGAATTACAGTGGCAAGCTGCACCAAACAACACTTGCTTCCTCTTTGCTGTGCTGGAATTTTTGTTAATAGAAGTTCAGGATGAGAACAGGCTCAGTGAGCTTTAGATGGAGAAAGTGAGACTGAAGCAGACAGACGCCACTGATCTGCACTTTGCCAAAGAAACCTGGTCTAGCCTGGGTGGCTCAGCCAGATAAGGTGCAGTCCCAGTTTGACATATATAGCAATATGTGGGATAATCACTGTATAGGCAGCCACACTTCCATTATCAAGATTCAGAAAGTTGAACTAACAGTAAAAAAGATTTGGTTTTATTCCCTGCTTCAGCTGATGTAGTGGCTTGCCTGATCTCTGCATGTAGAGGGGGTACCACTGCACTGAAACTTAAAGCAGACACCTCACTTGAAGCAAAAACTGAGCTCTAAGTACAGACAGCCTCTGTGTGCATAGGATAAACTTCTACATGACATAAAACAAATTAACAAATTTCATTATTAACCTATTTACTCGATGTTCCTTCAGATGGTCTTGATCCAACATATATTTATTCTGATGGATAGCAGGATGGATACTATCCTGATAGATAGTAAGCACACAAGGATCTCTATGGTTAGGACCATGTACTCTAAGTAAAAAACAACTTACACATACTTTACAAGTTAAATTAATATTTAAATCAGTGTCTATTAGTAGCTCCACAGCATCATTATTCTCCACCTCTAAATTGGGAAGGCTATTCTGTTGCACAAGACTTGGCAATTACTGCTTATTAAGACTAATTATTTTAATCTATTTCCACATTTTATTTCTAATTAAGTATCATTAGAATAGAGAATCACTTTCATATTCCTTTAATGCTTAATTTAGTAAACATTCCCTTTGGAAAGAGCTCAACTGTGGTTTGCATGCTAAATACTTGGAAATGATGAATGGAAGTTACCTAAAATTCAAAAGCAGGAACTAGCCCTTGACAGCAGACAGATCTTATGTATCTGTTCTTTCAAGGAGGCATTTCATTTTCCACATAAAATGTTACTCTTGGCACTGACTTTTGCTGAACCGTATTATGCTAATTAAAAAAAAAAAAAGTGGAAATAAAACATCTTGATCGCTGGCAAGGTCAGGCACAGAAGCAAGCAGAGAACAAGCTGTGCTGGGGAGCATCACTTGGGCTTTCTTGCACTGCCAGGGCTGACCACCACAGCAGCTGCTGCTGAACACATGCTCTCCACTGAGGTGCACCAGATAAATGTCATTAAAATCTTGTTGTAGGAGTGGCTTGGCTTGGTTGTCATACACAATTCGTTTTGGTGTCTGCAGACAGAGCCTGTAGATGGTGATAGTTAAAAGGGAAGAAGCATCTTCGAGCAGTGAGAGAGGGTCTGGTGAAGTCAACACCCACAAGATGATCTTGATCCACTGTCAAGAACTGCTGACCAAGGTTAAATCATAGTTTTACCAGCCAACCTCTCATAATACCTAAAGGGAAATGTTTTCTTTTGTACTTCACTATCTTGCTATGCCTCCTGATTAGGTTTGCATGGCTTCATTAACTTGGATCTCTGCTTTTGAAGGAGTTTCACATTCATGATTTCTTCTTCCACCTCTCACCCATGCCTATACCTTAATGCAGTCAGGCACTTATTTATCAAAATGCTTTCACCAAGCCACAAAATGTGTCTCCTGCTGTGAAATGAGAGTGAGCTGCCTAAATCTTTGCAGGCATATTGGTAATTTGCTTCTTCTAATGGTAGTAATAAAAAAAATATTCCTATCATTCAGTGGAGGAAAATTAGCTAACCCTCTAAGTATCCAGCAAAGGAGCATCAGCTCTTAATTTATAAAAAGCTAGATGCCGGGGTTTAAGTCAATTCCTGAGGTTATTTGACAAAGGAACTACAAGTCTGTAATAACTTATGCAGACAAGACAAGAATTTCTTCCAGAAAGAAGCAAAAACCCCCAAATGCAGTTGTAAGAACTTTAACAGTTTTCTGTGGAACTATGATACTTTTTTCAGTCTAGGCTCAAAGCAACAGGTAATGACTCCCTCCTTTATTGAGGAAATATGTCCTACATTCTTTAGCCTAGAAATTTAAGGAAAGCTGGAAAGTAATTGTTTAATTAAAACCTGAAGGAATGTGAGAGGATGACTAACTGCATGACTTGGCTCTGATAGCATCACCAAATTACTCTTCAAAGAGAGCCTCCAGCAAGCCTGGGCTCTCATGATGTAACAAAGCCTGTGTTTTATTTATAAGGTTATCGTGGCTTTCCTGTAACAACACATGAAAATGTGCCATTGCTGCTGGGCGTACAGCCTGTGTGAACTTGGTAGGATTTTGGCAAAATACCAGTGAAAACAATCTCAGTGTATGAACTAACACCAGTGTGTGACATAAATGCAGTAAGAGGATTTTAAAAGCAAAGGCCTTGAGCTTATCACCCAAGAGGCCAAAGTAGATAATTTGAGGAGGAAGGCAAGGACACAAAAAGGCTGCAATTCTTTGCTTGTGCAAGAACCAGGTCTTGAAAAGATGACAGAAGGAGAAATTGCAGTAAAACAGCAGGATGAAAGTCTGACTGAGCAGAGATAAAATTTCAAAATGTCCAGCTTGAGACAACATTGTGGGCATGACTGATACTGATTTGCCTTAGGAATTTTAATAGTAATTATGTGGTAGTAAATATGTGCAAAGTGTCTTAGCATTCTTTAGTGACTGTGACCTTCACCCATTCAAAAGCTCATTTATTTGCTAAATCCACCAGCAGTTTCATTTGCTATAGGACACCTGCCTGAAAGCCCAACACTGGCCCAAGAACATTAGCATAAATTAACCTTGTAAAAATGTAGATTAGGGAAGCAAACGTTGCTTGCCAAAAGGGAAGAACTTCTGGCCCAGTCTTCAGCCAGGGAAGTTTTAGCCATGCCTGACCAGGACTGTACGTGTTGCCCATGCCAGCAGGGTTTCACTGCTGTCCCTGACACGCTTCTGCACACAATCAGTCTTTGAAAGACTCCTCAGACTTCTGTTTCTCTGCCAGCTGTGGTGTGGGCAGTCTTTGTCCAGGAACTGAGAGGACAAACCCATTCCAGCAGGCAATGGCCAGAATCTGTATTCTTTTGAATTTCTGTATTTGAACTGCTACAAAGTTTAAGAAAAGATAAAAGGAGTGAAAATTATTCCTGATTGAGACTTCACACCAGGAAAATAAGGAGTAACTCCATAGAATTTAGTGGTATAAACCCCCACAGCTTTGCATATTTAAGGTGCTAAAAATCATATTTCAGACAATGCTGCCATCTGTATTTTAAAAGAGAGGTTACTCTGAAAAGGGATGTGCAAGCATGTTAATATGAGGCTACAGGTATTGCCCTGATCCTGCTTACTGTGCTGCTTACTGAATTTGGTGAGAGGGGCTATTATTTCTACAAAAAACATGAGGAAATACTGACAGAGTAATTTCCCTGATTCTGAACATCTCTTACACACAATTTTTTTTCTTCAGTTATGCAATTTTATGTCCTTGGATCCATTATTTTACAACATCAACCACCTACAATTGCAGTGGACTTCAAGTTATTACTTGTAGGCAGAGTAAGAAGATCTAAGTGATAATGCAAAGCTGCTGGTTCATTGCTTACTGCTCCTTCTATTCATTGGATCTCTCCTGCATCATAGTTGGTTTTTCTCTGGAAATCATTAAGGCTTGATTATAGCAAGGATACACATCTATTTTTGTAAAGCTCCCAAGTGAACATGACACATTATCTTCCAGAGCCTCTATTTTGATCCTGAAAATTGCAGGCCTCAGGTAATCATCAAACCCACTAGCTTAAAAACATTACTACGCTCAGTCTTGAATAATCAAAATGCTATAAAACAAACACAAGCTAGACAGCAAACAAGGCTGCTGGGAAGAAAACAAGTATCTAGAATTCTGGTGATCAAGAAACCATTCTTTTATACTTTACATAATTATTTAAAAGCTTAATTATCCTTTCTCTTACAGTTTCTGCCTGCAGTTTTAAGGGCTTTTCCGCCTCACAAGTTGCTTCAACAGACACGTTAAATTGGAGTGAACAGCATCGCCTGCTCTTCAGCTGTAGGAGACCATAAGGATAAGATAAATGATGAGATAAAGTGGGGGAGAAATGAACATTGTGTCTCATGGTTTTCTGGACAGGTATTATTGCACTAACAGTAATAACAAAAATGCATCTGAATATTATAAGTTTTCTGTTATTTTTAAGTGTATGTATTCTGGAGAGATTGAATTTAAAAAAATGCTTTCCTGAAGATTAAAAAGAAAATCCAGAGAAAATTGCATTCAGTCGTAACATACAATATATTTTCCAGATTTTAGCATAGCGGCTCAGCAGTAATAATACACTTTTCAGAATTTAATACTGATATTGAAAACCAACATCCCCAACGTCAGGTAACTGCCATTTAGGTCTATTTGTGCACCTAAATGCAGTGGCAGCATAAGTGAACCACTACTCTCCACACTGGTTTTGGAGGCAACCAACAGCCTGAACAACATTATCCTGAAATGAATGCAAATGAAGAGACTTTTTTCAGTCTCTGCCTTGTTCTTGAATAGGGAGGGAGAAGAGAGAAGTAAGGCAGAAGTCCCATAGGTCACTAAATCAGGAAAAGGAGCAGCCTATTACCACTATTTGTGCCACTTATAGGACAGTCTCCCTCTTGTGCAGGACACAGGCCAGGCTTAGCGAAAACAAGATAGGAACCTCAGTCTAGATTTCAGCTCTTGAATACTGAACTATCTGTTGTAGTGGTAGGTTTAGTTTAGCAAGCTGCAGCTTTCCCTGAGAGCTCAGCGGGGCTGCTTAGGGCAGTGCGACCATTGTCACCCTCCCGTAGCCCATTTCGGTTTTGCTCCGCGGTTTTGCTCCGGCAGCTGTCAGCTTTACAACACAGTGACGGTGAAGGAGGCGAGAAGGGTCCCTCCATGAGGGCTTCAGAGGATCTTTAATCGCATCTTGTGCCAGCGATCTCCAGAGGCAGAGAGCGCTCGTGATCCGGGCGCCAACCGAGGTTTTGTCAGATCGCAGGGGCGGTCCATGGCCGGAGTTGGGCTACAGGAACCAACAGGGAGGACCCGAGGGAGCGGCCAGGGCTAGGGGCAGGGGAAAGCGGGCGGGGGTAACAGTATGGGATAGGAAAAGGAGTGGGTAAACAGACCACCACAACTATCCACATTTTAATGCAGTTAAACCTTAATGGGAAGGATGGGTTTATAGGGTTTCCAGGCCGGTGTGCAGCACTGAAGCACAGTTATCCTGGGATCTCAGGCTTTTCCAGCCAGCGTGATCAATGCTGAAGGCCACTGTGCTACCTTGGGCAAGTACAAGAGCTGCAGTGCCACACTGCCAATGCCTGGAACAGAAGCGGGGTGGTGGCAGGGGCACCTGAGCTGTGGATGCTGTCAAGCTGGGACTGAGGTGGGGTAGGAAGCAGGGCAAGGTGCAGCTCTGTATGAGAGGTGGCAGAGAGAAAATCCCCACCCTGCCAGCCAGAGTAGCAATCTGTGCTATTTCTGCAGCTTTCTGCACACATCTCACTTGTACAATTAAAGGAGAGAGGATTATTGCCCCTGCTTCTTCTAGCTGTTCATCACTAGATGAAAATGCAGCCTGGGGGTCCAGATCCACCCCTCACTGATGCAATTTTGTTTTGAAATTAACTCCCTGGGGAGACAAGAGGTCTGCTCAGGCCTTTGCTGTGATCCAAGACAAGCTTTGGGTGCCATTTCCCAGGGCAACAGCATGGAAAGTGCTGAACCTAATCAGAAAGCTACTGTGATGCCCAATTACCTCACAGGTGTTATTTATTTATGTATTAGAAACTTACTAATAGTTATGTAAAATAATAGTAGAAAAGCTCTATCAAGGACTTGTATGAATCACTAGAGATCCTCCACTGCAGTTGCCAAGACCAGTGACAAATTCAAAGTAAAGCTCATTGCAGAATCTTGAATCACAGCAGCAAACACTGGGATGGTGCTGGCATGAAGAAGTTATAGCATCAAAAGCAAAAAGAAGTGATTTAATCCCTCAGTTGACAATACCTGCTCCAGATATTTAGCCAAATTTGAAAAGGTACATTTAAAAGCAAATACAAAGGTAAATATGCAATATCTTTCTTCACAAATACTCATCTTGCTTCCTTCAATCTTAGTAAATAATTCAGTGGACAAATAATATAAATGTTTCAGGAGTCAATACAAATGAACTGTCACCACGGAAAGTATTAATATACTTCATAATAAAAGTAGATTCTCTCATTTGCAATTTTGACTGAAGCGACGATTTTAAAAAGATATTTTTAAAAAATTTCCCCTCAGCATTTCACTAGAGAACTAACAGCAGCTCCAGGCCAGTCCCTTTCCAAGCAGCAGTGTGTGCATGTAGCTTGAAGAGAAGTTCAGCATTTATGTCACGTGTACTCTTTCAGAACAGCTCTTGCACACTAAACAGAACAGTGTCTTCTTACCACAGCTCCCAAGTTTTCTTTTGCTTATTTTCTTTGCCAGAGAGCAGGGGCTGAGACTGCAAACTGGTCCCTACACTGTCACCAGCCCTCTGGATGCCACCATTTGGAGTCCACATCTTAACGCTCTGTAGCCACCAGCCTGCATTTCCTCAGTGTATTGGCAGGACCTCAGAAAGCAAATGAATATATGGCAGTGGCAACAATGGTGAAATATTCTGAGGTTTTGACAACCACTCCTTCATTCAATATTACACCCTCCTTCAGAAAACACCTCAGAACAAATTAACATATGTGTATTTTTAAATCAGTCATATTGTTGTGGGAATAAAAAGCGCTAAGAAACAAGTCAGATTCATAAATGAAAATGTATTTCACCTTTATACATGCTATACAGGTCATGCAAATACAGAAATCTACAGGTTATACAATGACACCATAATAAAATATAATATGACATTTGTCAAACACAGTGTATTACAGCAAAACAAACTGTTTCTGTTTATTATTTAGGAAATAGATGAAGGACGAATTTGGAAGACACAGTATCATGCTACAGCTTACTGCACAGTCAAAAGAAAGTATTTCTTTGAACTACACTAACATAAATAGAGCTGGGTTGTTGTAGGTATGATTTTTTTTAGGCATTGCACATCATGTCACTGGTTACTTTCCCATTGCTGACTTTTAAGAGCACAAGAATGGTGCTACAACTGAGCTCAATCTACGCTGTGAACTCTTACACGTGGAAAAAAAAAACCAAGCTAAACACCCCCTCCCCCCAGGTTTTCACAACTTTTGTGTTAGTGTCCAAAGAGAGTTGTATTTATAATTTATTCTTATAAGGGACTGGACAAAATGCCCTCAAAGCAGCACCTGATTTAGCATAAAGGTTCACCAACAGAAATAAGGTTAACACTGTATGGCACATGACGTCCTGACCTTGTACATCTTGATGTGGACTGTTCCACACAGATGTTTACAGAACATTAGGGGCCCCCAGTGTTCCCTGCATGCTGTTCTTGGCCTTTGTGTTTCTGACATTCACTTACTGTTTTGCTGCTGACCAAATCCCATTTTGTTGAGCCTACAGGAAGATAAAATACTTCTCTGTGTGATAGAAAGCCTGCTGGTAACAATCAAGTGTCTGCATCTTCAAAGGTTAGCGTATTACCTCACCCTCACTCGGATCTACTACAGCTATACGACATATATATCAAGGGGTTACACTTGGCATTTTGCCTACTTTGCTTACAGGTGTTACACAAATACGTTTTTAAACACAGTTGATAGTTGCTCCCAGACTAATTAATATTAACCAGTAAGTGCCACTAGTGACTAACAGTGTCAACCTAATCATAAGGGGATAATTCCCACACTCCACAATCAATAAGAAGGCTCTTTTTGATTCCAGCAGCTATATTTTTTTCAAGCCTCTTCAGCTACAGTTTTGAATTATACACTTAATAAAAGTTGCCAGTAACTCCTTATTAAAGACAAAAAAAGATAGGCACAAAACTAAAGTACGGTATATTATTTTGTTTCAATGCACTGTGGGCAAACCCCATCATTATTTACAAGAAAAAGATGTCTAAATGGATGTATGATCAAGCTTAGGAAAGAATTATTTAAAAATAAAATGCACAGGTAAAAATCACAGTGAAGTGTTGAGATGAATTTTAAATTAGGAGAAGAAATAAGTGCTTTATTAGCATCTAAAGCTCAAATTCTAATGCACGCTCTGTCTTCCCTGAAACCATCAAGGCTCTAGATCATTGGTTTCTACCAAAAGCAGTCAGTTATTCAACATATTCCCTGGGAAGACAAGTTATATTCAGCTCTGGTTATTTGAAATCCAGTGTTCAAGGACTGCAGAAGCTTTTTCAAGTGACAAGCTCATATTTTACTGCCAGTAGCATCACGGGGATATATATCCTCCAGAAATTGTAACCTCTGTCAATTAAAAAGAGAGAAGAATATCAAGTCAGCTATGCAAGTTAGATGACCTCAGTTTTGTAATTTAGAATAGACTCTTCCAAAAAACCTGACTATGGCTTTGTACTTTGAAACTGTCACTGAAGCCTACTATGGTGTTTTACTATGCTGAGATTTCAGGGTATGTGATTCTACATTGCAAGTTTTATAGCAGCAGCAAAGAGTAAGCAGCAGCAATAACTACCATTCCCTAGACTGGCCCCGCTTTTAACTGTTTTCTTCATGCAAATGGACTCCAAAGATATACAGGAAAGGTACTGTATTAATGAAGAAATTCTGGATGCATAAAGGAAATGTTTCCATTTACCAGATACTTGTGGTTGCTATGTTAGAGTCAGTTTGCATATGATGCCAATTTTCAAACAGCTGCAAATATCAAAGATTATGATGAATTTAAATACCTAGGAGAACAGCTTTCTTTCTCTCTCCACACTGCTGTGTACAACTTCTGTAATTTTCCGGGAAGCCAGTATCACAGCAATTTATTATACCTAAGATGTTTATCACAGTACTGTACCTGTATCTGTTCTGCTGAAAAGCGAGGCTGTCAACAGATAGAATTAAGTGTATTTTCCTGTCCTGGGCTGTTAAATCCCTCAATCAAGTTTTTGTTACAGTCATCTAGGCTAAGGGTATCACTGGACATCTTGGAGTAGGTAGCTTGGCCTGTGAAATCCAAGAGGTCTTCAAGAGCCTTGGCATTACTTGTCCCATTTTGGTCCAAAGAAACACCTGGCATGAGTTCATTCATGGGTGAATATTCAGGGATGGAGATGAGTTCTTCTTTTGAAACCGGGCTGAACAAAAAATAAGGGAAAGAAAGATACAGAATAAGGTATGTATAACTTTTCATTAAGTGACAATCAAATTAAACCTCTGACTGTTCAGAAACTATCACTCATCTTAAGGCAGCTGCAGCAAGCCTTTACATAAAGAATGTCCTAGTCCAAAGAAAAAGATATTGCCCTGTTCAGGATGGAAGGTCAAAGCTAACCTATGTCCCTTAATGATTAAGGTTTGGTGTAGCTGTGTGACATGAGCACTCATCTCCTGAACCCACATCTCTGACAGGTTACTGAACTGCGTTTACTGATCATTATTTCAGCCCCTGCACCATTCCTTTACATAAATGTTTATTGCACCTTTTACATTACTGTCCTGATCCTGCAAACACTTAAAACATTTCACATCTTAAATAAAAAGTTACTTCTTAAGATCTTATGATATACTTCAGACATAGAAATCCCATAATTAAATTTAAGAAATGCTGCAACCAGCCACTTTGCTGACACTAGCAAGGCTAGTGCATTTTAGTTTGGAGAAGAGAAGGCAGAGTAAGGCTTTCACAGCCATTTCTAAACCATGATGTAGTGGTGGATGAGTTGAGGGCAAAACTATTGTGCATGAAATCCTGCAACACAAAATGTAAGGGGTGCCCAATGTCACCAGTAAGAAACTGGGCTTAAAAGGGATCAAAGAACATAATCTACCCAGTGAGACAGTACTGTACAGTTTGCTTCCAGGAGAGGTCCTGGACACAAACATCAGCAGGTAAAAAAAAAAAAAAGAGTTGGATAAACTCATGGGCAACATGTCAGCCAGTGGCCACTTAAAAGGCCAAGGCAGAGTTGCACCCTCAATATCCCTAAGGCAACACTTCAGTGTCACCTTGGATTGCAGGAAGTGGTGGGCTCAGGTGCTCTCCCTCACTAGTTTTCTTACTGATATTCTCTGAAACCAAACAATGGGCTACATGGACTTCTAACCTGTCCCAGTAGGGCATTTTCTACATATTTATGCGTATTTGTTGAAAATACAGAAACAGTATGAGAGGTTCAACTGGCTTACTAATTAAAGGAGAAGAGCATAAAAATTCCATGTTTAAAATTCAGACTTAGCTTTGTGTTAGCAGCCTTAAATTAACTGCCAATGTACAAAAATATGTAAATAAAAAAACTTAAATTAAAAATCCTTCTTTTCTGCACGTCCTGCCATCAAAATGTGAGAGTATTTAAAATCACAAAGTTATTAGTTGATTTCTACACATTTCTACTTGTTAAGTACTTAAAATTCTAAATCCATTATTTTCTTTATTCTGTTTGTATGGAGGCAGAAATGCTCATGACTCACAGCTATGCAGCCAAATTAAAAAATGGTGCCATCAGAACAATATCTACAGTAGCTGCTTTCACAAAACGGTCTGAAAGGTTTGGGCAAACTTGCATGGAATCCATAAGTAAGGACTGTGGAAGGATTTCAGAGTCCTCTCTCCCAAATATGTGAGAGTGAGATGAGGTTCTGTGGCTCTTGTCTCAAACATCCTGGCAGAAGCAGAGCACACCCAGCAAACACCCAGCTGCCACCCTGGGGAGGATGTGAGAAGCAAAGTAGTAAAGTATTAACAAACAAAACCCAAAATCCTGTGTCTCATGAGTTGCACAACCCCTATTGGTAGATCTGGTCTGTACCTCACATCCATGGACTGAACCTCATCTGCTGAATCTTCCATGCTGTTAGATTTCCCATCAACAGCTTCCAGCTGAATAAGTCCTGAAACTGACTTCAGTCCATTAGTTACTACATCTTGGGAAGGGATTACAGAAGCAGCACTTTCCAAGCTTTTGTTTTTCAGGCAGGTCGCCAATCCGTTGATTTCTATAAAGGAAGGTTAGAAATTATGACAGGAGAAACTTCATTATTTAAATAGTTTTACCTTATATATTGAGTAGAAAGGAAGACTAACAATGCAGTAGAGACTCAGTTTAATCCATGACTCATCATACTATACTGTCATTCCTCTATTCCACTCCAAAACTGTTCTTTATGCTACATTTTTTAAATTTGAGGAAATAGGAAGAGAATATTTTATCTTTTATGTCCTGTACTAAAAACTTTAGCCTGGGGAAGCAAACAAAATACAGATAAATGTCAGATATGCATATTTTATTTAATAGTCCTTTAAATAAATACGCTTTTTTTCTATAAAGTCTAATTAAATGTAAAATTTAGAGTCATACTATGAAAAGCTTGGTTGTGTGCAAAGATTTTCTGCCTACAAAATTTGAAGGTAGATTGCAGCAATCAAACATATGGCAGATTAGAACTTTTCATTTACAAAAATGCTACATCAGGTACTAAAATGGAGGAGAAACTTTATTCTGCTTTTGCTTAAGTGGCAAAGCAAAGCTGTCTCTGGTTTCTAACATTTGTCACTGATGCAAATGTAGCTGTTCTTTTTGAGATGAAAGCAAAGAACTTAGGATAATACACAGTGGTCCGCCTCAGATCAAAAAATTCTGAAGAGAACCAACTGTGAAAATAGGTCAGAAAAATATGGCAATTTTTACCTGGCTTGTTGAGAACAAGGACCTTTGGTTGCTTTTCCACATTCAAAGTTGATGGTATCTCCAGTTTTGGCTCTTCCTTCTGAAATCAAGTAATGACTCAGCTGTATTAGAAAGAGGACTGTAACCTTCATGGAACTAGCTGGACTCAAAACTTGTGAGACTGCCCAGGGCCACAGGGTGACAAAGACCATGACCAGCAAGACAGGACTTTTTTTCCCTTTTTAGTTAGGCATAGCATTTTTTTTAAATTCAAAAAGAAAACATTCTCTGAAAGTTAACTGAACAGTTTCCTTAGTAGGTTAGAAATGAAAACCTGAGTGTCACTTCTTAGCTGGACACAATTGCCTTCTTTTTAATCCTACACTCCTGACAGGCTTAACAGAGAGCTCAGTAACTAACTCACTGGCTGGTACAAAGCAGGAAGACACATCAACAGCAGCAAACATTACAGCTCCAGCATCCAGGAATGTGCTGTTGCCCCTTGCTAGATAGTGAGGGGGTTACCTGCAAAGGCTGCACAAAAGCTGTGTCTCTGTGGCAGTGACTGCGACACAGCAACAGTCACTCTCAGTTTGAAATGCATCTAAAATTTGGGTCTGGAGTGTACCTAAGTACACTTACTAGGATGGAACTACCCTACAATTTAATTTCCACATATGAAAATAAAACAAAAAAATCCACATACTGTTTCATACCTTTATTTCTGGGGTTTCACTCTTCCTTGTTCTCTTCATTATTTCATCTATTCTCTATAAAGCAAAATAAATCTGAGGATGAGATGGCAGACAGAATATGTAACACAAGAGACAGAAAGGGGAAAAACAGACGAAAAGAACTTTTCTTTACTGTCATGACATGATCTCTGCCTGTCTTGAAAAAGGGAGGACAAATAAGAAAAATAAAGAAATGAAAGATAAAAAATATATTGGAGCTGGCTTTCATCTATCATGTATCTTACAGAACATGACTTTCTCAGTAGACGCACTTCAGAAACAAGCATTTTAATACCAGGTGTTTGCAGTTATGAGTTATGCTCAGTTCTGGAACAAGACATGTGTTTAAAACCAAGTGTGGTTAATCTAGTTGCTTTTCCAACTATTTCCAAACAGTTCCTTTAAAAATAGTTAGCCTTTTTGGAAAAGAAGGGCAAAATGAAATATCTTAAGTTATTCTTACTGGAAATGTGTAAGGCATCATCTTAAAATACTTTTGTTTTCCTTCTTTCTTCATTATAAAAAAAGGAAATTATTTGAGATGTAAAACACTTTGGTTTGGTATTCTAATCTGCAACTGCATCATGCCTCTAGTTCAGTGGTGAACAGTTTAAAACATATTGGAATAACATACACGGATAGATGACCTTTTGTAACCAGGCAGGGGTTCTGCAGCTGTTCTCTCTTTCCTGCCACACAGCTGTAAACGAAGCTAATTTATGCAGCTTCAGCCACTTCCATGTGCAGCAGTGGCCAGACAGTCCTATTCCTCTGCATAATGCAACCAGAGACAGCCAGGTGGGGGAAAAGGTGCTTGTTACTCACAAACTTTCTCAATTAATGACACAGAGCTTTTGTTGAGTAAGTTTTAAACAAAGTCACTCATGTTTCTCAGTAGTTTGTGATGTCCGGGGTTGGGCAGCCATCGACATTTGCCTTGGCATGCCCTTCCCTGTTTGTCTCAGGCATTTAACTTTTCAGGCAGAGGCTGGCTCTGTGTTTGGTCAGTGCCCAGTAGAAAGTCATTTGCCTTAGGCAATTCCACTTTGTTACAAATTTTGATGTCCATGTTCCCCTAACAAGGCAAGTAGTAAATACTAAGTTTGGCATAACTATTCACCTGTAATCCCTCCAGATTATTGTTAGTAGATACTACTGGGTGCTTCCTGGGTTATGTATTTAAACAAGAAATGAAATAGTTATCCTGAGGTGCAAATACCCACCTTCTTCCGCTCCAGCCTTTCTTGCTCAATTTGCTGCATGATTTGTTCCCTTTCAAGACGAAGTTGTTCAGCTGCCTCACGGGCTTTGATTTCTGCTTCTTCCCTCTAATTAAAATGTGTAAAATATCTTACGGTCATTATTTATCTCAGGCAGACTACCAAATATTAAGAAGTATTTTTTCACATGTATCAAAATTTTGCATTTCTGTTTGAGGTGATACCTGTTTCTCAAGTTTGGCTTGGAGCTCTTTTTCTTGCTTTTCCTTTAGCATTTTTTCTTCCTCAGCTCTTCTCCTGGCTTCCTCTTCTGCCTTTTTTCTAGCTGCCTCTTCTTCACGTTTTCTTTCCTCCTCCTTCTTACGAGCTGCTTCTTCCAGACGAAGTCTTTCTTCTTCTGCCTTTCTTTTCTGTTCTTCTCTTTCAAGCCTGCAAAAAATACAACAGAAGGTTTAAAAGGCTTCATTGAGAACATGCTCAATATTCAGGTTGCTATCAAGCTTTTACTCCAATCTTATTTTTAATGCCTAAAATATTGCATAGAAGTTATTATTTCCATTGAAAAAACATGTGTGATTAAAGAAAAGACTTCTGGTTCTAATTTCAATTAGAGTGTCAATAACAAAATTAAGTTTCAAGAATAAAGACATCCCTCTTCCCCTGTACTTGACACCCAGAATGAATACTGGTATCTATAAATAAGCAAATTCTTCTATCCTTTGCTTCATCTGAAGATAAACAAATGGGATGAGTAGCAGCAAAGTCCACAAAACACAGTGGAACACTGGAAGGAGTGGGTCTAAATTCCACCTGTGTTGTTCCCTGGCCCACTGAGGGACATCATGCTCCTTAAGAGTTGTTCTGCAAATGATCGTTCTTACCATTCTATCAGGGCCAAAATGGCAGGAGCTGGTCATTCCACTCCCACCCCACCGTGTTTTTAACAAGAAACCCCAAACTTGAATCTAGACATGCAGAATTAGTGATTTACTACTATGGGTTTGAAGGAAGTGCATGATTTACTGACACTTGCAACCAGCATCCCATGCAGAGAACCACCTAAAAGCCTGTTGCCAGAATATAACCAGAACTTCACTGCTCAGACACAGCAACCTTCATTCTGCCACACTCAAAGACCTCAATGCCTGCAGCAGAGTTGGGCATGAAGATGAACTTCAGGTTAATTATGAATGATTCAAGCCTTGCCATTTAATGCATATCCTGCTGCTGCAAGACTGTTCCTGCTACATGATCTAGCTCAATTTAAAGGCACCTCAAATATTTTTTTACCATGTAAAATACTTCAGGTATGTCCAGACTGAAGTGTGCAGTACACTTCAGCATGGACATGCCTAAAGTATTTGGAAAAGTAATAGTTTATTCAGGGTTCTTGAAGAGGCCAAATTATTATTTTCTAACTTCACTAGTCATACAGACTGCAAAAGACACTAATGAAACATGAGTCTGAAATTGAAGAAATTAACAAATACATGTAAACTCCCACTTGATTCTAAAACTTCCACAGTTGCAGGCATCTTCAGTGATACAGGTTAAATTACTAGGTAACAACTTTCACAAAGCAACAGAGATACCTTTCCCGTTCTTCTCTTTCCTGTCTCTCCCTTTCCTCTTGTTCTTTTTGCAGGCGGGCCTGTCGTCTTTTTTCAGCTAGAATTTTTGCAGCTTCTTCTGCATCACTTGTTCCTGCTGTGATCTTCCCTAGGAGAGGATAACCAAGGGTGGAAAGTCAGGCAGGGAACAAAGAGTGTGTCCAGAAATTCCAGGTTTGTACAGAGGCTGAAATGGGCCTGGTTCAGAGTGGTAAGACACCTTTTTAAGAGCACACTTCAGCATTTTCAGCAGAGAGAAGATGAAATAGATAAGGGCATCCCTGGATGTCAGCATTTTCACATCCTCATTAACAGTGAGGTACATTAGTGAAAACTACGTATTTACAGGTTCCAGTATGTATCTTTACACATTCTCATAGGCCTATGACTGAGCAGCTTCATGAAAAGAACCGCTCATCACTGTTGAAAAGTCTCAGGGTCCCAGGATATCTTGCAGTAACATCTTGCAGTAAGGCTCACCTTCACTGGTCTCAGCCTTTCCAGCAGAAGGCACGTGCTTCTCAGGAGCCACCTGGCCCACGTCATCAGCGCGTGCTCCTGGGGATTTCAGGTGACTGACATTTTCTTTCTCCTTGTCTGCTTTCTTTTTAGGTGTTTCCTGGCTGAGATTGGAAGTGGCACGATGCTTCACAGGAGAAGCTGGATATTGTTTGGCATTTTTAGGAGACTGAGGATAAGTCTTTGCAACTGTCCTGATGAGGGAAAACAAAAATCAAAACAGGCCAGATGTTACACAGCTTGGAATCAAACTCCATCTTCACACTTCTCATGCTTTCTTGTCTCTGGCTACAGAGGAGTATCAGCTGTTTTGCACAACACTGAAAAGAACCACCTGGATGCAATCAGAACTTGAAATGCATGGAAATTACATGGAAGTGCACATGATTACAGAAAATTCTCATTAAAATAAACCAGTAACACTGTCTAAGGTCTAGGTGAGAGATAGGAAATTGTGGACTACCTAAACCAATGATTTTAGTAATTACCATTTCAAAACAATTCTGTCAACATTACTGTTCCTACACTCCTTCTCAACATGTAAACCAAAGCTATGGCTGCTTTCTGTCTGTAGAAATTATAATGAGCTACAGTGTGCTGCTTTCATCTGAACACCACCTTGCCAACCATGGTCTTTTTCTCATAGTATCTGATTTTCCAAAAAAGCATCAAATACCACTATGTACAAAGGTAAGGCTGGGTACCACAGAAAGAGACAGAACTAATCAAACCATTATATCATCAGCAACACTGTTTGAGGTAGTGCTTTTCTCAGCACCAACACAACAGACTCCAAACTCAGCCCCTGTAGACTTTCACAAGCTGCACTTGTGGTGATGGTGATGCACAGCAGCAACGCAGCCCACTGCTCATCTGGCTGTTGCACACCTCAGGTGAAATGATAAACCTGAAGTCAGTTCTGGGAAAGTGGAAGGGTAAAGATACCTGATATTCACTAAAAATAGTTGCACATAAAGAGAACAGATACCAGGAAACATAAAACTACACACAAACACCATTCATTATTTATGTAACACCAGTAGCTAGCACTTGTAACGTTAAGAAAGGCTGGGATGTGTGACTAAGTACTAAAAGAATCAAGAGATTACAATCTTAAAATAATGATTTATGTGAGTCTCATTAGAATAAATTATCTTACATTAAAGTGAACATTATACATGTATTTCTAACCTTCTTCCTGGAGATGCAATTATGATATAAATGTACTATCCCATATCACTTTTTTCATCTACACAATATAGAGTTTCATGCACTGTAACATGTTTTCTGGACTATACACTCATTCTGGCAGACCACAAGCATGAAAAACATGAACAACAGCTGAAAATTAATGGACTGGAGTGGCAAGTTTTGTATAGATCTAGCTATAGTATTGTGTGGTCGGAGACTATTATAACCAGAACAGCATTTGCATTACAGAGCAGACAATAAAAATAAGATGTCTTTCAACTCCTCCCCAAACTCATGAATTCTGTAGAAGAAAGGGTTCTTTTCTACCATAGGAGACTGCATTTGAAAGAGGTTGAGACATCAGAATGCAAGGAGCTCACTCAGAGCTGCCTGGTTTGTGGGGAGGAAAACACCGCAGAGTATTGCACCATCCCTACTTTCTTACTCCCACTGAAGAGCCACTACAGACTCCAAAAGCCCTTGGGCTGCAGGAAGAGTAGCACCCAACTAAATTGGAAGTTCATCTCAGGTACCCCCTGCCCGCAGGCCCAGGAGCTCCCTGTCAGCTCAGGTCCTTGCCCTTGGTCCTTGCCTGAGCTCAGCTCTAGGTAAGCCAGTTCCTCTTAGCTTCCTAACCTGCTGATCCTGACATGATGTCCTGGCTTGTCCTTGGACTTGCCTCAGTCAGGTCTTTGTTGGCGGTCACTGGGCTCTTGGTTGATGCTGGTCACCATCACCAGACCTACCCTGGTCACTTCTTTCGTCTGCTATGGGATGGGGTGCTGTGGGCAAGGTCCCTGTCCTCATTTGTCCTGCTGCTGCCCACGCATCCTGCTGTTCTGTGACAGAAACAGGCTTTGGAAGATGTGAACAGGCAAGTCTGTTTCCAGTTCTTGAAAAAAACAGCAAAGGGAGAAGCCAATGAAATTGGCTGGTGTTGACCAAATCTGGTTTTAGCATTGTCTTTAGATTCCTCTTTAGGATATAGATGGATTTCCAGGTCCTTCTGAAGGCAAAGGCAGATTTCAAGGCCCCGTGTACATCTCACACACGTGTACATCTCACACACGCCTCATCATTGCAGTCATTTCCAACTGCACTTCATAAAAATATAATTGGTAAATAAAAAGAAAACATTTTCCTCCTGTTTTTCTGCAGCACAGAGGATGCTTCTTGCTAATTAGACACTTCTTCAAAGCGGAGTCCCTTCTTGCTGCCTTTGGTTTACATTTCCAACTTTACCACACGTTCCTCGCAATGCTTTTGATTTAACTTGTTGTGACAGAAGGAGCAAAACAGGCTAATAACTAAGGCTGAGTCATTCTCAGTATTAATACAGAAGTAATTGTTCCCTAATAAAGACAAGACAATTAAAGAGGTCGGTAGGAAGGAGTCTAGTCATGACAGTCACATATCTTGCACTGCATAGGCATTAGAGCAGACTGGCTGTACAACTTAGCTGGTGGATTAGAAACGTGCTGAATGTGTTATTTAGGTACTGCATCTTTGAACTTTTAGACCTACAGTATTTTTTTTTTTTATGGCTCTTGGACCAGAAGAACAAGAAAATAGTAGAGTTTGCTTCATATAAAGTAGCTAAAAGTGAGAAGAATAGAAAATACTGATTACTGCAAGGATGAGAATAGTGCAGTGTGTGGAGTGCAAAGCTGAGAAAGTCCATCAGGAATATTTTTTCAGAATTTTTATATCATTTACTGGATACCAGTAGAAAGTATTAAATCAACATTGGTTTCCCCCTTGTATTTAAAACATATTCTCAACTTAGCACCTTTAACATTTCTTGACACAGGGAAAGAACACTCCTTCTAAATAATACTTAAGTTATGCTGCTTTACATCAGAAAGGGCCAAACTTGATTATGAAGACAGAAAAATGGAATTATTAAGAAAAAAATTTATAATCACGTGTATAGGAGCCTGTTTAGGTTTAAACCGTGATAAGAAAGTGGGAAACACAGAATTATGCCTGATAAGGATTAGAGAGTTAAGATGACAAATCACTAAAATCCAAGAAGTGGTAGCATGCCAGTTGTCAGACAGCTCACTCATTTCTCAGTAACTGGATTTTACAGGGGAATACAGAAGTACCAGAAGCACCTTCCTCCCTCCAAGAATACATTAATTTTCTCACCTAACTGCCCTGAGCTCACATAGGGGCAGCAGCATGTAAGAAGTTGCCTCCTACATGCACGTCTAGAACATCTATCAGGTGTGAGGATCCACTGGCTCTTAATTACAATGGCTCCTATTTAATTATGAAAGGGATAGTCCATTCTGCAGAACACTGTCCCAGGAAGAGCATATGAGGGGTTCTGAGCTTACTTTTGCTAAGCAGAGAAAATAAAAGTACATGCAGCACACAAATCAGAGGTCACATCCAGCTCTGGCCATAAACAGCAGGGCAGAGAACAGCACGCTCTCCTGAAAAGCCACCTACATGACAGGTCACTGGTTATGGCTGTCCATGAGATGGACTGTAAATCAGAAATCTGCAGCAATGCAAGAGTGGCAGTATTTTTCCCGTTTCTCCCCATTAATTCAACAAAAACTCTGCTGAAACCACACCAAGGATCTGCATGTTCTCAAGCCTGCTTTCTGACATTGCTCTGATCACAAGCTAATTCTGGGTTCTGACATTTTCGCTCTATCTGTAACACTTTCTCAAAAGCAGTTTTCTTTCACTCTTAGTTTTGATCTTTTGTAGCCAAAGACAGATTCATTTCTCTTTTACATTTCTTAAAAGAGAATAAACTCAGCATAGGTCTGTAGAATAGTTTTGAATAGCTGCGTTATTACAGGTGTTTCAAGATCTTGAAATGGCCCATTATCTAGGTAACTGCTGAAAAATCCCTCAAAATACTCTTGATTCAACATTCTACCCATTGTTTTTCTCTTTCCAAGTCAAAACAATAACCAAGAGTAGTAAATGTAGCACATATGAAATAAAATCTGAAACAGGCCACTGCAGGACATAGAAGCTACTTCTGTGGGGAATTCACCACATGCAAACACCTTTCCAATAACTCATTTTTAAACACTTTACAAGTTTGGGGAGCTTTTTTTGTACTACTCTATGTTCATATTCTGTCAGTATTCTGCAATTTGACTGAGCATGCATATTTCTGATGTCAAAAGTGTCAGGGGGCTGTCACCTAAAAGACCCACCAAGTGAGGGGTTCAGTTAGTAAAAGCATGAGCAAAGGACAATGACCAGCCTGGGATCTGGAAAGGAAACATGAACCACCACCCATCAGCACCACTACAAACACTTTTCCCTTCCCCCTTTCTCCTTCTCTCATGAGGTAATGCTTTGGCAAAAGCATGTGACACAGAGGCTTGTCAGAGCCTTCGATTTTTATTCATTGGCTTATGCTATGGTTCATCTGAAGACACCTAAAACTAAATCCTACTTCCTTGATTCAGTCAGGTGCCACTGATTTATTTAGGGACTATTTACCCAAAGACATGTGAAGGACACAGCCTTTATTGCCTTCCTGATCTATAAGAAAGCACACTTACCTATTCTCTGAGGGATACTGCAAGAATAAACTGATTAATGTATAGATCTTTGAAGATAAAGCATAAAACAAAAAATTACCCAAAGCCCTCATCCTGTTATTATTGATCTTGTGAAAGAGCTGAAGAAAAAGAACACTTTACACCATCAGTATCCAATAGCAATTGAAATAAATTAAAGACAATTTCTCAATTATTCCAACTCTCTAATCCATTAACTTTCATCTTTGTCAGCTGATCCACATTACGATTCAAAATAATCGTTTTGGATTCCTTTCTGTGACATTTTGTGATGTATTTACTTTTCCAAGTTACTTCAAGTTTTGAATTCCTTTCCCGCTTTTAATTGTTGTTCAACATATTTTTTTTCCCTTTTCTCCTTTTTACATCCATATCTGTTGACTCATTTTCTCTCAGATGCTATGTTTTTGGGCTGACCTTTTTTGCTTTCTCAGCAAAATTTGCACATTCAAAACATTAGTATTTTATTTATGTCATTACTGCAGCTCTCTTCTGCCATTAATCACTGTGTCTCTTTAGGCTGAAGTTTTATTGTCTTGTTTGATCCTGTGTCAGTTACTTTACCATGATAAAAAGAGCTTTTTATTTAATAAATAATGAAATAACATATTAAGGAGACAAGTTACTGCCACTCCGAAACAAAGATGACAACTGTGAAGAACTAATAACTAGAACAATACCAAGAAAACTTGAATGCCAAGTCACATATTCTTAGAAAAGAAATGCATACAGCTAATTGGCATCTAAATCACTGGCCGTACTTGATTCTTTCCTCAACAGCTTTAGAGGTTAAGGTGCTATACAGGATCACTAACTACTACTGCTGTACAATATGTATTCTTATTTCTTCCAGGGTATTTTTTTCAGTCATATAATGTGCTAGAAGGAGAAAGATTAAACTTGTAAAAGATCATTAGGTTTGCAAGGAGAACGAGTATTTGTATACATATTTAGTCAGATTAAAATTATACGTAAATGTCAGATAATGATCTTGCTGGTCAGTGGATTTAAATAAAGGCAGTAAGACTTTTGGAACCTTCCTTTAGATTGTATAGCTTTATCTCTTAATTTAAAATTAACAGTGGAATTTGAGTTGTATGAAAAAATGCATATATTATATTATCACTATTATTACCTATATATAATAATACAATATGGTGACTAGGGCATCTTTTTTATTTTAGAATTATGAGGGGAAGTTTTTAAAGTGCTGAAGCAGAACTCTCTGCAATCAGTAATAAACATGGATTTAAACTTTATTTACTGTATCTCTCATAAGGTCAAGGAGGGTGTTCTAATCGGGCCACATTAAGATTAAATGCTCGGTAATACATTTCTAGCCATGGTCAGAATCAGATTCCCTTGAGAAGGCGAAGGAGGAAGAAAAAAAGAGATCACTACTATGGCTCACAACCACAGAGAAACCCACCAGCAGGCTTCTTAATTCCTCCACACAGCATCTGTTTCTTCCTCTAAAGAGTATTCCTTACAGGCATGAAAACATTTTACTGTACAAAGGTTATCATAATTTGCACCTCTGGGAAAAAAAGTTCTCCATCATTTCCTAATATTTTATGGAAATTAGTGCTACAAATTAAGACTGGGCATACATTTTTCATGAAGCACTAAAGAGCTGTCTCCCAAGAACTTTTTCTTTCAACCACTATGATGCTCTACAGTAAACTTCACCTGCCCAGCAAGAAGCACTTGACTCCCAGTTATTCATTTCCCACCAATCATTTTGCTTAACTGTGTCTCTTGGTTTGTCTCTTATACTGGCTGAACAAACTGAAAAATGCATTCTGAGAAGGGAGTATCAGTACTTACAGAATAATGTACAGTTTTAGAGCTCAAACTTTTTATTTACTTTACATTGCAGAGTGCCACTAGACAATGATCTGCTCAAAACTGTAATAAGAAAGCTGATTGTCATTAACATTGCATTTCATTCAATTTTTGCACAAAATGGATGTAGTTCATACCACAGACTCTGATGACATTACATATTTAATACTGGAAGTTTGAGAATTTGTAGCCTTACAATATGAACCAAGAACTGCAGTGTCCCAGTTACATGCAAGGGGATGTCTAAACCAGAAAGAATGCCGAGAGTCAGATGGTTTCCTTATGTTGTCTAACATCAGATTCACACACAAAATCGTCCCCCACTAAAGGGCTATGCTCTCAGAGTTGAAACAGAAAAGGAACACCAGCTGGTTTTTCAGGCAGAAGAAATTTGTCAGAAAGGGGATCATCAAGCCTGGTTCAAAATACGGCCAGCTTCAGATTAAAAAAGATAAATAAATAAGACAATTTTCAAGACACAAGTGGGACCCACAAACAGGGTCCCAAAAAAACCCCAAACCAATCAACCAGCCAAAAAAATCAGGCAATTACTGTACACCAGGACTACTTTAGCAAACTTCTACATTAGAGTCAGACTTAATACTCTGTTCTAAGAAACCTGGAAACCCATTTGCTTAGACTTGAGTTGCAAGCTGTGGTACACATAACACAGTTTTCAGCAAAAGACAATCAAGAAAAGCAAGTCAGTTGCCAGTAAGCCCAGATATGCTATAGGTCCATAGCTCTGCATTTAAAAAAAAAAAAAAAAAAAAGAACAAAAAGCAACAAAACCACAGCAAACAAAACCTTTGCAAATGAGCAAAGGTTAAAACCAATGGTTTGGATGACACATAGGTAAGTGTATTTATGGGACCAGATGGTCATGCCAACAATAGGAAATGCATATATTAAATGCTGGAATTTCTAGTTATTATTCATGATGAGTGCATTTCTTCACATTAGGCAGTTTCTTCAAAGTCGAACAAAAAAACCATATTTAAAAATACATGTAAAATAAAACTTCACATGAATTATGAAATGCACTATAGTCTCAAGACTGAGGAAAGGTAGAGGGAAGTGTCTCTAGTGGGCACTAACACAATATTACAGATATCAGATTTGTTATCTACACTTCTCTCTCCTCTCGCCCATATGTGTGTATGTATAAGTAAAATTAACTAGATTTTATACAACACTTCAAAGGAAGTTCCTCAAGAATCTATGCCTTATTTACAGGTAATGAGAGGTTCACAGGTATTAGCTCACTAATGAGAAATGCATACTTAGGTGTTGCAGGTGATGCAGATCTTCTGGACATGGAAGCAGGAGAATCAGACCTTCTTAGAGGAGATCCCATACCAGATGATGAACCAGGTGTTGCAGGTCGCTTCTCCTTCTTTATCTTCTCCGTCTAGAAGCACAGTTCGTTTTAATTTTCATAGTTAGGATCAATAAATCAAAAATGCATTTGATTGTTTTATTAGCAAGATGGCATATAAAGAGATTTGTGTGACATACTTGCAAAAGCTTCTTAAACAGCCGCCCACAACTGAGGTGCCATTAATAGTTCTTTATTTTACACAGACATAGCACACACCCACTCCTGTCTTGCACGGACAGAGCATGCCAAATTGCAGATAAATAATACCACATCAGAGCCTGTACAAGAGGCCTCTTGGGAGGAGTGGTGACATTGGGTGGAATCTTCAAAATCATCCATATGCCCCTGCTTAGACATGATCAGCAGTGCAATGAGGCACCTCACAGAAACGTTGCTGCATGCAACACTGAATCACACCTAAGACTGACATTACAGGAATCTTTCCTCCCAGCTTTGGTTCTCTCATTTGCAGCTAATTTAGATGGCATGAATTCCCCTATCATTAAGTATTACAAGATACGGGACTTTATGTGAATTTTACAGCCCTAACATAGATTTTTTTAGAGCATGCTTTAAACTGTGTAGACTCAGTGAAGGTGAGTGATTTGCCTTCTTTTTTGGAAACTACGGTGGATCGATAATGCATCTTTTAAGCAAACAGCATTAAAAATGTCCACAAAGAGAGTTAAAGCAATTGATGTAAAACAGAGGCATTATCAATACACTTAAGAGAGTTTCTGAAATATATGAAGCTTGCTCATTAACTAGCAAGAGTGGATAGTCATACTCAGGGGGGAATTCTATTTGTCATCCTCATTCCCAGAAGTTACAAGCAAGTCCAAAACCATACACTTCAATGCCTCGGTTCTCTGAAAATAAGGGTGTTAGTGTTCCAGTACCAGCACTCAACACTGATTCCCAGGAGGAAGAAGATATTGAAATGCTCCTTAACAGGAGCACAAAGGCAACAGGTGTTGGCATGGCTTACTTCCCTACTGCTGTTTCTTATAGCAGGGGAAGCACTTCATTTGTATTCATGCAAAGGGAAAGATAATAAGCAGAAGCTGCATCAGTTTACCCAGCAGTGAAATCAAAACTATTACAAACTCACCTGAGTAACTTCAGCTGCAGGTGCCCCTTTCATGGCATTGGCAGCGGAGGGTGAAGTTGCCTTCTTCCTGTCGGTGCTTCGGGTGGGGGAAGGCTTGTAGGGAGATTTAAGAGGACTAGCTGGTGCTACACGAGGACAGATATGGAATACTAAAGAGTTATAGTACAATAGCAAGAGCAAAAGGGAACACAGATAGAAGAAGTAAAGGAGGGGAGAAAACAGCACACTTTTATGTTACAATGTTCAAAGGTAGTTTCAAAGTGTTTTTTAGTGTTTCAAAATATCACATATAACGCATTTGAGATGATCCTATGTTTATTAAAAATGTCTCTACTGCAACACTTTACAAGATTTAAAAAAAATTATCTCTAAAATATTTCTCTCTTACTCATATACCTTTTTAATCACCTGACTAATACTGTGACTCTTTTTTCTTCTAAGAAGTCCAGCTGCCTTTGCATATGATAAAAAAGTAAGCAGATAATTCTAGCTGGGTGACTTTCAAAAACATACTGCAAAACAGGAAAGGTGACAGAAGCATAGGGAGTTTTGTTTTGTCTTTTTTAAAGCCTAACATTCAAAGGCTCTGAAATACCTTAATTACTTCCCCAAATAATACTTAATTAAAAAAACTAACAAAAAAATCCTCCAAACCTAAACTAAATGCTGCTGTAGGTATTTCAGTTACTGTTACTTGAGGGAGACATCAATTTGAGTGTGACATACACATTACAGCTTACAGGGCAAGTCTTTTTTTTTTATTTGCAATATGAACAGGATTTTTTTTAAATGGGATATTTTACTCTTGATTTTGCTCATATTGCCTTCTAAGATGAAACTTTCACATACATATAGAACAATCAACAGAGTATATGTTTTATCAATAAGACAGACACTAATTACAATCAAGTGATAGTGTTTCCTATCTTAGTCAACTAAAGCCAAGAAGGATATTGACTTTGAAAAAGTAGTAATTATGCACTAACGTAAAGAAAGTCACATTCCCAAATTTTTCTTGGAGGCAGCCCTAACAAGTTTTTTCTGAAGCCTTTTTGTATGCTTTAAAGTTTAACTGGACCTTTGTATTCTTTGACCCACTTTCCAGCCAGTTGGCATAAGGTCACTGAATATTAAGAAAAATGTTTAGAAACTTAAAAGCTGACTAAGGGAAATATTTTTACTTCAACTGTTAAAAGAATTAATCATGTGTCCAGTAACAACTGTTTGCCTGACTACCTTGACTTGGAGTGACATTAAAAATGTGTTGCTGTAGAGTCTGAATTTGAGGCTCCTCATTTCTAAGCTTATAGAAAATGCAGTACCAGAGCAATTTTGACCCCAGCATCATGACAGGAGGCACAGTATGAGCTCTTGGAAAGGAAGAATCCTCTTCCCTGTTCAGGAAGCTACTTCTATGGTGAGAAGTACATAACAAATGGGAGATCTCCCTCAACTATTTTGCCGGCAATTACTGACAAAATGTCAATGGCCACTCTGAGATTGTTGTTTGCAATCTGTGCTACTGCCTGATTGCCTTGTGAGGAAATGACAAGAAGATGCTTGTTCAAAATGCTGTTCCCAAATTAGCTGCCCTGTTTCAGCTTAGTGAAAAAGCAGTTTGCAGAACAAATTGTAGCCCTGTCAGACATGCCAGTGTGTTAAAGATCCTGTGATAAAGAGAGATAAACCTGAGAGTTTACAAACAAAATAAATGAGCAAGGACAAAAGTCATCCTTACTAATTTCTTTGATATCAAATACAAGACAGAAAACATCATCCATAGGTGGCCTCAGCAATTCAGCTCAAAATCTAAGTAGAATGTACTGATCTAATTTTGACTTGGGTTTTGCTCACTCTTGGCAGCAGTTGGTCCTTGAGCAGTAAGCAAACTGGGAACTTTCTCAAGTACTATATGACAACATTTCTGCTTCCAGTAGAGGCTGCTTTTAATGCAGAAACAAGGCAAGCAATTTTAGAGACATTCAATATCAATGTCCCTATGCACTGAACAGAGAAGTAATGCACAAGCAATTCATTTTTAAATAGCTTTGTACTAAAAGCACAGATACAGAACCTAAGCCAATTTTAACCAAGATGTGTGAGAACACTCATCATAAAGATGATCAGTCTTTTATCATCTAAACAGTTTAATCCTGAAAAAGTGTTTCCTTTTGCAGACAGGCATTTGGGTGTGTGCTTTGCGGTGCTTTTTTGTTTGTTTGTTCTATTTAAAGTAAAAAGGGCTGTTAAACTTTTGTCTTGTTTCAGCCAATGCTATGACCAGGTATGCCTCTATAAGCAGAAACTACTCAAAGTCAGGCACTTCCAGGACTGGAAACATTATTTTTGTAGATGTTTGCAATATAATGGTTTTATTAGACTACCCTTTACACACAGGAATGGTAACTATCACCCCTTAAAGATCAATAATTTCTGGAACTGACACCTTCCTATCAATATTGTTCTTTCATATGTGTATGTACACCTATATATATATATAGATATAAAAATACACACAGTCACACACAGGCAGAAAGATATTTAACAGCTAGGAACTGGAACCCTGGTAAAAATAATTAAGGCTCAATGGTGCACTGGGATTTTTGTTCTACGTACTATTTTGGGTATGACAGGGCTGACATTAATAAATCAATCAAAGCCTCCAAGAGTTGTCACATCCTTGTCTAAACACATGTTTGTTAAACAAATATATTCATTTTTTTATAGTCTCCAGTTTTAATGTTTTCATTTTTTTTTTCTAAAACAGATATTCAGAACAGCAAAGACAAGAAAATGTCCTTTTCAAGGATTTTAAATAGACTGCTGTCTGAAACAACTTAGTTCATCATTGATTTTGTACTATCCTGTAAATTGTCATTTGTTTCATAGTACTCCATTTCTTTCAGCAGCTACACAAATGCAGCTAAAACATATCTCAATGGTTTCAAAGTGAGGAAGTCACATTTTTACCTGGAGTATTGTACTGCTCAGAAAGCATTAATGTACTTCTGCTTCTGGCTAAAGATGACTGTGTGGGAGTCAGCAGTCGAGAAACAATAAAGTTTTCCATTGGACTAAGATGCATGCGGTGAGCTGAAGGATGGGAGCAAATAAAATAAAATTTAAAGTGCAAAGAAATAAAACAATGTTACATTAAAATAACTGAAATGAAATGATGAAATGATTAAATGAAATGACAAAAAAACCTTGAAGCTTTTGGTATTTAAAATATTTGAAGATAATTATCATTTCCTCTGGAAAAAACCTTCTAATTTCTCTATTAAGTTCCCCACCTGTACAATACATACAGTAAGGTTAAGATCGTGTTGTATTTTGGTTTTACTCAGAGGCATGTTCCATTCTGCAAAATGGTTACTTTCATGACTCAGCACGAAAAAGGTTTGTCTTCTTCCCCAGTAGGAAAGGTAAAACACTTGGAAGAACAGCGCAGCTGCTCACTAATGTGCCACCCATACAGGGGTTGCATTTAAAATCTGCCATCTCACCATGTTACGTAAGTCTTATTTATACAATATGCCTGCATTACTTCCTACTCCATAAATATAAGTGTCAACTATATAAGACATATTTATAGATGGTCCTATTACATGTATATATAGCCATCTGTCATAATACCCTCAAAGCTACTGATGAGCTTTCCTTAAGCAATTCAAAAATTTTTATTCATAATAAATTTACTTTCTCTTTTTCATTCTAGAAACAAGCCTTCATAGTAATTTATTTCAGTAAATATATATTTTTTTCCCATTAGACTTTAAAAAAAAAGGGGTAGAAGCAAAAAAAGCAGACACAAAATAAACCTAAAAAAATCCAAAGAGTTCACAGTGAGATAAACCCTTCAGTCCTCTTTGTAGTGTTTAGCAACCACTAATCCTACAAAATGATCATCTTTTGCAGAGTCTCTTGAGGATCAGAGTTTCATAAGAAATTAAAGGGCTCCGCAACTCTGGTCACCAGATTGAAGTCTCCCAGGTGGCTCATCAGACGTACTCCTGCCTACGGTACATCCCATATCTACTGTCAAGCCACACCTCTGGTTTGCTTGTATTTCCTTATTTTGCTAGAAGGTCACAAGCAGTACAGATATAGGAAATTGCTGCAGTCGCAGCCTGTACTTACAGCCCTGTTTGCTGGAGTATCAAAAGTTGAAAAACAATCAGTAAAAATCCCCCAGCATTTGTTGCTGGACTATGATTTCCAGCTCAGCAGGACAGCCTTGGGACAGGCTGCAGAACCAGGTTATTATATAATACAGAACCTTGCAGATGTTTGAGTTCCTTTGAATAACAGACATAAGCAAACCACAAAGCTACATGGACCAGAAAGAAGTGCTTTAAGCAGAAGGAGAGTTTATGCTGGCAGGAGACCAGCACATTCACTTGCCTCTGTCGGGGGAATGTGTTATGGCCGCTGTGGAGGACGAGAGGCGTTTACTGATTGGCGACTCCATTTGCTTTGGCAGATTCATTGTAGAAGCTGAAAGTTTGTCACACGCTGCAGAGAAACGCATTGAAGATATTTGTATTCACACCACAGTGTTGATAAACTCCAAAAATTAACCTTGCATTTGTACTTGTGGCCCTTGCCACTGATCATAGCACTGAATTAGGCATGAGGTGAGCTCTTTCTGAGCACTGAGGACCAGCACCCTATGACACATGCTTTGGCATGCAACTTTTCTGCTTGTGAATTTAAAATTCCAGTTTTCTAACAGCCTGTTTTTTATACTGACACTGGCAAATAATTATATATCAGGTCTGAATGAGTGAAGCTATTCTGATACGAGATACTTAATACCAGCACAAGCATAAAGTTACCCAAACAAAACGAACTGCACACATGACAACTCTGAACTCATCTTCATTCCCCCTCCCCTCTATCTTCAGTCTGGAAGAGCTGGGGATCCCATCAGATATCACTCCAATAAGAAAATGAAATAACCAAAAGTTGTGCATCTGTATGAAACCCCACTCTTTTAATGACTGAGCTGGCATCAGCCATTTGTCTTTATCTTTTTGTGCTGGAGAAGAATTTTAAAAAAAAAAATCAAAAAGACAACTCAGTTTTTTTGGTACATTTTTCTTCTGAAATACTATTTGACAAAGTCTGCTTGAGCAAAATATACATTTCCTACTTTGGCATTTATTCAACTAAGTGAAAGAGAAATGCTACTCAAGTTATTACTACAGAGTACTAGTACATAATGATCACTGTATGATATTCAGAAGCTAAAAGCAGAGATGCTTTGTCCCCTATATTTGAATCTTATTTCTTTCAAAAGCAAAAATATTTTCAGCTAGAGACATGTATGTGGCCCTAATTCTGCACCTTCTAAGTTACTGCATTCCCTATTTTGTCCATCAAAATAGGGAATGCAGTAACTGTCTTAGTGGGGTTTCCAAGATTTTCCTCCATCTACTACAGTAAGCAATGCAATTCACTACATTTGCTTTTTTATAAAAGCACATATAATGCTGGTATGCTGCAAAACATTAGTTGCACGGACAAATACCTTTGGACATGAACAACAATCAGTAAAAAAAATTGAATCTGTTTGCACAGAAGTAATAGTTCTGTGAAATCATAAGCAGAACAACATTTACTGTGAATTCTGCAGGAGTAATACCAAGCCTAACTCCTCCTTTGGGGGACAGAAGGAACCTATTTCTCAAAAGCACAGGCTGTGTTTTCTTTTCAAAATGCCAAGTACATTTGCAATCAAGATTAGAAATCCTATATGCAATCCATTTGTAATTTTGGAGGACTCATCTACTTCAGAGTCCTTCTATGGGAATAATAATTTAAAAAAAAAAAAAACCCTACAAATAAAACCCCACCAAAAAAAAGATAACTGAATATAAAACATGATTGCTTAAATAAAGTCAACCGCTTGAGTTTGTTACAGATACCAGCTTGGCCAAAATTCATTTCAGGAGGCTGAAAACATAACATGGCTGTTTATACCAAATTTACTTGTTCTTAAAATATTGCAGAAGGCCCTTGAAATGGAAAAAGAGGGCTGTTTTGATGAAATGTGGTCTTCATAACACATTTTCTTACTGTGCAACTGAAATTTTTCTCAACAGCACCTCCATTAGAACTGTGCACACCCATTAGAACTGTCAAATATATGTGTAATTATAGACACACACAGAGGGCACCCACAGAATTAACAGTGATGAGAATCTGAGTGGTAGAAGTCTACAGTTACTGAGAAAATTATGAAATGCCTCTATTGTGCTGGAATGTGAGGCATGCACTGCTCCACCATGGCAAAATTAAAAGGAAATTAAAAAGACACTGGTCTACATCACTAAGGGTAATGCCATAGAGTACCAGACTGAAATGATAAGAAAACAGTGGTTAGGAAGAACAAGATCAGTGGATGGATTACAGTGATTAAAACAGTTATAAACGAGACACGATGGTACTGTGATTCTCTGAAATACCATTGAAGGAATCAGCAGGAGCAGTAGAGGTCACAGGGTCTGGAGGAAGGGTGTTGGCAGCTAAACCTAGAACAGGGGGTGGGGTATTTTCTGATTCACCTACACAGCAGAGAAATCAGAGCAAAAAGAGGTGAAAGAAATTACTGAATAAGTTGGGGGAGCTGGAATTAAGCATAAACTGCATCACAAAGAAAACCTGTTTCTTTCTCAAAGTATAAGAGACTTCTTTTACTATTATATATATTTGATTTCCTGGCTTTTTTAAATGACATATCATGAAAACTATGATATGAAACAGAGTTTGCCTTTTTAAAGTTAAGTATACTTACACACTGTTTAAAAAGAGAGTAACTGTTATACTTCATCAACACACAAACATGGATATTTTTCCCTATAACATCAGTTTATTCAAACATGACAAATTTAAATAAATTGTATGATTTAAAAGAGAAAACATGCATCTTTCTGAAATACAAAAGCAGCACATTACTGATTATGTAATAAGAAGAATTTCCTCTGAAGCCAAAGCAAAAATAGCAGTAACAGAATGTATGTGGGGAAAAAACCCAAACTATTTTAAACTGCACATGCTGCATAGTCATCTAGAAATTCCCATCAGGTTTTTAGAAGTACCAAACAAAAACAGATCATCTTTTGCAAGCCTTAGACAGCACTCAGTCCTTTGGTGAATATTAAATTTGCTAAATTTAATGCTAAATTTTATTTGTGTGTATGGGAAGACAATGTGGAAGAAGCTAAAAAGGGAGACAGTGCAGCAATTTTAATTTTAGCATTGAGCATCCTCCAAACAGATTCTGGTTACTCTATTAAAATGATCTGCATTCCTAAAGTTAGGAGGAACCTTTCTCCACAGAAGGTATTAGGGAGAGGAAGCCTGGCAAGCAATTACAAAGCACATATTCACGCCCCAAGGCAGTAGCCCCTCCAGTACCACCCTAACTATAAACCCATCATACTTACTATCTCCACAATCTCATGCATTTTGCACTTGCAGATCTGCAATGCAGGCAGCCTATTTCACTTACCATCTCTGCCTCCTGAGCCTGCAGCCAGTGCTCCTCCCCACGACCATCGCTTCTGCTTCTGTTCCAGCTGCTGGCTGCGTTCGAGGGACCGGCGCATCATGGCTTCTAAACGTTCCTGGTAATATTGGTACAAACCCAGACACAAATCTCCATCAGTTCTTTGGGGGCTTCCTTCCCCCACCTTCCAAAACCATGCTAAAAATACACAGTCCCCCTGTTGCTCCACACAAGATGATTACAGGAGCTTGCTCGCAATAAAAGAAAAAGAACTGAATAAAGAAGGTATCAGCATGCTACCTACCTTCAGATATGCGTATCCTTTGTCTGCAAGCCACTGAGGTCACTACAGAGGCCTAAGTAAATAACACAGGTTGCATCGCTGCCTAGCATCTGCTCCTGCTGGTGAGGCTGCTGCTGTGCCCTGGACTTAATTTGTATAAGAATAATGCTCGACAAGCATTAACTCCTTCTTGTCTATGCAGACATCAGGATTTTTTCCCATCCCTTTCTGAGCACAGTTAAATTGCTGCAATGCCAGTGGCTCCACCTAGTCACTCGGATAAATGATCACTTCAAACCCAAAGTAGGTTACTTTGCAGGATGCCCGACTTATTTTTACAAAAACTCCCTCTTTTCTTCTATTATGTTCCTTGAGTCTAGGTATTTAAGATCTTCTGATTTCTTTTTCTTCTCTGTGTATTTTTTTTAGTGCATGCCTAGATCATACTGCTCCAAGATTTACCTTTTTTCCCCCCTGCCACCCCGATGTTCTTCTCCATGAGTTAGGATTTTCACAGGGGAAAGAATAAAATTAATTTTTTCCCTGCCCAAATCTTGCTCTACCTTTAACTTACAGCTAAGTATGGTCACTTTATTCCCTCTCCATCACCTCTTGACTCTCAAAGACCTCCACCGCGTTTCATTCCCACCTCCTCCCTCTGCTAGTTTCTCAGTGATTTATTGTTGTGGCAATGATCCCTGCACCTTTTCTTTTCCTCCTTTCAAGCAGATAAAATGTGGTTCTTCCCCACCCACAGCTCCATCATCTAACAGCCTCTTCCTTTCCTCCTCCCAGTACCTCATTCGCATCTGGCAACCTTCTCACCCTCACATTTCAGCAGCTCAACCCCTACTGTGAACGATAAGTCCGCTCTTGCTGCCTCCAGCTCCTGCCTCAGTGAGTTTCAGCCCTCTGATCCTATTAGTATTTTTGGTGCTATTCCTTATTACCTTTGCTGTGTCCTTCTGGTCTCCTACTCTTATTTACTTCAAACTGGATCCTGCAGGCTTCTGTGATTACATCACACCCATTCTGATTTTTATCAATCCCCTGCTCTATCTTCCAATATCTTTTGGCAGCTCAGATAAATTGTGTGGAAAAACGTTCATACATCTCTTGGCCAGATTACTTTCTTTCACTGATTAACACCTTTGGTCTGGCTTTCCTGTTGCCCTTTCCTGAGATATTTTACAAAAAAAATCCAGTCTCTGTTCAAGTATGTCTCCTTCAGGCTCTGCACTGGTGTCAAGCCAGTTGTCTCTGATGGAGCTCCTTCAGCACATCAGACGCTAACATCAGGCACCTCCAGTAATCTCCATACTTTACATATTCCACACATACATGCACCTATAAACTTTGTCTTACCTTCCTGGGGTTCTGACCTTGGTCACTGACTTTCTATATTGCCAGATTCTCTCATCATCTTCTGGTTATCTACAATATACTTTAGCCTCTTCCATATCTTTAAAGAATCTCTTCTACTACTATGGCTTGCAGTAGTTTATTTCTGAACTAATTTTTTCCACCTCATCCAAGCCTGCTACCAGTTATCCATCAATATCAACAGCAAGACACTCTTTTAATCTTTAAGTTCTCTTCTAATTTTATTACAAATCACTTGTGCTATAAAATATTCTCTTACCCTCTATATAAAGAGTGAAAAAAGGAAAGTCTTGCATCCTCTAAAATTCCTATCTCTCCTATTCCTGTTACCTTTTGGCCAGGTGACCCACCCTGCTGTTACAATTTCTGCTGCTGTCTCCAGGAAGATGATGTTTCAGTCCTGTTGTAAGCCCACGGTCTATCAGTTAACATCATTCAAAGACCACTGAGAGCAGGCAGCTGCTTCCCTGCCCTCCCCCCCACCCTTCTTCCCCCCTCTGTCTACTCAGTGCCATCAGTGTCCAGGCAGGCATGAAAATGAGAGCTCTGCCTCCTTCCTTCTTCTCCCTACAGAGCAAATGCAGGCAGCATCACACAGCTCAAGTGCAGCCTCTTCTGCAACAGCACAGAAAACCCCCACAGCCCTGAACACCCCACTGGCTTCTTGCAAACACCCTGCAAGGGAAAAGGAGACAATCTTCAACTCTCTGGAATCCAAAGTCACTCCTCTCTGCTTTAGTTTGCTACAGTCTTTCTTTCTCCTCTTACTACTCAATGATGCAATTTTCACATTTAAAGTCGGCGTGTGCTGCCTTTGCATAACAAGGTTTGTGCTTTTTTACTTTTAGCTTCCCACCTCTAACTTAATTCTGTTTGAGTCCTTTCTCTGTACTTAGTCTTTGCAAACCTCACATATTTCATCACCATTTCTTCTCTGCAGTCTGCTTCTTTCCACCACTTTCTTCTACTATGCATCTTTACCCCAAGCTATCTTTCTACCCACACTCTTTACCAAGGAAAAAAAATCACCTTCCCATTTCTTTTTAATTAAAACATACTCTTACACAGAACTTTTTTTCCCCCCCATTTCTAATGAATATTATTATTCATTAATCAAAAAAGATAAGATTAAAGCAGTCAAGTTTCAAATATTTCTGTTTGCTGTCTTGTTTGGGGTTTTTAAAATGATGCCTGGAGTAAGCAATATTCTATGGTTTGCAAACCACAGAATACACTTACACCACCCACTATCAAAGTATTGTTTCAAGAATAAAATGCATGGTGAAATAGATTAAAGAAATTAAATGACTTTTCATAGACATTTGAAAGCCCATGTTACCTACAGTCTGAGGTTGAAATCTTCAGTTATGTTATTTAGAGAGGATCATTCATTTCATTTGCAAAGAGCCTTTCATTAAAGCCCTATAGAACATAATTATCGAAACTCATGAAACCTCTGCAGATATAGGCTAGATAAAGAACAATATGAAGGCTGCTTTTCACAAAGAAAGGATAGTTATTATAAAACATTTTAAGTTGGCACAAAACTAAAAAGCCAAAGAAAATAATAAGACATAAGGAAGCTTAGCATAAACAACTCATACATTAATAATTTGTTCCATGACGATAACTAAACCGCAAGACAAAGCTTTCCTTCACCAGCAAACAATGCAGAAAACCCTTCCAGTGTATGTTATAGATGAAGCACCTTCTTGAAAACATATCAAACTATCCATGTGATCTCATTTGGGAACTCTAACAGCTACAGATAGAGCAAACAATGCCTACTCTCAAGATATAGGGAGTTTTCACACAAAAAACCTTATAATGCACAAGCACTGCATGTAGGTTAAATTAAGAATGAATAAAATCATAAAAGAGAGCCATCTACTGCTAGTATCTAAAATACACATTACTTTCCAAAATCCAGTTATTCATGCAAGTTTTCCTCAGCCTGAGCAACAGAATGAACATTTGCACTGTCTAAATTAAAAACAAAGAAAAAATCCCCCTCAAAACTCAGTTGTGAGAAGATAAGTAATTTGACTAAGTACTTTCCTTTTCTCTGTGTAAAACATAACACAGATGTGACAACAAGGAAAAAAACAATGTTTCAAGTATTATGACTTAAAAATTGTGCAAATAATTCTAAACTAATCTTATATGTACAACACAAACATCTAAAAGAGCCCAAAACCATCTCTTCCTCTTCACTTTATATACAGCCCTGTATGTAAGTAGCTCACTGTTTCCTGACACTATCAGTTGGCTTCATCTTTGGAGTGGAGTACAGTAAGTCATTAAAGCTATAACACCTTGACAGCTTTTCCCACTCTGGTGTCTAAGCACATACTTTTTACAAATGTAACAAAACACACATGCATCAAAACAATCTCTTCCCAATAACCTGTGTACAGCTAGACATCTATTTACAAGGTATTTCCAAGTCACATGGGAAGTTCAAGATAGGAAAAGTGAAAAAAATTATTTTAACTGAAAAAGGACTAGCTGTACTTTTGTCCTGTTCCCTGCTACAAGAAACTTTTAAATCTCTTCTGTAGAACAACATGCTGCTTTCCTCAAGACTGAGGGACTGCTTTTACTGAAACAAGTGGGCAGCTTTAAAAGTAATACAAAGGGAAGGGCAGTGATACTGAAGACCTCTGCAGATAAGAAAGATGCAGCCAACGTAAACAGAATAATTTCTAAACATTATTTATTCATTCCCTTCTGAAGAATCAGACACTTCCACTGTGCTCTGCAACAAGCTCCAGCTGCCCCAAAGAACTCTGACAGAATACCTCGACTCCTACCAAGAGAGACTTTAAAACCACCATCTCTTATCTGGCATTGTAGAGGGGGGAAAGTAAGCAAAATAAATCGGATTTTAGCCACCTCCTCAAGAAGTCCTCTGCATGCAAAACAGTCAAGCAGAGGATGCTCTGATATAGGAGCCAACGAGTTCCCACCAGTTTGTTAAGAGCTACTCCTCTCAGACTCTTTCAGGTGCAACAACAATATTTTGTAGAGAGAGATTACTTTCTGCTGTGTTAAAAAACAAGTAGAAATAACTCAGGGAAAATATAAAGGACAACCAGTAAGGCAGAAAGCAAGGAAGAAAATCTCTCTACTTGTCATTTCAGACATCTGATGAGCAAGTAAAATGGGTATTCCAGTCCCCAGCCAGTACAAAACAGTGTTAAAAGGAGAAACACTGAGAAGATGCTGCTGTACACTGGCTCCCTGGCTGGGGCACACACACCCCCCACATCCCAGGTGTGGGAAATACATGTTCAAAGCTCTTCCAGTAAAGATGGTTTTAAATGGCCAGAATGACTCACAAGCAGTGAGTAACTTGCAATGCCCAGGGAGCTCCAAGTTCATCACCATCCTTACTCAGACCTGCACTGTTATTATGCGCACAGACTTTGAGGGGTTCATCACAAGAGCAAGGGCTGGGGAAGGTGGGGCTAAACTGGCAGATCCTTTAGCAGAATTCAAACAGAATTTGAGAAATGAGGGACAAGAAACTGTGAAGGGAAGCTAGGAGGTGATGATGTCTCCTATTCCTGCTTTCCTCCTTCTCTGACCCTCCCCTGCTCTATAAATTATTCCCCTGTGCACCCTCTTCTCCTTCAGAGGCTCCTGGACTTTTTCCTCCTAACAGGTTTAATCTACCCCCAAATAAGCAAGCATCCTCTCCTGTCTTCCTGCCCACATAGCCTTCTCTCAGGTTCCTTAGCCTGGGGGAGGAGCAGGGAGGAAAGGAAAGAGAAAGAATCCAGACCCAGGCCTGCTTTAGCTTCCAAAAAGGCTTGGGACACTTCAAGTATAAAGGACCGGCCTGGTGATCAGAGCTACAAGTGGTATTCACATTATGACCAAACACTTGGAAGCAGCCTCTCCTTCACCATTACAGAAGTCTCCCCTCACATGTGCAGTGTCTTGGGGACCTGGAACAGGCTTGCTGATGCTTGGGAAAAACATCACAGTGTACTCAGCCTCTTATGCCCATCTCTGGGGAAGCGCAGGAGGCCACTACAGGAGATGGGGTCGGCCCCCACTGAACAGAGGCTTTGGGACTGACCTGTCACAGCCTCTCACATCCAACAACTCTGCTCTCATTTCTCCAGCAAAGACAAACCATGCAGGCAGGGAAAGCTGGCAGATACTCGCTCTTCTACTCCTCTCTGCCTCTCTGTCCTGCTCTGCTGAAAATTTTGAGGACAGGGTTTTGGAAATCTTTGTACTTGTCCCTTCCCCTTACAACCCTCACAAAGGGAATCAATTTTGTTTAGCTAGAAAAGGTTATTACAGCAGGAAATGCTGGGGAAGGAGCACATGACTTCAATGCTGTTACCAGAGGAGAGAGACCTCCCACCCTTTGTTTCTGCTTTTTCCCATTTTTCTTAAAAGAATTTGAACAAACCACATGACAAAATATTTTAAAATTAATTCTCAGCCATTACATAGAAGCCACAATGAGCATGTTAAAGTTGAATGACAAATGACAGGATATAATCTTCTCTTCAAGTTAAAGTGAAAAATCAAACAAAAAATTCAATGAACAGCTGTATGTTATTCTGAAATTCTGCAGAAGTGTTTTATCTGTTTTGAAAAGTTATTTTGATGAAAGGACAGGGAGCAGAAAATGGGAATTTAAGATTTATTCTATTTTTGTATTTCTAAAGCTTTTTTATCCAGGAATTGGGGAAATATTTTCCTTTGGCTTTTTTTTTTTTTTTAAAACCACTGCCCCCTTTTCCAAAAATCATTAATTCTTTATCAGTTGTGGGTAGCAGTGCTAGTGTTCTCTACATAATGTCATGCAGAGATATACACACACACCCTGCATTCAGAGAGCTGTACCAGAAATTGGACTCACTAGAGCAAAAAAAGAACCTTAAATGATCTCAGCAGGGAGCATAGAAGAGAAGAAGGGTATGAAGATGCTTAAAAACATGTGATTTTGTTCTGTGCTAGAATTAAAAACAGCCTAGATTCTTCAGTGCTTTAAGTACAAATTTCTGAGTTTCTGTCGCCAAGGAAAAATGGAAGAACACATTTTCACAAACGTTATTTCTGTTTCATGGACAGTAAACAGAATAGTAAGAAAAATCTTTCCCTTTTTGGAAACACTCATTTTTAAAGACTTCCTTCCAGAAAGCTGGTGCTTTATATTTGACAATCAGAGTCCCAGATAGATTACCAATAGTAGACGACTATTCCAGAAGATCAGACAAAAATAAAACACAATTGTTTTGGAAAGTGTTTTTGATGTACAGTGGTAGACTACTTACAGCTGTGGTGATGTGGTTTGCAGTTCCTGCAGTAATTGCTCCAGTCCTGCCCCACCCCCAATCGTTTAATGCATGTCAATATTCAGCCATGTTTAATGCTGCCATACATCTCCCAGTGGACCTTACCTCCTCCTCTTTGAGCTTTTGTCTCCGTTTTTCTTCAACAGCTGCTCTCTTCTGCTCCTCTCTCTGCCTCTGTTCCTCCAGTCTTCTCCATCGCTCCTCCATTTGCTTTTCATACTGAAGTTTTGCTCTTCTCTCCTTCTCCAGTATCTGCTGTTCCCTAGCAGCTTGTGCAGAGAAAAAGGTGCATTTCACTTCATGCAAGTTTGCTTCTGCTTAAAAATTATTTGATAACATGAAACAATAGTCTAAAATACAAGTACACAAGGTTTTAGTCCACTAAGGTTAAAAATATAGTGCACAGAAGTGCCGAAACTATTAGTAGATCTAAGTGATTTGCTCAATAAATAAAAAAGGAAGCCTTTGTACACAAGGTGCCAGTTTGTACCCCTTACCTATGTACAAACAGTGTACAGAACAGTTTAACAAATTTTTTTTTATGTTTCAAGTCCCTCTGAAGCTTAAAGCCAAATTACTTTTTCAGACGTACTGTTCCTAGTAAGCTTTGAAGGAAATCAGCTACATATGTTGAAGCAAAAGCCCTTGGGATTTCTTTAAAACTGTGCTTCTTGTTGTGGAGCTGCCTTCAAAATAGACACATGTAAATAATATATGCTAAGTTTCCTATGAAGTTTTGAAAATGCATCTTTCAGCTCATAACTAGCATAACTAAAGCTACAGCTTTACCCACTTCTGCCTCTTCACATAAAAAAAGAATTACTTCTGCTATTGAGGGTTTGCCCAGCTGTTTATTCCAACTGGAGCAATAATCTTCATGGGACATTACACCCCAATGTTCCAGAAATTCAGACTCCAACAACTGGACTGTTGCTTCAGGTGTACATAGGAGAACAAGTAGTATGAATTGATGTGGCAAATTGAGAGGAAAAATCCATTTTCCATGCAAGTGTATTCCATAAAAAGGCAGGAAAGAGGAGCTCAGTAAGCATGCCTACATACACACAAGCCTGTAGTGTCACATACCAACACACATACAGCCAGTATCAAAGAAGGAATAGTGCCAGGCTAAGAACTTGAAAGTCAGGGAAAGCCAGAATTAACACTGTTTATATTAGAGCTAGTCCTTCTTCCTGCTCACTTATTCAGCCTGTGTTTCTTCAGTTCCTGTTTCCTTGTGTGGCACATCGCCACCCTTCTAACTCTCTCACATTATCTTCCCATCCTTCCTAGACTCTTGCCCAGCCACCCCAAACCCCATCCCAAATTCTCAGATCACCCTTTTCCCCTCAGTTCCTGCCCCCAGGCTCTTTAACCACAGCTGTGACTTCCAGTCACTCTTAGCTCCACTCCATCCCAACGTCCCCAGGTGAAAACCAGAGTCCTTCCAACACCCAGATCCTTTTCCAACATTCCATTTCTTTCCCTTGAATACAGAATCCTTCTACAATACTTGTTCCTCAAGTCCAGTCTGCTTTTCAGAACAACTTCTAGCTTATTCTTGTTAGAAATACAGTTGCTGTTGTCTTCCCCTTTTGCCTTATGAAAATCCACTCATCTTCCCCACTCAGGACAGGGCTGTATGAGGGGAATGTCAGTGATGCAGTGAGCCTGGATTGAATGCATGAAGATTCAGACTTGTCAACAGAAAAAGTTACCTCAGAGACAGTGGATAACAAGTGACCAGGCATTAATTGTTCCAACTGCTAGCCACAACAGGTAGAGCAGGTGAAAAAAAGCATGCTGGAATTCATAAAAACCAAAAATAAAGTGAGGTGTCCAGAGATTGTGCTAAGATTACCTTCTGAGTAAGTAGGTGAAACCTGGGATTGATTCTGGACAGAGAAGTAAACAATTCTGTCATCATGGACACATGTACCATTCCTGTTGCTTAATTTAGGGATGCAAAACCACTGATTAGTGAGTTTTGTCTTGGGTGAAAATGTTACTTCATATTGCTACATGGTACCTGCTTACTGCTTAAAGACCTGACCTTCTGGGTAATGTGCTACTTTTTTTCCGAACATCTAAAAGAAAATTGTCACAGTCAAACTGTGACCAATACCCAAAGTTTCCCATTAGAGTAATAGTCTTAACCCTAAAGAAAAAGGTTTCCAGGAGGCATATATGATGTCTGGGAGAAAACTGCAGACACCACCTTCTAAATCCCCTGGGCCAACCACTCCCAAATTCTCCAGGTTTCAGTTTCCTTCTCATCTCCTCTTCTGCCCCAAGTCCTTTCAAATCTAATCATCATATCACTTTCTTGGGAACAAGAAAAGAAGGGATAATCAGGAGGAAAGAAGAAATAGCCTACATTGAGCATACCTGGAAGAGAAGTAAGCCCCAGATAGACAGAAGCTCAGGCAAGATTAAGTACTAAAGAGCAGCAGATTTTCACCAGAACTACAAAAAGGAATCTTGCTGACCAAGTCCATGGTAATAAAAAATGTCAAGTCACTGGTCTCAAGCCCCAGACTTTGTCAAGAAACAATCAACAGTTTGTTTACTTAATGCAAGGAAAACAGTATTTTCCTATGGTTCTTTTGACAGGTGCCCATACTTAGTTGACATTTCTTCAAAATATATGCTTATCTTATATTTTACAAAAATCATAAAATACTGACAATTCCTTCTGCTAGGTATTGTCAGGTAATCTCTAGGAACATTGCTACTGACCTTTCTTGTCGTTACAACAAGGAAAAGTGAAGTTAACTGTTTAACACTTTTTTTATATCCATAGAGAGAGATATAAGAAGTCCAAACCAATGTTGAACAATTAATTTCATTTATGTACACATAAGTGTATATCTATACATACACAAATATATACTTACATGTTTATCTTTTAATTGTATATACACCCACTCCCCTTAAATATATATTTATACTTTTCACATATGTATTTTACAATTCTCTCAACATTTCCCTGGTCCTATTAATAGACTAAAAATAACTGATTGTTTTTAAAAAAATCTGAAATAATTGCTTATGTTATTCAGGAACTGAATAATGTTTTTTATCATTCTCCCGAAAGATTAACCATTTTACAACTTACAGAAAAGTACAGGCTTTAATGCTGTACTTAACAACTCTATCATATATTTCAAGATGGCTAAAACTGAGCAGATTAAAATTGAGGTTGCTTTACCAAATCATCCTACATATTATTCTGACTATTATTCAAGGCTTATTTGGTATTTTCACAAACCAGGATCATAACAGCAGTATCTTGAACCCAAACTTATATTCAAAAGCTCACAAATCAAAGAAGAAAGTCAACTTGTAAATATAGAATATTAAACATTTGACTGGAAATCCAGAAAGATTATTTTTTATAATTTGAGTTAAAAGAAGTGGTAAAGACTAGGAACAGACTGAATAACAAGATTTAAAATTCTGAACAGAAAAAACACTATGTTAGTTAGTTAAGCCTATTAAAATATGTATATAAATAATACATACAACCTCCTGCCAACTTACCAAGGTATTTCTCCCTTTCTTCTCTTCTTTCCTTTGCCAGTCTTTGTCTTTCATCAGTTTTCAGAAATCCATCAATAGCTGAAGACAAAGGGAGGGGAAAAAAAGTCTTAAAAAGCTGTTAGCAAAACTAAAGCAACATTCAAAAGAAATTTAAAAAATCCATCAAAAAGAAATCATAACTATTGCATTTAACAAATCCAATAACAAAACCAATTTTGCTCTTGTATGCAGGTGGGTTAATGAGCTGGGATTTGGGTACCTCTTGAGCACATTCTCCCACCTACTGCTGAACTCCAAGCATGGTTCCTCAGCGTAAATGCCTGACTCCTCAGAGCAAACAAGCATGCTGTTAGTGCTTGTTTCAAAACTTGAAACTTCCTTGGGAAAAACCATAAAGATGCAATTAACATACATTTATCTTTGTTAATAAGCTAATTTTAAATTTTTTTGCTAGAAAGTAAAAAGTGGCTCAGAAAAGCAGTAAGCAGCTATGTGGAGTCCCAGCCTTCATATTTATGGCTGACCACAGCTCCCCAGTTTCCTCACTCACTCAGCATCAGCTCATTTCAACAATCAGCAATTATGCTGGATGGGACTATGGAAGCAGCAGCCCTCCTCCCCTCTTTCCCAGGCAGGAAATACTTTGTTTCCTCCTGGAGTTGGTATCTGGAAGTAGGATGCTTGTTTGGGAGGAGGTTGCCTAAGGGTTTCGTACCTGGATCTGGACACCCCAGTTCTTTGCACAGCATGAGAAGCTGAAAAGCCCAGTTCAAGGAGGCAGGAAGGCAGAGTGTGACACACCAGGTGCCTTGGAGTCACCTACCTGCATGCCCTGGAACAAGCACCAGATGGACCTTAGGTGGACCTTCTGCAACAGCAGGGGTAAGGCCACCAATGAGTGCCTTGAGGATGGTACCTGCTTAAAACAGCTGACAGGGCCTCCAGTGCCCTTCCTTCCCTCTCTTCTCAGGGTCTCCTGCAGTCTGAGCAGTGCTGCAGTGAAAACAGGCACGGTGTCTCACAGCACAGTTTACATCCTTTGCAATCATTATCTGGGCTCCCTACTGAGTTGCTGAATTCTAATTAAGTTCCCTTCCTTTTGCTCTGAGAACTGTACTTGTTAATTTTATCAGATGAATATGAATGGAAAAATTACATAGACTGTAACCCCAACTAACTTCCTGAAAAGTCACACTTGCAGGTTCCTTTCCAAAGGCAACCTGCCTGTGGGAGCAAGGATTTTGCATAGCAAGTACCTTTCTATAAAATGCACTGTTCTGTAGGAAGGGTGAAAGCCAGTCTCGGTGGTGACTGGTGACAAAGGTGGGGTCTCAGCTGTCCCCCATTACAATAACAGCTTGCTTTTTCCCCAAGCAGCACCTTCAAAGACCATCTCTAATCCTCCTCGGCACACATAGACTGTGACTACCTGAAGGCAGCGAGGCTCCTGGAAAAATGAGATTATAGCTCCCAGCTGGTTAATTACAACTAAATTTGTGGGTCAAATACATATTTTTTTATTACTAAAGACTCATCCTACTTCCATACTAGTTCACTTGTTTGCTCACTTGGTTGACATTTATTTTCAGATTTGACAAGGAAGAAGGAGACAAGAGGTGGCAGGAAAGCAACCACAGCAAAGGGTTATAACTGCTTTGAAGGGGCCTGCAATAAGTAGACAAGAAGGTGAATCCTGTTGTCAGCATAGGTATATTACAGCTCCAGTGGAAAGTTTTTCAGTGGTCTCGAAGTCAAACAAACATGAGACTTACAACTCATGATAGGAGCAGCAGAGAGATGTGAAATTCAGATTGGATCAAGAGCCCAAAGATGGTAGACTAAGCTTGGGAACAAGGAGACTGGAGAAAGGGAAAGAACCAAGCAGAGGCATGATTTAAGGTCTTCTGTGGCAAAGGATGTAACTCAGATGGAGAGGTGGAACCTAAAGTACAGAAACTAGACTGGGGATAAGTAGGAGGGATAAGAGAGTTACAGCAAGAGAATTCATGTCCAAGAACTACGTTCACAAAATCCTGCACTGATTCTCATCACTGTCCTGCTTACAGCAACTATCTCAGAAACCCATCAGCAAAAATACATCCCATTATGCCTATCAATAAAATCTCAGCTAACTCATCTCTACTTTGATTGCTTCATGAACACAACTGGTAGAAGTGGATCTAAAAGCCTTGCTCACAACTGCCATTGTTATCCAAAGCTTATGCACAATTTTTCAGGTTGGCTTTCTCAAGCAATTGAATATCTCAACCCAATTCAGAAAATACTAAAAGATGATCAAGGCTGTAATATAACATACTTAAGAAACGAGAATGTATCCAAATTGAAGCAGTCTGTATATTCTTTATTTTGCCTGCTCTTACATACATATTTTTTTCCTTTTAGATCACTTTGCTTACTCATTCAGTGCATAAGAGTTGAACCAAGTTCAAAGTTATTAGTGCTTCTTGCTTCATTTCTTTCTGAAATTGAGAAGTAGACAGAGCTATACCCGAAGGCTTTTTAGAGAACAGCACTCCAGACCTGGCTACATCACAGGTGAAACTACAAATACACAGAATTACCGCTCATTAAATATGCAAAAAACCAACATGAACACCCCCCCCCCAAAACAGTGGAGGAAAAGTACATTCTAATACCTCCAGGCATCAAACACAGGATGGCAAGAGTAGCACTAAAATAGCACTGCCACCCTCAATACTGGCATTTCTTAACTCAAGTACTTGACTTTGCAAATCAGCATGCCTGACAAAAATCAGAAACTTGCCTGCCTTCAGAAACTAAATACAGTTTTGAAGGACAGAATAACTGATCCCTGGGTGATAGCTTGTACCTTAAGATGATTTTCAAAGGCCAAAACTACTGTACTTTATGCATCTTCATATAACATTCATAAGACATTATAAATGCAGTGGGCACAGCAGTTACCTGTGGCAAGAAATTTCATTAATGAATTCAAATTCCATTTGTCAAAGGAGACTGCAAGCAGCAAGCTGGCGCAGGTAACTATCCCGGGAATAGGGTAAGCGCATTCGTGTCCCATAACAAGGAACTGCCAGCAGAGGGCAGGAGGAGGTCTGAATGAACAACAAAACCCCACGGCAAAATCGCTCTCACTGAGCTAAGTGACCTCAGGTTAAGTCTGTATACGCAGCTTTATCCTGAGCTTTCCTCATATTTACAGCTAAGCCTCTGATCCCCCACTTAAAGAGGCACGTAACAGCTAACAACATGTTTAGAGTCAGGACATAGATGCAGGCTGGTTGTTCTTCTGCCAACCTGAGTAATGAATACAAGGGGATAATGGCAGAAAATTCTCTAATAAACCTTTATTCCCAGACTTGCAGAGGAATAAGGAAACTGCAATAATAACATCAAAGATTTTACTCTTAGGAAATGCACACGCACAAACTGCTGCTACTTCTTATTCTACCTCTTGGCCCTCCCCAAAAGTCTCCTTTGCACAGTCTCCACTCTCAAAGGTATGCACTTAGGCACTGGGCCAATTCCTTGAGATTGTGCCTCATTTCTTTGATTGAGGAGGGCCAGCTGTTCATCTGGGACTTTGTTACAATGAGCATTTCTAAAGAAAAAGACCGTAATGTAAAACGAGTTCAAATGTCAGCAGCAGACCTGCAGCAATAATATAACAGCTAATGCTGCAGGATTCCTTCAATACTTTCATGTTATTTGAAATTAAATATTCACAGAAGTAAAACCCAACATTTTAATCACTGCTTCGACACTTTTTTATGGGCAAGGTAAACCTATTCAGACTGATGAAACAGTGCCAGAATGTGTCCACACACTGCACTGCTCCACATACTGCTTGTGAAAGTCTCTTGGTGGTTGCTCAAGACAGAGGAAGGCTGTCCTCTGCTGATGAGACACAAGGCAAGCTCTGTCTTTTGAAATCCATATCCTGTTTTTGGTGAGAAGACAAGTACTCGAGCAGGACAATCAGGTTATTGGAAGCTGAGACTACATTTCAAAAGGATCAACAGGCTGCTTGGGCATCTTCTCTCCTGAAATTCACACCTGAGTAATTGTCAGCAGGTAAGGTCTCTATTAATTTTTTTTTTCTACTTTGTTGTTGAACTCCCACCCCTTCTGTCCTCTCTAATACCCCATGGTATTTGGTTTCACAATATATTTATACACAGCAGATATTGAAGCCCTTGTTGGGCATCCTGACACAAGAAGAGTAAGCTGGGCATCTGAGACCAGTTCTACGTAACAGTGTTCCACACAGAGACCTCTGGCCCTCCTGCATGACCACATTCAACACATTTAGAGTTTTGTCCATTCTACCTGACATTGTCCAACACTTTTGGACCTGTGCCACAGTGTGTGTCACCTACGCTGATGTTGCTGCATTCCCAGTTTGGATGCAGTTCTGCCCATGGGTGGCCTTGCGTGGGACCAGATGATCCTGAGACACCACTGCACTTATACCTACTGTTTGCTGGCAAACTCTGTTGTTTCAAATAATGTAATCTTCATCTACAAAAACAAGGTTTTGCTCCCTAAAAACCTGCTTTCTCTCCCTTGGGACTGTTCTTTGAGACGATAATGAACAGCTGTTTTCCACCTGTCACTGTTTCCCTCTGGGTATTTCTGAATGAAGAAATGTTCAAGTTTTCAGCTACTAACTATACTTTGAGGGGGAAAAAAGGTTACATGTGACTGTACCTGGATGACACTTTCTAAATTTTAAGAAGCACTTTTCTAAATTTTAATTATTATATAGCTGAGAGGCTTTCAGGTAGAGGCAACATGTGAACACCACAAGGCTTTTGCAGGTAGGTTCAGTAAGATTTGGTGGATTATCGTCCTTTTTGATAATGGTCTTTTTCTACATTTTCTTTAATTAAAAAAGCTCTTTATTCTATTGCATTCAAAAATCTTAATACAAAGAATCAGAATTTTCCCACTTTCAGCTACTTAATTCACCAGGCTGGATTTCAAATATAACCAGAAAAGAAAAAGGAGTATTTTCCATTATGCCTAATTAAAATACCAGGATATTTATTTGTTGTTACAAAGATGTTAAGTGGATGAAGTCATTAAAGGCAAACAGTTGCCAAAGAGTGACATTTCAGAACCCCAGGCTAATTGTCTGAGAGATGGCCTGGCAGATAGAACAGAGAAGCTGTCAGGGACTGCACGCTCTGGTTAAACAACTAGGACACCTGCCTTACACTCCTGGTCCCCATCCTGGATTTTCAAATTATCCATTTGAATCAAGAACTTTAGCTGTAAAACATACTTACACAAAGAATGCAGTAGCTAAATATATACTACTTGTACATTTATTTAAGTTTAGGGTGAAATTGCTCCAAAATGCTGGCCAAATAACTGTGGAATTATACAGAGAGTATATATAGGTCATTTTATCAACACATATATTAATAGAAAAATCTTAATTACTGCACGGGGAGGAAAAAATTGCTAAAATATAAATGGCAGATCTTCTCAGTTTTGCATGAGCCCACAGACACCTAATCAACTACATGGGGTTGTGTACAAATGTGTGTGCAGCCCTAACAGTGCCCCAAGGAGACTCCAGTATCAAACAGACACAGCAGATGCACCTCAGTAGCACTCAGAGAATGGTAAGATACATTAGCAGAACGTTTTTACTTATGAAAACACTAGATAATTAATCTAGTGTTATTATTTAGTTAGTTTCCTGAACAGGTCCCTGCTAGACAGCCTCCCACATAGCCCATACCAAGCAGTAGCACTGTGTCCAATGTGTGTTCTACACTGATGTTTTATTCATGTGCTTCTGTAACCTCTCAGGCAGAAAGGAGTCCAGAGGCTTAACCAGTGCTTGGCAGTGTCTTTCTCACAGATTTAACACACATGAACGTTTACAGCTGTATTTTTCAAGCACCACTAGACCCCAGACCCATTTGGCATCTGTAGGTAAGATCTTCCCTTCTATAGCCTGTCCAGCAACTTTCTGAAAGGAAACACTGGGCATTCTGGAAAGGATAAAAAAAAAAACCAAAACAAAACACAACTACTGTTTCTAAGTCACAACTAACATTTTGAAACTTCTAGGGTTTGCCAAGGTGGCACTAGCTGGAAATTTTATACTAAAGCAATAAGCAAACCCATCAACCCCAAAGCTTTAAACATTTCAAATACACAATTTTTTTCCATGACTGAAATACTTTTCTTCTTTTTCTCACTCACTGCATATCTCCTGAATCAGCAATAGTTCCAACTTGTATATACAATTTTGCATTGATAAACTTGCACAGACTAGTTTCACTGACTTCAGCAGAATGACTCTGTTAAAACAGAAAATATGGAAATATCTTGTTAAAATCAGGAAGCCCATGTCTATCCCCCCCAAGTCTGAAAAAAACAAAAAAGGTCTTATCACTTATGTACTATCATATTGAATGGAAAATTTATTTTTTGGAAGAAGAGTAGCTAAAAATACTGTAGACGCTGCTTGTCTGGTTCACTTTACTTTGAGTTTTGCAAGAAAAAGCCTCAGTGTAAGACAATAAGCCTCAAGTCACAGTTATTTTCCCAAATTATCTAAAGGAAACTTTTTAGGATCAGATAACTTTGTTCTTCCATCACATAAAATTCTGAACAGCCTCCTTTTTAGGAATATACACATCAAAATTAAAGAAATTCAATTTATTGGTAACAATTTTTGTTACCAAAATGAACAAGAAAGAAGTTTTGGATCTATTGATGTAGTCAGCAGCACTGTGTCCAATGTGTGTTCTACACTGATGTTTTATTAATGTCCTTCTGTAATCTCTCAGGCAGAAAGGAGTCCAGAGGCTTTACCAGTGCTTGACAGTGTCTTTCTCACAGATTTAACACACATGAACATTTATAGCTGTATTTATGTGTATAGTGTAGTCTAGCACAATTCAATTCCTAACTAAAAGTGTTTCTGGACTGACAATACATATCTATGTATCAGCATCTGCTGATGTTATAAATTGATTATTAGATAACCAGAACTTAGTGAAAAAACTAGCATCTCGATGAGAAATTCAGATCTTTTTAGCATGAGAAGACCAGATGGGAAACGTAAGTATCCATTTCTCCCACCTCCAGCTAGCTTGTAATTCCCAAATGCACATTAAACCCCACTTCCTGTTCAAGTTAATTGGCTTTGCTAGTGTATGGCACTGAATAGTGATCTTGTGCTTTGGTGGCTTTACAAATGTCACTGCTGTGTTGCACTCTCCAGTGATAGCTGAAGTGCATAAAGACAGCAAAAGCGAAGGGAGCACTGAGCTGCTTTCCCGTATCAGGTAGGAAGAGCTTCAGTGGAAGCCTTGCACAGCCCTCAGGCAGGCGAGGAGCTGACCACAGCTGAGGTGCACCACAGTTCATTCTCCTGCAGGTTGTTTCCCTGCTGACCCCTTGATCAAACCTTCACAGCAGCACCTCATGCTGCAAATTTAAAACCAAAGGTGCAGGAGCCAGTACTTGCAAATACTATCTGTAGAAAACAGAGCTTCCCCAACATGAGCACCCAGGTAACTTGGAGCACACGGGGCTGAGCTCCCATCTTCACGCTCAGGCTCTTTGGTGTGTGACCCCAGTCACCTTCCTCTCTGCAGTGGGTGGCTGTCCTGCCTCCTGCCACAGGCCAGACACCCCCACAGCCCCCACACCAGCACCCAGCACTAAAATTTTGCTACCTGGAGAAGAAGGAAGTTGGAATGATTTTCTCACTGTGGCAGCTACCTGGAGCATGTGAAGCTGCCCAGCTCAAGGCACTAAAGGGCACTGCTGAAGGCCATTATTGTGTTACCAGAGCTCCTTTTTACAGCACCAGTCCATGGCAGCTGCAAATCTCTAATTCCAGCTGACTCAAGGGTCACAGGACAGCATTTTGGAGGAAGCCTCGGCAGCCTCTGTACACCCTGCCTTCCACTGTGGCCTTTTTGCAGGCCATGGATCTCTGCAGCAAAGTAACTGCCTGCAGATGGGCCAGCCAATAAAGATTAAAAAAAAAAAGTCCTATAATCAAACTCCTAATTAATGTCTATGTCTAGGTATGCAAACGAAAGCATGACAAAACTACAGCTTGCTTCTAAACCAACTTCAGTCAGAAAGTTTTCTTTTGGAGCCTGAAATAAAAATAACAAGGGTATGTCAGTATGGTCTCATAAACTATCATTAAAAAAAATTAAGACTAGTCACAGAAGAAACCATAAAACAAATCTCCAAATAAAGGGCTCAGACTTGGAAGACAGAGGTTTGGTGAATGAGCATTTCAGAGGCGACAATTTGTACAGCACAGCATAAACCTTAAACTTATCACTGCATGTGTATGTACAGGGGTAGTTCTGCAGATTCCTTTTACTAGCTTTGTTTTCATTGCAAGTCTAATTTAATAGAAACTGCAAAAGAGATACTGGTGCTTTGGGATTTATTCTGAGTTGCAGCAAAGGTACAGTTAGAGAACCAAGAAAACACACTCGTCTCCTAACAATGCTTATGGAGGCATGAGGTATTGTCAGCATATCCTTTATTACCACAGCAGGTCTAAATTTTTTTTCTCTAGATACTAAAATTAAGTTTTTAACATTACTGTCATCTACCACTATACTCTCTCCTCCACGACTGAAGATTTGGAGAAAGTTTCAGGATGTTTCTGTTCTGTTTTTTGTGGTGAGCAAAGTGAATATAAAGCATTTAACAAAAGAAGAATCCATCTGCAATTTTCCATTTATATATATCTCTCTATAAAAAAAAGTGCTGATGACTTACTAACATGACATGCAGCTATCAAGAACTAACGTAAATAACCTCCACTTTGGTCTACCCACACCTTGTACATTGCTGAAACAGTGTATTATTCCAAATAGAAGCAGCTACCAGCATCAGAGGTAGAAAACACATTTTCCCTATGATGTGGCAAAAGCTTCCAAAATAAAAAGAAGCAAAGCTGATTAATCCACAGCACACATGATCAAGTGAAATTCATCCTCTGTGGACTTGGCTATGCTTAGGAGCAACAGTTAAAATATTGCTTTTGCTGCGCTTCACACTAATTATATTTCCCAGTTATTTACTTCAGGGAGAACACCCATTGACTATCAAAATCAAAACAATTTATTCTGGGAACATGCACAGTAAGTCTTCACAGGGAAGAAAAGCTCTAACAATTCAATGTGTGTCTTTAACATTTTTTCTTGCTCTTTAGTAGATGTACTACACCGATAGCTCATATTTATAAAGTTATGCAAGTACATAGTTTTAACTACATTTATGGTCAATTCATCAAAGCATATTCCCCACAGCTCCTGCTTTTGCATCCCCCAGTCTTGGCCCTTACAGATAATTCTTAATAAAGCATATAATTTAATGGTGGTATCCAAATACACTTCTAAATCCAGAACATGAACTTTTCACTCTGGCGTTTATGCAGTCAATCTCATCTGAGATCTCATCATTCTAGGTCTTCCATCAAGAGCCTAACGTGTCCTTGTTGGGACTTCTGCTTACTTTTCTACCTGTCCTTTAGCTGTCAGCATCTGACTCTCAAGGAATTCCAAGCACAGAACTTTCAGTGCATGCAAGTCCACCTACAAGACACTGCTGAGACCTGACCCTGTGCTGGCAACCTCACTGCCCCAGACAGAGAACAAAAATATTACATTTACATACATCCTTTTGTACATAATGTATGCATCTCTGTATGATAATTTATTATGACTGTTCTTGGTCAAACTATTTAATATTGGCCACTGTGCACAGAAAGTGTTAATTGTCTCTGTTAGAAACCAATCAAGCCCCCTGAAGGGCAAGGCTCCAAAAGCAAGGACCTCATTCAACCCTGGAACTGTATTAAAGAGTCTGAATTACTTAGAGCTTCTAGAAGTCTAGGAAATACCCCAAAGTGGAGACTGCCTTAACACTGACCCAGGCACCTCATTTATGCATGGGGCTGGTGCAGTCTCTTGAAGGAGTCCAGGTCAGTGAGGGAACAGTGAGAACTGAGACATGCTGGGGTCCCACCACCCGTGCCTAAATCCTGCTCCATTCTGACAATGTTTGGATTTCGTGGAAACAGAAGACCTTGGATCTATTAGGGTAGCACTTAGAAGATTATTTTTCAAGGGCAGGAGACAGCATGGAGATGGACTGATGCACAAAATAAGGCTGAATATTTCTGCATCCCTCGAAAGAGTTATGTGAACCGATGTTCTTAAGTGAAATTTATTTGGAGACTCAATACCTCAACAAATGTAAAAAAGATTAAGTCTGCCTTTTTATCACTGCAAAAGATAAATCTTTGTTTAATCTGTAATTTCTCAGAGGGTTATTCACTGAGTTCCAGCTAGAAATTGTATGAGTTATTTATGCAAACTCAGAACACAAATCACATTATTCAGGGAGCTCTTAACCTACAGAATAATAAAGATACTTTACCAAACCCAAACCTTTCTACACAAGAGAGATGAGTGGATTATGCATCCACCGACTTTTCAAGTCTCAAAAAGAAGGTTGGGTTTTTTTCTGGGTAAGAATTTGGAGCATTTACAAATATTTACAAAAATCTATAAAATTAAAGGATAAATCAGAATACAAAGTGACTAAGCTGTATGCAAAGTACTTAAATGATATGCTATGATGAAAACATACACTGAATCCAGGATTGACAGCGCACTTAGGCCAACACAAAGAGGCCAATTAAAACATAGAGGGTCACTAAGCTTTGCAGTAAGGAGCTCTTAGCACAGAGATCAGATCCTGTATTCAGTATTTTCTGCCAAAGTTCATCTAAACTTTCACCGTGATGTGTGGCAAAACTACACAGGATGAAGGGAAACTCCAGTTTGCACTGGTGTCTCCTATCCTCTTTTGTGACCTTCGTGGCCCACAGAGAAACAAGTCAAGAGATAGAGTTAATATTACAGTCAACAACGTGCAGTTTTCACTGCTGTGACAGGTCTGCCTCTGCCCTCGCTCAAGGGAAGTCCTGTGCAGGAGGAGCCACTGCAGGCACCACGGGAGAACTATGGAGACTCAGCTGGTATTCCCATGGCACGAGCATTTTAGAGCCCTTAGGCACAAACAGGCCCTTGCACATACACATGCACTCTATAGGCACAGTGGTTTCTTTTCACTGTTACCTGAATTTATTTCAGAGACCAGAGGCACTGGCCCAGCACACTGTTTTTTAAGAAAATACAGGTACTTATAGAATGACATTTCTTGGAGTATTTCTGTTGATCCTTCAGCCATCTGGAGAAGACTGACTTGATTCAGAACAAAGTCCAAAGCTGGCATATAAATGCTAGAGTCAGTAATTCAACATCAGTGTCCAGATGCTTTCTGGGCACAAAAACAAGCAGAAAGTGATTTTAAATGTTTTAAGGAAAAAAAAAAAGTGGCTTATATTTGTCCAAAATGACAGACATCTATTATGAGGGTCTTAAGATGCTAATATGGGTCTTCCACCACAGTATGAGAAAAGGCAAAATTATTTTATTACTTTATTCCTTCTGCCTCTGTATACTCTTTCACACAATTTTCTAGCACTTTGCAAAGCGACTTTCCTTTCTCATTCATATGTAAGGACAGAGCTAGAAATCTGGCCTACAGAATCTTATTTTTCCGATAATCTAAATTCCTCGAACAAATGTCTTCAAAAAAAACCCTCTACAGGGCACTGAAAAGTCTCATTTCTTAAAGGGCTGTAACTTGACACCAAATTCTCTGATGAAATGTTCCCAGAAGTCAGGGTCATTCATAAACAGTTCCCTCCTGAAAGTGTTAAATTTTAGGCCATGTAATACAGGGGTGAGCTTTTAATGTGTCCCGTGGCATCACCTGGTTTCATCATCTTTGCAGGAACACAGCACCCTTTAGACTATCATTTATGACAAAGTTGGTTGAAGGTGATTGATGGCTTCAACAGTTAATTACTGGTGAGAAGAAAGGGTGGACAGACAAATAGGTGTGATCCTCTACATTTAATTTCTTTTTGAAGAAATACAGACAACTGAGTTCTTGAAATTGTAGCAAGATACTTAAAACCTGCAGCAAAATCCTTATTCATTTGCATGCCTCAAGAAATACAGCATATTAAGTATATGGTGCCCTACATCAATAAAGGCTTTCTATCTTCAAGGCCCCAGCTACTCACAGCATGATGGCCTTGGGTAAAAAGGAAACCCACAAGAACTCAAGAAAAGCTATCAAAAGTCATGGAAGTTTCTAAAAACAACAAATACAGAAATCTGCATATTATGTTTTTTAATAACCTCCGAGAAAATAGTTCCGAGAAAGATTTCTATCTTCTGCACATTTTCTGAATAATTCACCTAGAATAAAGGTAACCAAAAAAAATGACAGTATATAGATTAGTCAAAAAACAGATTTAAACACGCACGTTAAATATTTCAGGAAAAATACATATGAGGTTATGCTATACTGATATTCAGAGCATTTATTTAACTGCCTGACATTTAAACTGACAGGCTTAAAGAAAGGCAGAGACAACATATGAGAACTGCCAAAGCAGCTTAATGCAGTGTCACAATGTTAAACTGCCAAGATAAACTGACCAACAGTAATGGCAGAATAATTTTCAGTGGTAATGTCTTTTAGGTTATTTATAAAAAGCAGACTAGAAACTGAGAGCTTGCAGTTTATCAAAACATCACTGTTTAGCTAAAAAAGTGGAGGCTGACAGATGAGTTTGAAAAAAAGTATTTGCATGAAACATACCAAGCTCTAAAAGGAAACAAAGATAATTATTTGCACAAGTGAATAGCAGCATAAAAGTATTAAGGTTGATGATGGCTGAATTGCCACTCAGCTTTCTCCTGTGTGAGATGCCACACTGAATCCACCAAATCTAATCACGCAGCCTGACTCTTTTTTGGCACACAGATTTCTAATGCTATGACATAGTCTAGTAACACGTGGTGTGGATGAGTTCGTGGGGATAAAAAAAGCTCTTCAATAAACGCGTGATGAACGCGAGGAATTGAAGGTTGCATGCTCTTGGCAGGCAATACTTTGTTCTAATTCATTTTGAAAACACTTGAATGATGATTTCGCAATTAAATTATTTACTTGTAATACAACGTAATTATACATTCTGGAAGATAAGAGGACAGTTGGCTTAATTCCTTCTAATGTGTGTTTAGACTTCGCAACTCTACAATTAGCCTGTACATGGGTTAGCTGGTATTTTCTATTTAAAATTTACTTTTTAATTTTCTCTTATTCTTTGTTCTTCCTTCTCCCTCTTTTCTGATGTGTTGCAGTTGTGGTTTTAATAAAGCAATTATTGGCAGAAAATTTAACCTGACTGATTGTGCAAATAAAACAAATATAGATTTATTTGGCACCAAAATCTAGGAATTTACAGTCAAATGCTTAAAACTTTGCACCAAAAAATAGCAAAATAATCCTGGTTTAATTCTTGCAACAACCTGTCTCATCACCTTTTCCTGTCCCCATGTCAACTTTAAATCCCAAACTATGTTCTTTCCTGATTATTTTTCTTTTCATGTCACAAAACCAGTAAGAAAATTCTAGTTTTACATACAGTACTTCAGTTCTTGACATTTGCACCATTATATCTTGCTGTGCAGTAATTCAGCGTCTGAGTATCTACTTACAGTTTACTCCTTATCTTTGCCCTTAACATCTCACTGTGGTTTCCAGTGAGACCATTCACCTCTCGGGCTGCCAGAGCTGACATTACAGCTACAGAGTAAAGACACATAAAAAACTTTCCTCGTACTATACATCCTCAATTATTTAAAACAATTCCTAGTCTGGATCCTACAAAACTAAAGAAGCTTTTATTTTAAAAATATCTTCTCAGCTATACCTCGGGGATAAACTGGTGCAAGTGTGCAACACAATTATGGAAATACCATACAATTATCAATGGACTAACTTTTTCTATCTTCCAGGAATCTACCAAGCTTATTCAAGTTAGACTGTCTTTTCAACACTTTTTTTTTGCTGTTTGCAATATAGTTATTTAGGATTTACCACATATAAACATGTCCTATTGCTATGTTCTATCTCAAAAATAAATGGACTGTAGCAGTTAAGTTTCATATGAGTGACCGAAATAATCTTCCATGAATTATGCAATCTAAACTAAATTACAAGTGATAAATAGTTGCTAAAGGTATCAAAAACTACTTGGAAACCCCTTAATTACAAATTTGTATGTTTACAAACTGCACAGACACTGGGCAACAGAAGGGGTTAATCCAAAGGAATTTGCAAGCAAAACAAAAACCGGAACACACCAAGATCTCAGGAGTCCCCACAGACACCAAGGTCCAAGCACCCTGACCACACACACACTAACAGATCTACCAGACAGCACAAGAGTTTTGGGTAAACGCTGCAATTACCTTGCACCCGTCTGCCCTCCACATTAACTCTTTTATTAAGAGGGGTTTTACCCAGGAGACCACTCCCTTGAAGACACCTCTGGCACGGAGAAGGGGCCACTGCCATATGGTCGGATCCAAACTGAGGTTGCAGATTGGCTGTGCCTCTGGACTAAGCTGCTGGTAGCCCCATCTCCAGCCCAACTCCTGCTCACCCCAGCTGGATCCCTGGATTCAGCTGACCACCCTACTGGCACGGGACTGCTATGTCCACTCTGCAGTGCTGGGGGAGAGAGCACAAAAACTGTGCTGCACTATTGCTGATGCACAAAACTCTGAATTATTCCTTTGTTTCACATGAGAGAACCATTAAAAGGCTCAACTCCACATCTCTGTTACTCACAGCCCAGGACCTCCTTCACTGTACATGGAGAGTACAGGCTGCACACCATCACTGAACAATCCTGTAAAAGCACAGGACCAAAAAATACTGACCTTCTCCCAGGCTATTTTTTTAATTTTTCATCCCTTTTACTGTAACAGAAACCTGCATGCTCTTTTCCACTCCTGGATTCCAGGAATCACTAAATTAAAGTGTTTAAAACTGGTATTACTACATTCTTCTATTTCTATTTTAATAAACAACACATGCCCATCACCCACACCTATGATCATGCTGGGTCAAATATTTTATACATAAAAGATGCTCATAAATAAACAATTTTAACACACAGAAACAGCTGCTGGTGCACAAGTAACCAGAAGCCAGCAAACCATCTATTTGCTCACTGCACAGGGGCCACCTGCTGCTAACAGAAGGGAAGGAAAAGTTATTTCTGCTCCATAATGCACATCCCAAGAAACCAGCAGCCACTCCTGCTTAATGAGTGAGAAGTGATCAGATAAAAACAATTTCAGGGAAAAGAAAACATTAAACCTACACAGCTATGTTTAGGGTTTCTCCACCTCACTTTGTATTAACCTCTCACGTTCTTCCTAAGTTATTGGTCATATTGCTTATCAACATTTCCCCAAGCTAAAGGTTGGAATGTCAATGAGAATCATCAGGTTTTGAGTGATGAAATAGAAGTATTTTTATTTTGCTACCTTAAAAAACAAGACTTAGGATGAAGAGTCTTTTGAACACACGTTTGCTGAAGGGCAGATTCCTACTCTATGTAATCCATCATGGCAGTTCAGCTAAAAGATCAGGGCTACTTGCCTAATAAAATCTGCAACTCTAAAAGTCCAAGGTGATAGGTCTATCAAAAGCCAGTTAAAGATCCACATATTAATGAAAACAAAATAGGACAACCCAATACAAACACGCACAGTAAGTTCTGAAATTGATAAAGGAAGAGCCAGAAGGAAATCTGAAAGGTTTCAGTTTGAAAATAGGAAGCAGTCAGGGTGAAAATGAAATCAGCCTGCTTTGCAAACAACTCTCATTATTAATATCATAAAGATCTAACCATACGGGAGTCAATATCCTGCACAGTGCAGCTGAGAAAAACAACAGCAGGGAAATAATATAATTCTTCTTTTCAACTGTAATACCACAGCCAGCACTAAGAGTTGTTTTCAGAAAACACTCTGCAGGGTTTGTTTTGAATAAAAAGTAAAGTACAGCCTCTCCCGAGTCTTGTCTATAACTGCCATTGCCGCAGACAAGCCACAATGATTTCCTTCTCTGTGCTGAAAAGGAGCTCTTAAGGATGTTTCTGACAATCACTTAAACAAATAACATGATAACCTCAAAGACAACACTCCTAAACACTATTTGAAGAGATCATATATGTTTCCCTCCTCTCATGAATATAAAAAGTGTATGAATAGAGGTGATCCAGTTGCACTCAAAATTACTTTGGACAAAGACATCTCCAGCTAGTGATGCTGGCAACTGAGCTTCCTTCCTCTCACTGGAAGTGGATGCAGGTTTTTTCTAAACACTTTCCATACTTCGTAAAAAATTAATAGGTCGATTGTTGTGATTTACACAAAGCTAACTTCTACAGAAGAATCAGTGAGTAGCACTCTGTAAATACTGTCTTTCTAGACAAAAATATATATACCTCATATAGTGAGCACATCATTAATGCAAGATTACTTTTCTTGATGGCAGTCAACACTTTCTGTCGGAAGTGTTGACTGTTATATGAAGAGCCAAAGACTGGATTAGCTCTTACATTTATTTGTCTTGGCCATTTTAGATTGATTCACAGCATCAAGAGTAAACAGCAAGATTTTAAAAAAGATTTATGTGTGACTAGATAGATAAGATTCCTCCCACATACATATATATGGTCAAAGTGGGAGGACAGAAATTGAAAAACAAAAACCATGAAAACTGGAAGAGTTTTCTATAAGCAGAGTGATAAACAGTAGTGCTGTGTGAACATCTGTCTTTTCAAACACCTCTTGTGTTTGTTTATTCATTGGAGATCTCATGGCAGGCTTATTTAACCTTGAAAATTGGTGAGCATCCTGGCTTGGAAACAGTGTTACAGGCAGGAAGGTTCTCTCAAATACCAGTGGAAAAACCACTACCACAACCTCCTTGTGCAAGGCAGACTGGGAATTGCCCAAATGAGCAGCACTGAGCATGTTAGAGCCATGTTAAGAATTTTGATGTGTAAAGAACAATACACACATTAAGCTTCAGTGGTGGTGAGTGTTACCCTGTGCTTACTTTTAGACTTTATTTAGCAAAGAAAAAAAGTTGTATTTATATACACCTGAGCAATACAAGTACATATACAATGCTTCTGAGAAGACACTTCAGTGTTACTAGGATCATTACCTGTTTCCACTTTTATGGAGTTTGGTTGCAGAGAGTACCAGAATGCTGAGTTCTGCAGTTTCTCCTCATTCTAAGCAGTTTTCTTGTCTTATGATTAAAAACAGAACAAGAAAAAAAGATGTCCTCTCCCTACCTTCACCCTTTTTCTTTGAAATAATTCAAGTTATGCCAAAACCAGCTCCCTGCCTTCAGGTCCTGCCTATGCATATATTGCCCCTTCTCTGGCATGCCCCATACCTCCCCACTTCTCAGCACGAGCTCTTGCCTCCCTTCAAAACCTTACCCCTCCAACAGAATGCCATCTGCCACATCCAGCACACTGGTTCCTGCAGCCCTGCGGCTTTCAGCACACCTGTCCTGCACCCCACCATCACAGGCATCTCCCCTGATTGGCAAACTGCCCCAGGAAGCTCCTGAGGGATTGCCGGGGCTGATCTGACATCCTTGGCAGGGCAAGTGCCACCAGCACTCTACTGTCAGAGGTGGCTGGCACGCTCCAGCACACCGGCTGCAAGCAAACCGGCACACCCCACATGTGCTCGCTGTTTTGGGAAGCTTGAGAAGCCCGCAGCCAGAAAACAGACATATTTTTCAGGACCATGAAGTCTCTCCCTGGCATTAATCCACTGCATTCACAAGGGAAGGTAGTTTGGACATTTCCATGGGCTTTGCCACAAACCCTGCCAGCCATGAGGCTGTTGCTCCTGACCCAGAGCAGCTCCAGGCCTCACAGAGAAACCATACATGGACTTTCCTTAAAAAATCATACATCAGCTCTTACTCCGAAACTTCAGTTTTGATACTGCAAATACGTCATCTGCTTGTTGCTTTCTAGAGGTTGTGCTTTGAAGGTGAGGCAGGGTTGTAGGCTCATACAACCACAGCACTGCCCAGGATGGAAAGGACCTCAAAAGATTATCTGGTCCAACCTTCCACGGGAGAGGGAGCCCAGATGAGATTATCTAACATCCTGTCCAACCCCATCTTGAAAACATGCAGTGATAGGGCCTCCACTATGTCCCTTGGGAGGTTGTTACAGTAATTATTGTTGTCACTGTAAAAAAAAATTATTTCTTTTGTTGAGGTAAAGCCTCTGCTGGTACCATTCCTTTTTTGCTTTCTCCATGTGGCTACTTGGAGGACAGAATTTGCATCCTCTTTGTAGCCATCCTTTAAGTACTGGAATATGGTGATGAGGTCCTCCTGAGCCTCCTCTTCTCCCGGGTCAATGCGTGGTCTCGAACAGGAAAATAAAAACAAGTTCCTGCTGATACCCAGTGGGGCAGAAGAAAGATGTGAGCAGAAGACCAGGCTGCAGCACAGACGGAAGGGCAGAAACAAGAGGTGGATGCTCTTCTCCTACTACCCTAGGAATACACCTGCAGCGGGGTCCTGGAGTATATTTTAAGCAGGACAGCAGCCTAGTCAGGAGTATCGAAATGATCTGAGGCAACTGTGCTAATTATAAGTCTAAGAATTATCATAATTTTGCACGTTTGTAACACAACACAAAAGCCCACTGCTGATTTTTTTTCCCATCAGTATTAAGACAGAACAGACTTAAAATGACAGTAGAAAAGAGCACTTGTTTCCTTACATTAGCTGACTAGATTAGGTACTGTTGTCAATTTTAAGAGACGTGCAAGCATAATTTTCTCCAGTATACCTTACACTAAGAGTCTCTCTGATTTCCAATAGAAGAAAACAGAGAATCAATGCAAACAAATGAATTACACAGCACTAAAATATAAAGATTTCACAGCTTACGTTTTATAGAGCTTTATCTAGGTGCTCCCTGACAAGAATCAGAAACATGTTTTGTACTCAGCTGACTACAAAAATAGGTCTATTTTTCTTTTTGAACCAAATTAGTCCAGAAATATTTGATGGAAAAAATGTCAGTTACTAATCAGTACCCAGATGTCAATATACAGCTTTCAGTACTATTTTAATAATAAAATATTCAATAAAAATAGCCTAAACTTAGAAATAAATCCTCTAGTGAAAAACCTGTTCTTACTCCAAGTTTAAGAATCACTCCTTATGATCCCCCCCCATCACTCAAACTTCACTGAGGGATTATTATTCAGCTACAAAATTAAAACCCAAACTGATCCTAAATCATACAGAGCTTTTAGAAACCATCTGTTGAATTTTATGCCTCAAAATTCTAGATCATTTATGTGATTTCCTACATAAAAAGTGCACACCAATATTTCAATATCATACTTCCATAAAATCAAGTCCTATTTGATTCTAAAATACACATATGACTCTATTTTTAAGCTTCCAAGTCATATCTTAATCAAAATATATATAGGTGGATACTTGAAAGAATATTAATTTGTTATACCCAGTTAAACACTCTTCAATAAATAATTCTCTTGTAACTGTAATAGTTTGAGCTATTAAAAGAGAATACTAACACCATCTCTGCAAGATCAATTGAAACAATTTGGCTAAAGGGAATGTGGCAATCAGAAAAACAAGCAAAATTTAACTTGAAGTGTTTTCTGCAAGCCTTGCCTTACACTTTAGGTGTATATAAGCACTGATATTTGACTGCTTAAAAAACAGGGAAAGTGTGAAAGTGAAGTTTAAAAACTTAGAAAGTAATGTCAGTACACCAGAACTACCTTAAAGCAAAGACGATGTTGTTTTTACAAAGTACTTCTGGTTAGTTCTTAACACTTAACACACACCCCAACATGATATAGAAGTAATCTGAAAATATTTGGTACATGTGAATATCCTTGCAATGACCTGACCCAAACTAGAACAACATCAGTATGTTTCTGTCTAAAAGGATTCAAGGATATGTAGATGATGTACTGGAAATCCTTTGTTTTATGACTAAAGTTGGCTTATCTTGTGGCATTACTCAGAACTCTATCTGGCTTTATGTTTTCCATGAGAGGTAGAAAGGTGCAGATGACTATTTTTTTAAGTGCAAGAACTATAACCTTAACTTCAAATGGATCTTCCCAAGTTTGCTCATTGCCTGCTTGGACAGAAGAATTCTCAGTTTGTTTCTACTTATACAATCAGCAAATCCAACATGTATTTCTTTCTAAAGCGTTCAGTCTATTTCTTTCAATAGAAAAAATCACTGATAACAATTTTGAAACTATAAATTGAAACTATTACATCATTCAGAAATAACAAGCCAGTAAGTTTATAATTATGATATACTGGAAAATCACCTCACTTTCTCATCCTTGGCTAAAGCTGCTTTGACTTGACAGTCTCTGAATCCCCTTTAAGGAATATTTCTTCCCTTTTTCACTCCACCTATACTGATCTGCAAAGACATTTAATTCTGTAAAGTTACCATTTCTAAGCCCTCAAATCTCTCTGCTTTTAACCTTTAAAGCCTTATTTGCCACCTTCTAAACAACATCTTATTATGCTACACAGACAAAACAACCATAATTTCTACTTCATACACCACTTTTCAAAGTACATCTTTGGGTACCACAGCCACTTCAATGCAATATTCAGAAACCGAGGGCGACAGGCTTGCTTGAGTAGAAAAGCTTTATAAAGATGTAAAAAAACTTTCCCCAATAAATGGGATCAGGAGAGGGGAATGGCGCAGGGGTTCCTGCAGGCAGGCTGTGGGCGCTGCAGGCTCTTCTAGTCAGTTGTGAGAACTTGAGCAAGCAGAACAATTTAGGGAGTTTATTACTGCTTCAGCAAGCAAAAGGAGCTAACACACACATAGCGGAGTCCCAACTTACAGGCCAATTAAAAGCTTCACATTATCGCTCTACATCACTGAAAGCAAGAAGGAACACAGTCAGCTTTGCAGATCTGCTCCTTTATAAATAACATCAGAGTAAAAATTAAAAAAAAAACAAAACAAAAAAAAACCACACCAAAAAACCCACCCACAACAAAAGAGTTCTTTCAGTCACTAGTCCCGCAGCCATCATTTCAACACAAAAGGATGCCCTTGAGCATTTGTACACAAAACATACACTTATTTTACTTCGTGAATATTGTGATTATCTTAATGTAGCTAATTTGGAATGAGCCTGCACACAGTCCTTTAAAAAGAAAATTGCCTCTTTACTAAAGGAATGTTTTTATAGCACTTTACAGTCAATTTCAGAACAAATTCCCTTTTGCAGTAAGTAGTACTAGGCTCTCATCTACTACACAATTATAGCAGAGGAGATAATTTGGATGCTATTGCTTCTATGTTACAGCAGCTTCAAATTCAGTAACAAGAATAACCAACATACTGGGCATTATTTTCCTAGGGCAATAGGGCAATCAAAACCAGGCACATTTGAGTAGTGATAATCAGCATAGCTACATATCTGATTGGAACCACAGCAGTGTGAGAAGTAACTGTATTGCTTTCATTTCAAGATCCAAGCCACAGGAGAGGAACTGGGCCAGCTTACAGCAGCCGAGCAAATGGTATTTTTGATAACTGCCTTCTGGTGCTCAGAATCTAATTTCCATACAAAAATACCCATTTTTTTGCAAGTGCAATGGATCTTCATAATTTTATAGATATGCCCTAGTCAACTGGCTTGAGGAAGTGTGAATTGCACCCATTTATTTCCAAAATGTGGGATACTGATTTGGGCAACAGGAGCTTGTCTCTGATTTCATAATTATTAAAATCTACTAGGTTTATCAAATTATGCAATTAAAAAACAAAACAAAAAACCCACCATGAAGTGTCCTCCAGTTCTTCCATTATTCATTAAATCAGAAATAAGCAGCTCAACATAAGGCATTCAAGCTGTTATGAAATTCACTTATTTGTAAATGAAGCTCATTCTCAGTATAACACCTTTTCCTGGGGAGTCAATTTATTTAAAAGGAATTAAGACATTACCATACCAAGACATAATTAAGGGATTTTGTGAGTAGTTGCAGCCTGAAGTATCACAGCTCTGCTTTTAAACTTCTACAGCAAAAAAAGACTTACCAGCCATTACATTGTAGACCTGACATATCAGATGTGCTCCAGGAGTGAGGGAGGTCTATCGGATCACATAGCTATGTGCTTTTATCCTGCAATGGATCTGTACAGTTGGATTCCCGCAGCCACAATCAGGAAGGCTCTGTGCAGGTGCAGAAATCCATCAGTGGCCACATGCAAGACCGTGTCTCAAGAGGACTGGCTTGCTGCCTGTGACAGCTAGAAATACCTCCACACTGCTGCAGCAAGGCTCATGTTCAGGCTGCCCCTCTGAAATGTACTTGGAAGAATTACCTACTCCATATAACGTCCTAGCAATGTGCAGCTACACTGCAGGGCTGCTGGGCACCCGAGAAACAAAGAACAGACCATCAGAGTCCCTACAGAGTCTATGAATCTACACCACGCATGATTTAGTATTCCAATGCCATGGTGATGAGTATTCTGTAGATAACTCATGTAGATTACTCACCCAGCAAGTCTGTCACACACTCAAGTGTGGTATTTGAAAATACTACGTTGTTTTCTGACTACTTTTTAAGGCTTCGTAAGAAAATTTTCATCCTACTCACTGCACCAAAATAGCTTCAAGTAGAAATATTTCGCCTTGGGAACAGAATTACTAAATTGCGTGTGTGTGTAGGTACATGCAGTCCAGAGTATGCCTAACCAAAACAGCCCAAGCCAACAAGCAGCAGATCCTGTTTGGGGATTTCTGTTTTACGTTTGCACAAAGGCAAAGCAGATCCCTCACCTTCCTGCCTGCCCTGGAAAGGTGAATGACTGCACACTGACTGGACTGTTCACTCACTGGGCAAGGCAGAGAGGTATAGGAGGGCCACCCTGTGCACTGCTAGTGCAAGGAAAGTAAAAGACACCCCGAGCAGCACACCCAACCCCACAGCACTTCTGCACCATCACCTTTGCCTTGGAGTGGTTTGGCAGGTTACAGGTGGAGCAGGCAACTGTCTGACCCATGAGAGGGAGGTGACATCATAGGTCTTTAAAGCTAAGAGGTGAGTGTTGACCTGCCTAAATCAGGGAAGTTTATACCTAATCCACACAACCTGATGTGCCTGATCTGTGATTTTGTCTAATGCTTGAATTTATTTAATTAATCATACACTTAAACACAATGCTATGTGTATGTATGAAAACTAATTTCTTTCATACTGTTAAATCTGTTGCAGTATTTCAACTTTATCCATACACTCAAATGTATACCCTTTTCATTGAATCATAAAATTGTTCAGGTTGGAAAAAACTCCAAGATCATTGAGTCCAGTCTTTGACTGAACACTACCCCGTTAACTAAAGCAGTCATTTCTTGAACCCATCCAGAGGTGATGACTCCACTACTTCACAAGGGAGCCTGTTCCAACGTCTGACAACCCTTTCAGTGAAGAAATTCTTCCTAATAGCTAACCTGAACCTCCCTTGACAACTTGAAGCCATTTCCTCTACTCCTGTCACTGGTTGCCTGCAAGTCTGACCCCCACCTGGCTACACGTCCTTTCAGGTAGTTTCAGAGAGTGGTAAGGTCTCCCCTGAGCTCCCTTTCCTCCAGGCTAAAGAGATGCAGCTGCTCCTCACTGACTTACTCTCCAGACCCTTCCCCAGTTGTGTTGCCCTTCTCTGGACATGCTCCAGCCCCTCAATGTCTTTGTTGTAGTGAGGGGTCCGGAAATGGACACAGGACTTGAGGTGCAGCCTCAACAGTGCCAAGTACAGGGGGACAATCACTGCCCTGGTCTTTGCTTAAGAACATCATTGTGTAAATCAAAATCCAGGACACAGATGGCTCTACAGGGCAAGGAGGAAGGGCTTTTACTTGGAGTAACTGAGACCATTTTATTTTACTTATTTATCTTACTTGTTTGAGAACACTGAGGAGCACATTAATAAAGCATGCAGCTGCATCCTCCATCATGTGCACACAAAAAGATCCAGACCAAGCTAACTATTTTGGCATATGGAACCTAGGGAAGAAAGAGCATCACTTTGAAAGCCTCCAGAGGCAAAAAAAGCTTTTAAAAAGAAAAACAGAAGCAAATAGTGTATATGGGAAGACAAATTTAGGGTATTATAAGAGGAATTAATACCTGCTCTTAAAATTCTAGTTTGTATACACTGCAGTCACTCAAGCCCTAGTTCAAAATACTTTACAAAGCCAGTCAATCTTTTACAGTAATCCAGTGAAAATTCCCTTAATGTGCACATCCCAGAGGCCTAGAGGGGTTCAGAGCACTGTGCCCCTTTTCAAGGGTCAAAACTTCAGTTCTTTGACATCACTGTACTTTTGCACGTTGTTAACAGTAATTCTTCTGTGGGTCAAAGAAGAAAAGCTCAAGAAATAGTCTGCATCATCATGAAATGAGCCAAACTTAGAGCAGACTGTACAGCTTTAGGCTAAGGGTAGTCAAAACAGGCCTAACAGCCAAGCTCAAGGAACCAGGGCTAGGCAGAAGGCTGTCTCAGGGCTGCACAGGGAGACAAATGGGACACACCAACAGCAGGGTGCCAAAAGCTGTTGCCTGGGATGTGGCAAAGTAGGGAAGGGATCTCCCTTTTTCCTTGTCTTGACTGAACAGGCATTCACAAAACAAGCAAAAATGCAGTCAGAGATGCCAGCATTTTACACAGTGTTCCAATCCTGCCCAATTGATGCAAGAATGAGAAGCTAACTTCTGTACACTATAGGGATATTTGAAGGAAAAACAAGATATCCATCTAACGGACATGTAAGAATAGGATTTCAGTAAGATACTGCTTCATCAAACACAGTTCAAAATTTAAAGAGAACACGTAGATTTGCAGTAGAGCCAAGCAATGCTCTTGATTTGAACTTGAAACCAATAGAGCCAAGCACAGAAGTGACATGCATGGATTGCTTTCCTTTGCAGAGACCAGTTCTGGACAACTAGGACATACATAACAGTACAGAGAGGAGATAAAGATGTGGACATTTTGACAAGGATGAAAAACAAGCAAATACAATACTGCGATTGCATTCCTGAAGGTGAGAGACAGAGGGAGAAAAAGCATATTAGGTCATGTGTGCAAATTTATATGCAGGAAATCGGTGGGGGGTCGGGGGGCGGGAAATCAAGGATGAAAAATGGAAATATTGGATGGTGTTCAATACACTAGCTCCACTTACCTTGGAACTTCATTAAAAACTGGCCCACTTACAGTAAAAGCCATGATATTTTAACTCCATCAGAAACACCATTTGCCTTATTTGAAACATCAACACAGTAAAAAAAAAAAAAAGCAAAACAGGACCGAAGAACTTCCTAAAGCAAAAACAGGACCGAAGAAGTCTGACTTGACTTTATATCACTACACATTACAAGATCATCTGATTATCTATGGGACAAATCACAAGCTTTTCTACTCAGAAGCAACAGACAATGTATGTTCCAGAAACAGCATTACTGCAGATGTTTTGTGACAAACTACTAATAGTAACACCATCATAATCTTCAAAAAACAAAAAAAAAGTTCTGGCTTCTGGAAAAAAGAAAGTTGTTTAATCTTGATTAAAACCACCCTAGGATTTTAAAGGACAACTTATAAAGTCCCTTTGAATGTAAACCAATAAGAAAGAATTCATTTTGGTATGGAGGATTACATTTATATCTGATTAAAACAGAAAATACTGAATAAGAAAGAAAAGAGAACGCTCTCTATATAATTAAATTTTCATTCTCAAAATTACTCCTAGCTATACCAGATAATTGAAAATCTCTGCAAGTCTACACTATGGTCACATATTTATGAAATTGGATGCCTAATCTGCACAAGAAAAAAAACACAAAATACAGAGTAAACCTGTAGATTTTACAAGAGACAGGCTTGACAAAGTTTTCCTTGTTGCATATATTCTGCAGAAAGTTACCTTTCAAATATATTTGAGACTTCACAGTGCAAACAATGGCTAAAGGCATTTTTAATAGTCAATCTTTTCACATATGCCAAATTTTGTAGAGAGATCATGTTTTTTAAATTATTTAAAATTATCATCAATAATTCTAACATCACCAGTAGAGTTTCTCTCTAAAAATAAATAATATATTTAGGAAATACTTCTATCACAAACCCTTAATTACTGGTTTTAAAAAAAGTTTCACTCACATGTATTGCATAGAAAACTTCCACAGAAAATCAGCTTCTGAAAGATCATTAATACCACTCAGAACAAAAGACTGTTCCCAGCTACAGGCAACTTCCCTTCTCATGAAGACACAGGCACGAGGCACAGGCAGGAATCCCAGCCAAACCCACCCTCGCAAGCTTAGGGACTTTCTGCAGGGAAGGCTGTAATCCCCCCATTTGATACACTGTCACCCCCACTGTTTGGTCCATCCTCCACCAACTGGCCCTCCTCCAAGACCACCCTCCTCAGTGTTACTAGGTAATTCAAAATACCTCATTGTTTATATACTGTGTCCCACAGGCATTACTCCTGACGTACACCTGTACCAATGTACACTGGAATTTATCTGCCATTTACTGCTCAGTCACTTGGTATTCATTTTTCTAAAAAACTTCAGTGACTACACTTTACATGACTATTCTTAAAACCCTATCAACAGGAAACCCCATCACAGTATTCACACATTTTTTCACATCAATCATGAAATCACCAGATACTAAAGAGCTTTCAAGATGTTTAGTGTCTTTGATGAAGGTGTCTACAAACATCTTTTGAACAAGCCAAGCATACTCCTTCTGCCTCACTCCACCTTGCCTATTTGTGGACCTCTTGTGAGAAGCCCAATTGTACAAAATATATTACCTTACAGAAAGCTCATAGGCTCTTCCCAGTGTATCATATTTCACCTACTTCGTTTTCTGCTTGAAAACATTCATTTTTCATTCTTCAGTTCTCTAGAGTTTTTAAACCTTTGTATTAAGGCTAATTTCCTCTAGCATCAAATATATTTGAAGCAATAGATTAAAGTATATTCCATTTTAAGAAAGACTTGGATAAGAAGCACCCTAAAGCTCCTCCACACAGAACACTAAAGCAAGTAACTAAGTTTCAGTGATACAGCCTTATGTTTCTTGACTGTTCTTTCACACGTGGACCATTTAGCAACCACAAAGTCTGGCAGGGTCTGTATGAAGGGTGACATGTTCACTGTTCTTTTTATGCCTTTGCCAGTTTGCTCCTCAAAAATATTTGTCTTGCAATTTTAAAATTTAACTTTCCAGAGATTATGCTCTCTTCCATGGTCTAGTTTGGATATATTTCCCACTTGTTCCTTTATTTTCAATATACTCCTTTACTCTGCTGTTTAACCATGTTTTAAGAATTCAAACAAAATATTATTTTGATAGATTTTGTTTTTTCTTCTGGAGAAAAAAAAATATTCTTTTCTATCGTAGGAAGAAAATGCACAAAGTTATTAATATTTGGCTCAGAGTTGTACTGTGCATTAGAAGCACAAGATAAAAAGCAGTCCCTGTCCCCCAGTGATTACAGTTATAATAGTAATAAGGCATTAAAAATTACATAAGGCAGCTCTGGCAGGAAAACTGGTCAAAGATTAAATACTACCTGTATTTAGCAAATGATGCAGAAAAAGAGGTTTCATCTGTTCAGAGTTTTGGAGCATCAGTAATGGCTTCATCTCCAAAGCAGGGGGCTACACAGCCTGCTAAGTCTGTGGCCTTCTAGTTGTATCTGGAAAGTATTCTTACATTCACCAGGAAGCACCTAATAAGCAAAACATGTACCCAATATCAAGGTCCAATAAACAGAATTAATACAGTTGTTGGGGTTTTAGGAGCTCTCCTGGGGGGCTTTTTTTCTGTTAAAGGAATTTCCCCCATACATGTTGCTAAGGGAACAAATGGCTGGGTATTTAAGAAAAACAGAAGAGCTGGCTACTTTGTTTCACTTGGGTGTGTGGGGCAGTCGGGCTCCGGCATTCGGACAGAGAGGGAGGCTGCTTTCTTTGGCTGCTTTTCCTTCTGCTGCAGAAACCCCGGGATCCCAAGCCCGCCTTCCCTGCCCCGCTGGGAGCTGGGCTGTGGCCGCCCTGCCCCGCCGCTGCTTCGAGCCTTCGCTGCGCTGTAGCCGTGCTCACCCTGCCTGCCCAGACCTCCGGGGGGTTCCCCGTTTGGACATATCTCGTCTGCCACCCGGGATTTGTGCTCGTCCCTGCCGTTCCAGCCTGCTGTTCCTGAGAGTCCGGGATCAGCTGCCCAGGGGTTTGTGAAGCCTTTGTCCCATCCCTTCCCAGGATCCCAGGGCACCGGTGCCGCGTGCTCCCCGAGCTCGCTCCGGAGCGCCCCCTGCAGCCGCGGGGGAACCATCGCACCTGCCCTGCTCACCGGGAGCCGCCAGCGCCCCTGCCGGCTGCGAGCGGAACTGCACCCGAGGGGAAAGGGCCCGACAGCCGAGAAGGCTGGCACTGGGTTTGTGATTGTTCGCTGTTACTGCCATGGTTATTGCTGCTTGTTTGACTGGTTATACACCTATAGATATATAATGGTAAAGAACTGTTATTCCTATTTCCCACATCTTTGCCTAAAAGCCCCTTGATTTCAAAATTATAATAACTTGGAGGGAAGGGGGCTTGCATCAGCCATTCCAAGGGGGGCTCCTGCCTTCCTTAGCAGACACCTGTCTTTCAAACCAAGACAACAGTATGTTAAGTCTTAGTCTTCATGAGTATCCTCAATTTAGCAATAAAAATACCCTACATGGATCAACAGCTTGTATAATCAAAACAAAACTCAAATAAAAAGCCTGAAGCTTGATAATTTTCAGTATTTTTTTTAAGTGTTTTCAAACCTTGTCTCAAATGCTTTGCTGAATTGACAGGCTACACAGGAATCCATATATATATATGAGTTTACCTTACACAGACTTTTCTAAAACAGGGATTTGCAATTCTCATAACCTCTATCCCACATTTCTAATTACTATATTGCAATAAGCTAAAACACCACAGATAGTGTTTGCTTAAGTGGCACTTGTAACCTCAGTGGTCAAAAGTTATAGTGATATACAGTATATATAGAACAGTAATTCTTTTGATGATTAAAATAAGCTTTCAGAGCCAGAGAAGCAAGAGCATGACAAATATTTTCACAACACATCAACCTATCTCTAATTGAAATAGAACATCCTATGAAATTTGCCTGTCTTCTTAAATGAAGAAGAGACTTAAATGAAGTGATAAGTGGTTTGAATGAAATGATTACTGACAACCAACTTAGCGGTACTGCACCAACAGCCTCCTGGCCACATCCTGACCATCATACAAGTCACACAGATCAGAAGCAGCTTCCCCTTGCCTAGATGGGGCATTTCAAGTCACACACCAGGGAAGGCCATAGGTGTACCAAGGAAGACAGCAGCTCAGAACAAACTGCTGCCACTGGAAAAGTCCCACTGACTACATCTGTGTGAGTCAGTGAAAGGTTTCTGAGAAAGGCCATGACTGAGCAGTGGCTCCATGAACTGCTAACCAATAGCAACACACTGCTACAGAGGGGAAAATGTCAGAGCAGACTGGCACTTAACCTTCGCAACAAAAATGGTAAACCCGACTTGTAAACAGCACCCAGCTTCCTGCCTCCTGGCACACAGGCAGCAGCTCCAACAGTGTACAGAGCGGCCATAACCAGCCCTGTGCCTCTTGAGCATCCTGAGAGCCTGAGCAGCGTGGAGAGTGAAGCAACTCCTATAGCTGTCAGCATATCATGAAGTGGACAGCAGCTCACAAATTGTCTTCTCAGTTACAGAGCACTACATTAGGACAGCTACAGCACCTCCAGTGTACCAGGAAGGGTAAGATTCTGTCTAACTTCAGCTGCCCGAGTAAACAGACACTCACCTCGAGAGGCAGCAGCTCTCAGCTTCCCTCTCACTCACTTTACAGAGAGCAGGCTACTTCTCAATCCTGTCACTTCCTCCTGAGGGAGGAATTTAGAAGTGCCTATTCCACTCTACTCAAAGGGAGCCTAAGACAACCACAGTAGACAGATGTCAGATGAATTCCTGCAGAGAACCTAATTGTGCACAGTAATGAAATTTGTGCACTCTCCCGCCGGTGAGGCATTAGGGCACATACAGGGAATGGCAGGATTTTCTTCAGGTATTTTCAAAATACCAACTGTTTTCATTTGCCTGCTATTAACAGCTGGAAAATGACACTGCACATGTAATAGCAAAGGAGGAAGTTTTTATTTAAACTTTTCCTTTTTGGCAGGGGAATCTCAAAACTCAACATTTTTATTGATGACAAATGAACATTAAGCAGCTGAACATAGATCTCTTCAGGGAAGGGACACTTAATCATGAGTTTTCAGCTAAGGATCTCTTCTAAAAGAGCACACTCTAAAATCAGGGGTTCTAACAATTACACTATCTAAAGTTCATATTTTTCAATTCCATTACATATTACTCTACACAGCACCAATCAGCCTTTGGGTTCCTGAGTGAAGGCAGCACTTCTACATTGTCAGAGGAACAGACCTCAAGGGAATGAAAGGACAGAACAGCAGGACTGAGAAGAATGGAAGAAACCAGCTAAAGCATCTTAGCAAAGGACTGAAATATTGGGTACTGTATTTCATAATTATCTCCTTGGACTGCTAAAGAGATAAAACAGCCTCAAAACCAATTTCATCAGAACTGAAACATTTAAGCAGAATGCCCAAAATAGATGAAGTGAACCAGTTCCTGATGTAACGCTGACAAATCTGCACTTCACAGTATCTTCTTCACCTGTGACAAACCTGTGTAAATGTTCATTAGCATGTACTGTTTAGCAGAATTTCAACCAATTAATACAGTAATAGTACCAGCCTTCCAATATACACTTCCAGGTTCAGCACTTGCTCAAGTTGAATGCTCAGAGCAGCATGAAATAGACAGCACTCATGCCCTGTTAACCTCAGAGATAAGAAACAAACCCAAAGAGAGTTCAGAGTTTCCATACTTTAATGAAAGCACAGCAAGAGCAATGCTTGCAAAAGGTCACTAGGAAACAACAGCACTGCAGTAATGCCAACATAAAATTCTTGACCTTTATTTAATCTTAATCCCATTATTCTTTTTCCCATCATGACAATAAATCCCACTGAACCACAGGGATGCACACCATTTGCTTTCCTGCCACTCTGTGAAGAAGAATTCTAAGTACAAATACATACAGGACACTTCAGAGCAACTCTTGTGTGTGTGTATAGATCGATATATATATATGCACATAAAAAACTTCTAAAGTTAAATCTATTACCAGAAGATGAAAAATAACAAACAGTAAGAAAAAAACAGTCTTACTGAACAGCATTTTTCTTTCTGTTTACACGCAGGATTAAAGATTACTAAGTCAATGCATATCTAGTAGATGTTCCAGTATGCAACCTCATACATCGATTTTCTTTTCCAGGATCATCTAACAGAAGCAGGATGCTCCTTTTAAAAGATTCTTTCACAAAAGCAGAGATTTGACTAAAGGAAAGAAAAAAATCAATACTCAAACCCCTTACGTTTTTACATTTATAAATAAATATGTAACAGGACTATGATGGAAATTGATGAGTTATGCTCTCCTAATGACATTTCTTCACAGAATAACAATGTGTATGGACCCTGTTTATTGTTTAATTAATGTGTGTAAATTCTTTATTAAGCATGGGTATGCTCAATTTTAGCTTAAGTGTCTTATTATTTATTCCCCACAGTTTTTCAGGGTTTCAACACTAAAATGATGAGCTTCATTCCTGCTTTTAAGTCAGCATTTCTAAAAACAAAACAACATACCCACCTGCTTTCCAATGTCTTGTGTCCTCTCCCTCCCCCACACCTTTTTTTTTTCCTTTTAAAACTCAAATGATTAAAGAGCTCTATGCCCTTCTAGGAGATCAAGTCACAGTCACTGACTAGCAAAAGTGTCTTCCTCGCAAAACTCAAACCTCTATAAGTAAACTAAGTAGAAAGGGAAACATCAGAACAAATGTCATGAGTTAGTGACTTCAGCTAATAAAGATTTTTTACAGCAGAGTACTCAACATTGGAGAAAAAAAAGTATCAATGCCTCATAAGAAGGATAAAGGAAAACAATACCAATTGCTCATTATTGATAACATATACATAACCACAGCCATGTCTTGGTAGCATCGGCTACCAAAGGAACATACTACATGTAAATAGCACTAAATAATCCCTTTTCTGTAGTTCCCATACAAGACATCAGTGTGAGCTTCCTACCATTTTCTCCTCATTGACAATGTTCTTCAGAGAACAGGCAGCTGCACAGAGAAATCACTGAATAACTTGCCAGAACTTACCCAAGTATATCTGAAGCAGAAAAGAATGAAAAAATGGACTCTTTCCTTACTACTGACATCACAGCTGTCAATCCTAGGCATGCTACCTCAACTGTGGTTCATGTCGGTCATCATTTACAACTTAGGCTACAGTAGTATTAACAGAGGCATAAAAATCAGATCACTAAAATTTTCATGACTTATTTCAAACAGAGAAGTTTTTGAAACTGAAAGCTTTTCTTAATTGCAACAAGTTGAGGTTAACCCCATGCTGCCTCACAGTTGCTTATACACCAACACAAGGTCCATCCACAAGACATGGGGATGCTCAGTGTCTCAGCTTTGAACTGTAGACACCCCATACCTCCTCTCCTCCCTAAAATCAAGCACAATATTTGCCTGTGTTGAGGTTGTTCCTTTCCTTACTATCACCTTCCCTAAGCATTCAGGACTCCAAGGGAGACAGCTACCTTCAGCTTTACATTCCTTCTGCAGCTTCTCAAAAAAATGTAGTTTCACACCTACTCCTTCCAACTCTTCCTAAAATAAAGTGGGCTGTTCATACTATCCCTGCCAACATACACTGCTCTGTAGTGCACCCCCGCCTCCACACACATGTATGAGGACATAGTTTAAAAACCTCCTCTCCCAAAACACATTTGACTACTACTCTCATTCTGTCAGTCAAATGAAACTACAGTACCTTTCATCTCACTATATTTTAAAAGATGAGACGTGAAAATAAGGGAAATCTCCACCTTTCTCAATAGTTTACTGTTCTAAAGTTTAACTTTCCATCTCCTAGACGTCTGTGCTGTACACAAAAAACCCCTCACTCCTCCTGTCTGCAATTTGTTCTGCCAGCCATTTTAAAAAGCACACACCCTCATACTACAAGCAAAGTGTTAAGAGCTGATAGTTCTCTATACTTAGCAGGCAATCTGTATAGGAGTTTAAAATATATCCTATTTCCAAAGGCAAAAAAATTTAAGGATATTTCACATAACACACAAAACATGACCTGATTCCCCTCCCCCATTTATATTGCACTGAATTTTTTGTCAAGTCGAATAAAACAAAGCTAAATAACAAGAAAATTTTTATAATTACTTTGAAAGCTCTTAAATCTGAAACTAAGCAGTTGTACTTGGCCTCATAAATTCCCTTCCCCTCAAATTTGCTAAAAAAAAATCTGCCCTTGGGCATGTAAGGCTCTGACAGTAGGTTCCAGTTCTGGCTCCCAGTGAGAACCACAGCTCAGGTAAGTAAGAGAAAAGGTGCTTTTTCAGATAACTGCTGCATATCCCTAACTCTCTTAGTAACTTAAATCCTGAAACACTGAAGGACAGCATGTATGTGTTCAGAACAGATCTGGTAAATGCTTTTGCTGTAGGTGGCAGCAGGATCTCTTACTCTCTCCCAACTCGGGCATCGTCCAGAAAAATCTTAGAGAAAAACAGCAAAGCAACCACTGCTTTAGTGATACAATACACTTGACAATATCAAATTCCTTTCTACTAAAGAAATGGCAGAAGCCTATAACAGCAGAGTCTCTGCAAAAAGAGTCACAGCAACATGCTTGCCTGCTCGTTTAGCTCCAGATGTGCCCACAGCCTGGTGCGATAAATCCCACCCTATCAAGAACAAAAAATTCAAGCTTGCTAAGTGTTATGGCTGACATTTTTACTTCTTCCAGCAAGCTTTCATCTGACATTTTTCCTTGACAAAGGAAGGTCTCAAACAAGGAAAGTGGAGACTGCATCATGTTTTGCCATGGAAGCGAACCAGTAGTGTCATTTATCTTTGCTATACAGTGCAAACCTAGGTGAAAAACCTAGGAACAAATTAACAGCAGTACATGAAAAAAGAGGGTTTCCTGCCTCCTAAAATGCACTTACTAGACTTAGAAATTGATTAATATTTAGCAATTATTGCAGGAGTACATTCAAAAGATTGCTAGCTGCAGCATTTACAAGGCCTCTGAAAACTACATACAATGATGATACATGTCAGCAATTCTCTCTTGGTTTAGTTACTTTTTAAAATCACGAAGTACACATCCAAAACAATGACATGAAAGATATGTTTGGGTTGGATTTTCAAAATTTATTTCTTTTTTACTCCAGGTTTGTTTTCCTTTGCTAATCTGGAACTCCACCATTACAACTTTAGTTAATAAAATGACTCACCAGGGTTGCTTCATTAGGTGAAAGTAGTTTTGGATGTAAGCACAGAAAGACCAAAATACATCAATGGGTTCCACACATTGTTCTAACCCCCAAGAGATGTGTCTTAACTTCACCTAGTCAGTTCTTGAAACATAATAGCAAATATTCACCCCACAAAGCCAAGAACCACACTAGAATACTTTTCAAAGCAAATTAGACATCTGAACTTTCATTCCCACCCTCTTGGCTAGTGCTTCTCTAGAACCTGAACTGAGTTGAATAGAACCACCCTGAGCAGTAGTTGCCCTGCAGCACAGCTACAGTAGAATAAAAGATCACAGGTGCTGTATCCCAGTATAAAAGGCTGGGCCACAACATCCCACGTGTCTGTTAAATCAGGAATCAGCTGCTGCCTCAAGAACCTCAAGGCTTATACCACTTTTCCTGTTTTCTGCTCTCCACTTCCACGTATCATGAACCAAGCTGCTCCTTCTTCAGACCAATGGGCAAGGAACCTTCCTTGTTTGGACTGTAATTGGTTGGTCTAATAAGCAGAGGTTATCGGTCACCAAACCTTGCCTCACTGGAAAGATATATTCACCATAGGATTCTCAGCAAAGGCAGCTGACTGTGGAGCTCCTTCCAGGGCTGATTTGACACAGACTAACTGTGGGCAGAACAAAGTTCAGGATACACCTGTACAGGGAAAGGCTTTTGTTTGATAGTGGCAACAGAAAGTAGCTCTGCTGAATGTGGGGCCCCAGATCACCAACCACTCCAGCTGAAAGTCAGCCCTTACACAGGAATCCTACGCTCTTCCAGAATTTTGTTTCACATGTAGATACAAATCAAAAGATACAGAGCCAGGGATTGAAAAACCTGCCAACCCATAGCAAGGGAAAAGAGGAAAGAGATGAGTAGGTTGAGTTGGCTGAAGTAATAGAAACCAGTTAACATTTTGGGAAAGGAGACGAGGAGTCGGAGATGCAGCAAAAGCCACATCCTGTCCTGTGCATGTAAGAAGAAAGTCGGGAAGAAGGAAGTGCAAGTCTACACACACTCAAGAAGGCTGCTCTCTAAGCCTCAGCTGACAGTAGAAGGAAAAATAGATTCATCTGGACTAACAGGCAATGGGACAAAGAAAATTACAGTCTATCATCACAAACAACCAACAATACCCACCTCCTCTACCTCAATGAGGGTTAATGCTATAAACAAAAACCAAAACAAAACTTACAAAAAAAATCCCACTTATTTTTCAGTAGATCAGCATCCGAACTTCTTACCTGAGAATACAAATGCGATTTGAAATTAAGTTATCCCAAACAAGCAAGCAAACATTTTGGTATGGCTTCTGTGCATAGGCAAGAGGACCATCTAACTGGCAAGAAAGAAATATTTTTGTCTTTGCTTTTAGTATTTTTTAATTGATGCAGTGGACATTTCTGAATTAAAAGGAGACAGCTAGCAGCAGAAGATGAAGAGATTCTTGTGCCTGATGAAACATTTGAAGACTCAGGGGCAGATTACTTCAATGTAACATGCTTCATTAAATCCAGAACCAGGAGCCAAATCCTGTTCCACCTTCTCAAAGCAGTGTTAGATGATGCACACTGAAAATCTTTTCCTCTACAAACCTGACACCATCAGTTCTTACCAGTTTGTGTAAACTACTACACAGAAAATTCCCAAAGACCCCAAACTGTATACTCAAAGAATGTCACTCTACCTACAAAAAAATATGTATATTTATTTCACTGTTCCCTAATAACAGCACTTGGCATCTGTCAGACAATGGTGACACTACATTTTTTTACCAAATGACACCCAAGAAGAACAAATTTGGTTTATTCTGGCAAGGCACAAAGTAAAGGACTAGATTACACAGCTGGAGACAGATAGGGGTGGCTGAATGCTTTCAAATCTAAAATGTTGGAATTAAAGCTAGCTGTTAGCTGCTGAGCAGTTTTCCATATTCCTTTAAGAGTTTTCTTTCTTGGGACTTTTCAGTTGTACAAATTTATGAAAGACTGTATAATAAAATCAGCTTGAAACATTGCTCATAGAATCAGATCCAACAGTTCTCAGCCCTTGGGACTGAAGGTCAGAATATGAAAATTACATCTTCCAAGTACTACCTTATACTATGAAAGTTTTGACCAGAATTTCTCAAGATGCATGCATGACTAGGAGATATCTGGGTTCATTTCAGTGCAGAATAGCCATCAGAAAACCATCTTGAGGACTTTTGCCCCTCTACTTTTCCAAGTCTATAACATAAGAAAGTATATCACACTGCAACACCGTTAATCAAGAGCTTCTGTGAAGACTAGGAAAACATTCCTTAACCTATTTGTTTTTGTTACCTTTGATTTTCAAAGAGCTCTTTGATATGGTGATTCTCTGTTTCTGAACAGTAATGCCTGAAGCAGAGGTTAAATTGCATGGAATGCATTTTCTTTTCCTTTCCACCTTTTTCCTATTCACGGTCTCTTTGCCTCCCCTGCAGCTGCCACAAGAAAATTTTCAGAGCTACTTCAGCCCCCTGGGCTCCCACTGCAGGAGGCAGGTGGGCTGGTGAGAGGTCAATTCCTGCTGGAGCCCATCTGATGGGCCCAGTCTCGTCCATCAAGCTTTTCTCTCCCTCTACTCCCTAGGCTGAATGGAGTGGAGTGAGCTCTGCTGGGGCACCAAGAGCAAGAATTACTGTATTGAGTAATTGTGAAATTGGAGCAAGAAGCAGGCTAGATCATGGGAATATGTACACATGGAAGAAATAGCCAAGATATATCTTCTGGATACATCTCTAAGTTCTGTAACCATAATCTGTGTTACTCTAGGAAGCATACTGTATGCTTGCTGTGATCTTACATCCTACCCTTAATGACTTTTTCTAGGCACTGGGGAGAACAGCAGTGAGAGAGACACTTTCTCTCACTGATGTGGCCAGCCTTATGACCTTTTAGGCAGGAGTGAGTGGATGAGAATAGGGAAGGAAGAAAACTCCATTAGAGAGAAAAAAAAAAAGCCAACTTCTAAAATCTTAAGAGTTTTCCTAGTAGGTTATCATTTAATCAATCGCACAGATGCACCATTATCAGCAAGTAGGCACCAGAAGCTCTATGAAGTGCAGGGGTTTTCATCAACAGAGAATTTAGTGATCTTCCAGGAGCATCATTGTGCTATTTTAAACACCTTTTCGGTTGCTACATGGCCTGTAAGCTTGTCACTATGCTTTAGGGAGCACTCATTACAAGGAACCCTGGTTGCATGAAGGCTTCCTTTATAGTATTCAGTTCATCTTCAGCACTTCAAACAGACCAGTCATGACAAAAATTGGATCTGAAAGTGGATGCGCTTGTACTGTGTAACTTTCAGTTCCATTCACATGTGATTTGGACAACTTCATCACAGATTAAATATATTAAAATTCAAAGATAGGCTACTTACTCTTTTATTACATCCTTTGGCTGTGTGAGACTTAAAGGAAGATTGCATAAAGGCAGTACCTCTGTTATAAGAGGAGAGATTACAAAACCTCAGAGGCAAAAAAAAATGCCCAGCCCAAAACAGAGAAGACATACTGCAAGGCAGGAGAGAGATCAAAACTGCCCTTAGAATATAAAAATTATTATGAAAACCAAGCTATTCCCATCTGTAAATGCCTCAATCTGTGCAGTTATTTCTGTTTCAAATTTTCTTTCAGTTCTGTCACTTGATTATGCCATAAAAAACCACCAACCTTTCTCCATAATACTATCTCAAAACTATTTCTTCCCTATGCAGTGCTCAAACATTTTCATTCAGTGCCATAACCTGGCCTCAACAAGCCACAAAATACATCCTGGCCCACAACCCCGCAACACTGCATTCACATCCAGAACCTCATCAAAAACTTGTTTGTGCCAACGGAAGGTCACCCTCTTATTTCACTGCACCATTAAATCACTTCCTCTGACTATTGAAAAGTGCCCTGTTTACTCGTAACCACAGCACTTAGCACCACTAAACCCAGGAAATATAATGGAAATACTTACATCTATTAATAGACCATTAAGCATATGCGAAAAATATGCCCTGTGGCTGATGCACGGTATCAAAAGTCAAGAAACTAAGCATGAAAGTAAAGCTCTACACTCTCCCTTCCCTTCAGGAGAGGGAAAGGACATCTACCTCATCCATCATTTATTTTGGGAGCCATAATATCTCACTGTTTGTCAACATTTTAAGAGCCCCAACAGCACATTCCAGTCCACTCCCTGAGGTCTCTTTCCCCTGACACTGAGCAAGTCTGTACACACACACAGATGCCACATTCAACACAAACAAGGGAATGAAAACTGGCAAGATGCAGGCAAGTCACCAGCAACAGGAAAGGGACTCCCATTTGTTGATACCACCCTCCCAAGGGAAGGGAAACTAAATCCCTTAATTTAAAATATGTAGAAGTCACAGTAATGATGTGTGGATAAACACTACAGTATTGTCCCATTTTCCTTTCTGGGACAAAAGGAAAGGCCTTTCTTGGGTGATTTTTCATGCAGTGAACTTAGAAGCATAAAAAAATATTTTTGTTTCACATGACCAGAGTTTTTTGAAAAATAAGTTTATTTTACTCCCAATATAATTGTATATTGAAAGTTTATTCCAACTCAACAATCAAGGCTAGTTTATTCAAACTAGAGTATTCTTCCAGCTCTCACTTGATCTATTGCTTAAGTGAGAAGGCAGCAGAGCTCTGCCCGGACCCTTTCAGCACTCCTGCTGTGGTTACAAACCCAGGCATGCCTCAGCACCTTCGGAAAGTTTGTATCTTTCTCTTTTAACCACATGAAGAATTTCAGTATTCCACCACACCCACGACCAAAATTAATTTCAAACTATAAATATTTGAACGAGCATTTTTCTGAAATAAAGCAGAGCCTTGATGGCTTCTGCTTGGCACGAGACAAGTAATTTGATAATTCATATGCATTGAACTGGGCAAGGCATACTTCCAGATCTTCCTAAGTGAAACAAAACCACAATGCAACCTCCAGCACCTGGCATCAAAACAGACAAAGATGTACTAACTGTAGTAGTGTTACTACTATTTTCTTGAAGATTTTTTGAGATGCTTTTACAGTGGCATCCATAAATTGATACATGGTATCATGTGTTTTTATCTAACACGCTCATTCCCATCCTATCAAAATCTTAGGTAGAAGTGATAAATTCTCGCTCGTTTTATTTATTGAGATTGCTAGTAGGAAAAAGGAGTATCTCAGAGAAACTATCCAACAAAGAAAACTAGATATACTTTCTTCTAGACTGGTTGAATGCACAATACACCTGTGAAGATGATAAGGTTATGGGGCATAAAATCCACTTTCCTTTTTGTGCAAGCAGATGTATTACCATGCACAAGACCAACAAGGCAGCTGGCTCTGGCACAAAGTACCAATGCAGAAGACACCCCAGACTAAAATGCTTATCACATCACACCAAGTTAATACATATTCCAGGGACTGGTCCTCTTGGAAGGCAAATGCAAGCCCACAGGAATGATTTTACAAAACAACAGATGTAATTACTACTGAAGGGGTTGACTTAGAAAGCTTGGACAGTTTCATCTATTTCTGTACTCAAAATACATACAAATGAGAGTTTCCAGATTTTTCACAAACCAGAAAAAAGGATTTGAATGTCCAACACTGCACCAAACATGTATTTACTCTTATAAGGAAAAACAGGACTCAAAAAGTTAAATATTATATGATGCACAGGAAACAATCTCTTCTGTTGAATCATTATAAGAAATTGAGTTCAACATTGTTTTTCCAACTGGTCCAATCAAAAAGCACATACGTGTAACACTGGAACACTAAAAGTTGCATTTTACATATTGTAAAGGAATTAATTTTACAAAATGAAACATTAATACGAGAAGTTTGCTACTGGTATCTATGCCAAGAAAAGTAACATGAAAACACAGTGAAAAAACAAACTTTGGCACACAGAGAAAAACAGTTTAAAGCAAACAGATACCACAACACAACTGTGCAAACCCTGCACAACATCAGGAATACCTCTTCTATTCATCACTGCTTTGGACCTTCTCACTGAAAAGCTGCTAAAAAATCAAACAGGCATCTACCTGCTGCGTGACTGAAGTTTATGCAAAGATCACAGAAATGCTTTATCAATCTCAGCAAAGTAGACGTTTGTCTGCAGCACCTCAATATCACAAGAATAATCAGATTCCCTTTGATCAAAGGAAAACAGACACAAACACGTGAAAGAAATAGCAAAAACCTTCAGGTATTCAAGTGCAAAAGTGAAATTAACATCCCAGAATTTAGGGCAGAACAGTTTGATATGGCATTTGGCAAACAGAGATGACACGCACACAAATAATACATTAAATGAAAAGAAGCACAATACTTCACAAAACTTCAGATCACAGAGGACATAGATATTAAATAGTTAAGGGAACATGTAACTACTGTGGATTATGCATTTAAGAGTTACAAGACAAAAATTAAGAAAACTAAGGAAGTGACCAACAAGCATTTGAATATATTAGTTCATTACAACTGTAGAAAGCCTGAAATGTACATGCTTTATGTATGTACATACACAGAAAACAACTCAAAACCATAAGTAACTCCATATGAAACATTTTGATTCCTATTAAACTGCAACAAGAAGTACTTTACTAAGATTCTTACAATATTCAGACCCACAGAGAGCACTAGGGGTTTAGGATCTTGACAGCTTCATGATACAAATGAAGAAAAACAAAAGTGTATTATGTACAAAGTCTGTCAGATGCATTACAGTCTTTTAAACAATATAATGATAATCTTGGATGGTTTTTCCCCCATTTTAATAGTTAGATTTCCCCTTTGTAAAACCCACTTATCTCTTATCTTTACACAGCGACACATCACCATCATTAATCATTGAGGAGATAAGACACAGTGAAAGGTATTTCTAAATAGCCTATCTAAAGTCAGTCCAGGGCAATGTGACTACCCAAGATTTCAAGTCACTTTTTTCACTGGGTAAGCTGCCTGAACACAAGTATATTGGGAAAACTGATACATACCATGTTCCTACATGCACTAGTTCCAGGCATAGAAAATACACCAGTAATATATCAAGTTGTGATGAAAATACCAAACATGAGTCAATTGCAGAAAATAACTCAGAAATTACGTGAAATGTCCTAAGACAGGCAGATTAAAAAAACCCTGTTACAGTACTGACCTTTGCATTCAATTACTCCGGTAACCTTGGCTGAGCATTACTATTCCTTCCACTATTTAAGCATATCATCCAGATTTTCCTTCTCAACCAGTAGATGTCCACAAGAAAGTTAAATCTGAGTGTGTAATACAAGTAACTAAATGCAGTTAGTATTTCCAAAATTTGCATTAGCTTCCTGATCAGCTTCATCTCTGTCCAATCTGTACAGTCCAGTTACTTATAAAAATTCCGTAAAACAATATCTTAAAAAAAACCAAAAAAGCACTACATAAATGGATATAGAATTTAAACTGGGGGTTGCTGCTTCTAGGATCTGCTCAACATCTTAAGTAAGTCACAAACAAAGGGCTGAAAGCTGCAATGCCCTATCAGAGAGCTGGTGCAAAAACCTGATTTCATGAGGAGTAGTCAAGACAACTAAAAGAGAAGAGCCAAACAAGCTACTCAGTAATTCTGATACTGGGACGTTCTTGCAAAGGTGAAACACACAAGAAGGAAGTAAGTTTTTTTTTTCCCCCAGTCACCTGAGTAGTCCAGAATTGAACAGAATTTAAAGCCTTGCTCTATTCTGTAGCCTTAGAATGCATTTGCAAGTGAATGACAGACATAAGATTTTTAAAGAATTTCCACTGTCAGTTTTGCTCCACATACATTGAATGACTGATAACCAAGAAAGTTATAATTGTGTTTTATTTATTCATGAGATTAAAAAAAGCCTTACTACATAAATCTTCATACAATATCATCACACAGGACATACAGTTTCATTTACATTAAATATGCACATGCTTCTTCAATTAGCATGTCTAGAAATAATTACTTAATATAAAAAAAAAAGCATTCCTGATGCCTTTCCACTGCTACACCAGCCACCAAAGCAGATGGAGGTATGTGACACTATAAAACGGTGTCTTATAAACACTAAAGTTTTCAGAGGCTTCACTTTCCTAACCTGTGCATTGCAAGCGATATACCTTCCTTTTACTCCTGGGATTCAAAGGCATTTTTCTTCACTGCAGTTTAACAAACTTTTTTGGAAAGAGGTTTGACTTTTTTTTTTTAAAGGACAAAGCCTGACAATGTTACAATACTTTAAATACCGAAATAGTAACCTTGAGAGGATGTAGGGTATTAAACTGCCCTGAACTAAAGCAAATACATGCAAATGGTAACATCACATGAAAAGCAGCACATGAATTAACCTTGGGGATAAACAACCTTGAGTGTCCATATATGAGAGAAAACAGTACAGTACAAAAAGAAGAGTGTAACTATATGTTGTTTAAGTCATTTTGGCCTATAAGAAATCACTTGGAAAAGCACTAAGATCAAGAACCCACACAGTATTTTTAAAGGAATCCACACATGAATTCCTTTCACACAAACTGGTTTAGTGATATACAGTCTAAGATGGCACAACATATGATTTTTTCCTCTTAAATTCTTTTAGGCATGATCATGTTTTCTATAAGGAAAAAAAGCAGCCGACCAACAAACACATTTTACTCTGAAAACCAAAGTGTCCAATATTTCAATCTCTCAGCACATACATTAAGCAAATCTCACTGGGCAGTAAAAAGGAAGACGAGAGATTCAATACTGAGCCATTTGTCCTTCAAATGCTCTTTAGTCACTACCTTTACTATAGACAGCAGCAGCAATAATGGCTACATTTTGGTCACCTAACACTCTCCCTGACAAAACGATTCCTACAGTGTCTTCTCAGGCTATTGTTTGCCTCATGCCTTTGATTTTTGGCAAAGGGATATAATTGAGCTCTGCAAATATTATTTGCTCTGTGCCACAGAATTTTGCTCCTTGTTTGCAGCATTATAAACAATTTAACAATATTCTCTCCCCTAGTAGCCAAGAGATGCAAAAAAATTCCTTATTGCAGGCTTGTTTATTACAGTTTGGTCTGGGCAGACAGTCTTAAGAGCCTCATTTGCACTGCCATTCTAGCAATTCCCTCAGCACTGGAGGATCCTACAGATCAAAACTCAGATGCTGCCAGAGAAGTACAAAGTTCAGGAAGGGGAACAGTGGTTACAGTCACTGCCTGTTGTTGGGGCAGTCCCCCTTTTGGGGGACAACACCGTGGGAAGGAGCATTTTACTTTGGAACATGGAGGTAAGATTCTTCCTATCCCTATGAGGACTCCAGGACCAAGACATATGTACAAACACGTGAATCAAGAGAGCATAATTTCCACATCTGTATTAATGACTCGTGTTAGTAGCTGTTGTGTTTGTTACAAAATTGGGAAGACCCACAAAAGAGAGCCTCATTCTCTGCTGCAGCAGATCCAAATCCCATCAGCTCTGCTGTCTGTAACACACAACACGCATACACAATCTTTTATTCCACATCATATATTATCTTCTAGCAGACAATTCAAATAACATAACAAATTTGGCCAAGACCACTCTATGCTGCCTTGCTTGGGCATTAGTGTTCAAATGCCAATGCTTGGCCACAAGTGATTACATCTGTCTGTGCCTGTCCATGCTCTACAACACATGGCCCATTTAATTATAGCACCTGCTGCCTTTTCTGTGGATTCCCAATCTCATACAGGGTGAAAAATAGGTGATGTACTGGTCAATATAAGGAGTGAAGGTTTTTCACAACACTTGCCTCTGAAGTTAGAAAGGATAAACTAGAAAGACACAGAAAGACAAATATCTGGGAAGAGTGCAAATGAATATTGGGAAGAATTCCTCATACTTTAGAAAAGAGGTGAAAAAAACCCTCACAAATATGATTTCTAAGCATTAATTTTCTCCTGTCTTCCGTGTGAAATACTTAAAAATGGAAACCCAAGCCCTAGAAGTGCCTGACTGCTCAACAGCAACAGCCTTACAGCAGAAGCCACAACTGCTAAGCACATGGAGAAGGGTGAGGAGCAGCAAACGCAGGTGTTCCCAACGCGTGGCTCCTCACACTGTGTTACCTCAGAGAAGTCAAAGTCTCAGATTCCCACTCCATAAATTTGGGACAGTAATCCTTCTTTATCTCTCAAAGCAATTGTAAAGCTACTTTTAGTCACTACAGTGGCTTAGGACAAACGGGGAAATTAATTCCCTCTTATGCATCAGGTTTAGATGGTTTACCATCCACAAAGCAGAGGCTCTATACCAGATAATTAAGGTAAAAGTGTAATGAGCACCTACATAACACCTTAATCACCACTCACCTCACACTCGAGCCCAGGGGAAGTCATGTGAAGATACCGCAGCCAGACCCACCCTAACACCTACATGTGAAGCCAAGAGCCAAGGTCACGACAACCAGCCTTGGCCCCAACATCTCATGGTGCTGGGGGACCTGATCCCATGTCAGGTGCTACTCCATACACTGCAGCAACCTCCACCACATCTCACACGTCCTTTTCGCCCTCGGAAATTAAAAGTTACGTTCGCTGAGCAGCGAGGAGGGACCTTAACCAGAAGCCGTGTCTATATAAGGGCTCTGTGTGCGGCGCTCACGCTCGATACCCGCTCAACCAGTTTGCTGCCCGGGCTGGGCAGCACCGGCACAGGCAGGCCCAGGCACCGCCGAGAACAAGGTTTACAAATCGCTGCCTCCCCGCTCCGCACTTCGGGGCACGGCCGAGCTGCCGCCCGCCCGCCCCGGCAGCGCCGCCGGCGGCCGGGGAAATCGCGGCGGCACAAAAGCCACCTCATGGCAAACACCTCCCGCACCACAAAGGGGAAGGACGGGGTTCGCCGGGAGCCGCGGGCGGGACCCGCTCCGTGTCCCCTCGGGAGCGGCCGCCCGGCGCCGGCACCGCCGCGGCTCCCGCCGGGAGCAGCCGCCCCATCCCTCCGAGATGGCGGCCGGGCCGGCGGCACCTGCCAGGGAGCGACCCCCACCTGCCCCCTCCCCGGGGCTCGGGCAGCGCCGGTCCAGGCGGCGAGGGACGGGACGGGACGGGACGGGACGGGACGGGACGGGACGGGACGGGACGGGACGGGACGGCGCCGGGGGAAGCCATGGGATGCGGGCAGGGGAGCCGCCGTCCCCCGGCACCTCGCGGGGCCGCAGCCCCATCCCTTACCTGTGGCCCGCGGGTGGCTGCGCGCAGCCCCCGGCTCCGCCATCTTCCCCGGCCGGTGGTGCCGCCGCCGCGTCCCGCCGGGGCCGGCTGGGCTGGCTGCGCCCGCGGCCGCCGCACAGGCGCAGTGCCCGCCCCGGCACCTGACGGCGCGGGGAGGGGAGGGGCGGGACGCGGCCGGGCCCGGCGCGGCGGGGCGGGCCCGGTGCCCAGGTAGGGCCTCGCCCCGCCCTCAGCGCCCCGAGAGCCGGGGGTCCGCGTTCCGGCTGCGGGGCTGCGCTCCGACAGAAGGACGGCCGAGCGGCCCGTTGGTGCTCGGGCGCGTTCAGTCGGGTTATCCCCGAGAGCCAAACAACACGCGCCCTCCGGCTTTCCGCGCGGATCCTGCCGTTTTCCCAGATTTTTCCATCAAGGTGTTTGCGTGCGCTGTTTGCAGCCACTTGTGGCCTCGGATGAATCGATGGCACCGGGGAAAGGTACAGGCGTGTCTTTCCCATCCAGCTGCGGTCGCGGTTCCCCCCACGGGGTCCCTTCAGGCCGGGCTGGCCCTGCAGCAGCAGGACCACTTAGTACTCGGTTTTAGAAGGGGAGAAATAAACATAATCTTTGTTCCTCCTCATCACTCACATACTAGTGGTTGAACTCCCCTCCCCAAAATTTTAGCACACACCTTGAGTTCTTCTTTTGCTCTCCCCTTACTGGCTTTGCTGTTTCTGGACCACGTTGGGACACAGCAGTGCTACGGGAGCGCACGCGGCCCCGGGGCTTGTGGCTTTCGGGCAGCTCCTGCTCAAAACGTTGCCAGAACTGGTGTTAGATGCCAAACACCGCACTGACTCATCTTCACTGCCAATTTAACAAAATTTAAATGTAAGATATATTTAATCCTTCCACTTCCCATTCTTACTCCTTTTGTTTTCTTCTTTTTGCCAAGCAATTATATCACCTTTATAAACTTTACCTGAAAGGCCATAGTCAATATAAGAAGGAGGAGGAAAGCACTTACTCCGGTATTCCTCATGTGTTTCCTACTAAATCACTATTTCCTAAGAGGCAATTATTCTGTTGGGGTGCTGGGCAACAATCTTTCCATCTACACATTCAAGTGGTGTTCTCATGTTTGGGTTCACACACCTCAATAAAAGTCTAGCTACACAGATTTAGGGTTTCTGGTGCATACAGTAATAATTATTCCTAATGTTGCCTTATCAATGAAATACTTAATTTTCGTTGTTTATAACTCTACCAAATCGAAAAAGTGTCAAATGATGTTTTCATTTCAGCTGTTTCCCACGCTAACCTTACGTCAAGGGGCTCCACTAGTGCTAGCTCTCAAGTGGTCGTGGAGCCCATAAGCACAGCATGTCACATGGAGAAAGAAGTGCTCTTCTACAACTGTAATTTCCTCGGATAGTTGGTTCACAGCATTCAGACTGAGAGTCATGCAGTGGGGGAAAAAATAAAGAGATTTTCAAGAAATCTTAAGGAAACTATACAGAAAACATGAAAGCTCCAAAGACAAAGCCCTCCTCTACAGTATTATATGTTGCATGTGATATGAATCAGTTTTTAAATTACCTTTGCAGAGTGGTTTTTTCCACAAGACTCCTGCCTCATTCAGTACAAGGATGTCTTTAATTAATGTATAGTTCTTCAATGTTTCTCTTCATTTTCATCATGTAAAGTGGAATCTTTCATGTCATATTCTCTGTCATTCTTCAAACCCTGCCTTGAAGGCATGTTAATTAATTTCCATGATGACTTCGCTGTGGTAGTTTCATAACTCCTTCAAAACATTCATAAATTTAACTTTGTACAGCCTTCTAAGTTGAAGTAGTACTATTATCATATTTTACACACAGGGAAGAGCTAATGGAAGGTAGTGTGTCTGGGGTTGTCTGTAGTGGTTTGTTAATTCTTTAATGTTGTGGAGGCTGGAAGGTTGTTTTAAAGAGGGAAATAGTGGATTTCATACAGTGTGCATCCACCAGCACCTCAGAAACAAGAGCATAACTGTTCTTGCTCAGGTTTGACTTTAAATACTTTATAGATCTTTAAGCACTGGATGTAGTGGGTTACTTACAGTCTACAAAGCTTTGGTATGCACTTACACCTGGGAGTCAGGAGCTGATTTCAGGCATGTCTGTGTATCCTTCTTTATGACAGATAGAGGAACTCTGGGAAATTTTTTCATATTCAACCTTTAAAATGGAAGTTATGAACAGTTTAATTTTGCCCATACTTCACATAACAAGATTATTTTCTTGACTAGAGCAGCAAAAGGGGCCTTCCCAGCTGTGGTGGGACTACGGCCAGTGTCTGCATGCTCAGAATTGGAGATGTCACTGTGTTCCCCCCTAACTCTCCACAGCCCACCTTTCTTTAATGTCCCTTCCTATCAGCAGAAGGAAAGCATCCTAGAGGTTGCACATCACTAGGAGGAATGTGAGGGTCTGCTTTTCAGTGATAGGAGAAGGATTACACAACCTGACAGTCCTATAGCCTTTGATTGCTGAGGGATGGGATTGGAAAGTTTCTCCTCACCTCCAGGGCCAGGAATGTGAATTATCACAGCCCTGCCTGCAAGGGCAATGAGACAGCAGGGAGAAGCTGTGTGTTTGCTGGGCATTGCCAGTCTCTTATCAGCAGCTCTCTGGCGTGAATTATAAAGCAGTGCAGGAATTTTCCCAACACACAACTCAATCTCTGTAAGGCAAATCACATTGAGCACTCCAATTGGGAAAACATTTATTGCAGACACTTTGCTTATTCTGCTTTCTTCATCTGAAGCCCAGTTTGTCCTGCTATGAATGAAGCTCTGGTAATACTTGTTCTAGATGGTTGTGTTCTAAAGTGTTGTTCTTTCCTTCTTTTATGGTGTGTTGCACACTGTTAAAATCAACACCACTTTGGGTTTCTTTTGTGGAAAACATTTTTCCTCTCTTACCACATATTTCCAGCAGATGCTGTATTTAAACAGGTGGTGGTGAACCTAAGCCTGTGAAAATCTCAGAGGTAAATCTGCAGAGAACTAAAGTCTTATAGTCAGCTCGGGATACAGACAGAAAAAAGCTGGAGGGACTGATAATTTTGCCACCTTAACAGGCATTCAAATAAAAACTGTCAAAAGTGCAAACTAATTCTGAAAATCTTGACTTCTTTTCTCAGTGTTTTTGAGATGGTTGTATCTATGCAACCAAAGCCATCCCTCCCTAAGAATGCTTCTGAGGGAAAACAGTCAGTTCTGAGCAAACTAGCCAAATTTGCAATGTTACAAATCTATGTTGGTCCATAGTTTTTGCTGTATTTTGCTATTTTGAATCAACAGCTGAGAATTTGAGTGCCCAAAAAAGTAAGGCAAGTAGAATGGCTGCCTGGGGTACTTCAGTTGGAGCAATTGGCCCAGTGTCACGCAAACGCTGCGTGTCAGAGATGGTAAATCCACTTCTCCTAGGCAGTATTTGTCTGCTTTAACTTCAAAATCATCCTTCCTTTTCTGAAACTCCTGGAAGTCCAGTGCCTCACAAACTCTGGATGAAATTAAGTGCTCAGACCAAAGTATTTTTATAAGCAGTGCAAATTCATCTGAAGAGAAGTTCTCCTCTTCATCAGGTAAGTTCGTGTTCTCTGAGATAAACAGAACATGACTCAGAAGTTGGAAAGAGTGTTTTAGCACATGTATCAGAGACTGAAGAAAGGTGGTGGATATAACTAAATATAGTTGTTCCTGATTGTTGAAATATTAACTCATCATCTTAAAACTCAGCATTTTAGGGGAATCTTTAGCATTGCCCTAAAATAGGTTACAAGGCCATGTAGGGGTAAGACAAGGGGGAATGGCTTTAAACTGAAAGGGGGCAGGTTTAGATTAGATATTAGGAAGATATTTACTGTGAGGGTGGTGAGGTACATGAACACATTGTCCAGCGAAGCTGTGGATGCCCCATCCCTGGAAATGCTCAAGGCCAAGCTGGATGAAGCTTTGAGCAACCCAGGTTAGTGGAAGGTGCCCCTGCTCACCACAGGGGGGTTGGATTAGATGAGCTCTAAAAGGTTTCTTCCAACTCAAACTAAAAGGTTTCCAACTCAAACTTCCAATTCAAAGGTCAAACCAGCTCAAATGACAGAAACACTCATGGTGTAATTGACTGATAAGAAATCTTCCTCACGAGAGATGAATCTTACTTAAAAATATCATGGGCACTGAGTCAATAAATTGAGGCACATTGTGATAACAGAGAAAATATTTTTTTCCAGTCACTTGAAATCTTTCTATAAAATGTGTTGGTGGTAGCAGTCTTGAAGGTAGATACAAACAGCAAAATGGTGCTCTGTTTCAAAATCACAGTTTTGAATTCAAAACTCATGGTTGTATTTCTGAAGGACTTCTACCTTTTAGTCAAAAATATTTTTATAAAAAATAGTTGAATTCGCCCAGGTGAAATGACTTCCGTTTCTGTTTGTCTCTCACTGTTTAAGAAGCCACAGATATTCACAAGCATTAAACTTGTCTTTTTAGGTTCCCTTGATTGAAGACCAGGAACAATGTGCAACTCAGTCTGGAAAAACTTGAACGACATCTGTCTGCTTTATTTTTGTGTATTTACATATCTAAGAACTGTCATTCAGTGAGTAATATCAGCCCAATGTTAAAATAATTTTTAGGATGAATCATAATAGATTGCTTTTGTATTTGTTATTTGACGTGTGAAAGGTGTATTATTTCTCCTTCATGTGAAAGTAGATGTTTTTTTAACCTTGTTAAATGTTAAATTGTTAAATCACACACCTCAATATCCTATGCCGTATGTGATTTTTTGTACTCCCCAAATGCCTTGAACTAGGGGCATATTTTCACTTGCCTCACACTTTCGTCTTTTGAAGTTCAGTCATAGCTATTTGATTTGGAAAAGCTTGGCACTAACAGGGTTGATATTCACAAAAATAAGTGAAAATAGAGCAAGAGAGGAACTCTCTCATCACCTTGTCCTTTGTTATTTACTGACAGCAGAGGCATTTTAAGTCATGTACAAACATAGCCGTGTATACACACCCTGCTTTGCTGAGCATGGTAATGGGATAATCAGTAGTGGAATGCAGCAGAAACCTATTTCACATTGATTTAAACTGATATAAACTGAATATTTTTTCATCAGTATTTCATTGTAAGAGTGATATATATTATATCTCCAGTTCTCCTGTAAATAAGTCCTTAAATATTTGCCACCAAATACCAGCTATTCTCCTCCAGATTCAAAACCTTGTGAGCCCTGAATCTTAAGAGCTGTGTTATTAGTTGCTTTGCAGATTTGTGGGCAGGTATCATTGGGGAATATGAACAAGTTAGATTTTAATGAGTTTTGGATTGCTTTTGATTCTGGGATACAGCTAAAAGTTATTTTGTGCAGTAATAGGCAAAGAAAAGGCAAAAGCTGTGTCAGTTTTTCATGCTTTAAGAGGATGTGACACAGTCTTAGCTTTTGCTGGGAGAGGCAGGAGAAGATAAGTCTTGCTTCAGAAGGGAAGAATGTCTGCCCTGCAGCCATAGAAACATTTTTCCATTTCTCTTCACCACCTGCTGAAGTGATTGATATTTGCCTGAAGGATTTGCAGTTATTTGTAATATTTTTTGTTTAACTGCACCAGGATACTTTGCCAGGAAGTGGAACATTCTTCCCCCAGCCGTACCTCATCTAAACATACAGGAGAAGATTATGTTATATAGGAGAGAAGCATGGGCAGGAATGTTCCTACCTCAGATTGATTATGAACTGTTCTCAAGTTTATGGAATATCAAATCCTAAGATGTTTCTACTCTGACTGAATGCCTAAAATAATATTAAATGAATTAAATTTAGTTATCATTGAGTAATAATTATACTGCATCAGATGTCAGTCAGTCAGTAGAGAATTACTTTTTTACTTTTTTGGTTAAACTAGCATCCCAAGTATGATAAATTCAGTCACTTTGAAGAGAAGGGAATCTCTGCAACATATAGACCAGGTACTCCAAGAAGTTGTGTGGTCTTGTGACTACATAGCTTTAGGAACAGCACTGCATGTGCACACCCAGACTCTGCCTCACAGTCACAGTGAGACCATTTGCATGCTCCATGCTCACCACTTCCTAAATGCCTGGTAAGTCCAGTGCCTCAGCCTCTCTGAGTACTATCCGTGAGATAACACTGGGAGAGACATGATAATTCTAGGACAGAAGTCAGTGTGCTTTAGGTTTGCTTTCATAAATAATTTTCAATTCTTTTTTAAATCATAAACATTCATGAATTTTTACCTTTTAGGAATTTATGACAGACCCAGATGTAATTTAAGAATATACTTAATACATGCCCAGCATAGGGAAGTAGAAGTCAAACTCTAATTGCTTTTATTGAAAGAGGGAGAAAGAACATTGTAAGGATTATATTTACTCTTGTAATCAATTTTTCATTCTTCCTTAACTTCCACAGACAAGGAGTGTGCCATGTGACTTGGCACACTCAGACACAGAGGAAGCAATGCTGGTCACAGCGATTCTGTGGTTCCTTCAAAGCATGATAAATCAGGCTGTGCCTGGAGATGGTTACAGTCTGAAGGCCTCCTGGTGATTAAAGGGAGATCAATAATTTTTAAGCAAGTAGTGTTTGAAAAATGGTTGAGCTGAATCTGAAATCAATTAGTATAAAATATTATACTGGGCATTTTAACACAAAAGGGGAGGGTCTATTGAAAACTTGTTCATCAAGAATGAAACGGATTTTCAGGCTAAGCTTCACTGACTTCAACACAGCTACAACAAATTAGTCTGTCTCTGAAGAGAAAAACCAGTTACTTCAGTTTATAACGTGTAACCTGTTGATAAAGAAACCCTAACTAGATATGCTAAAAAGATAAAATGACAACTTCAAGGAATCTCATGGAGATGCACTTAGATGGTTGTCACGTGTTTCAAACTTGACTAAACATCAGATTTTAATCAAACATTAGCTCACCTGAATTTCACAGGTTAAAGATCACTCTCATGAACAATTAAGGATCCATTTTCTGCCTGCCTGCCAATCCAATCATCGAACATGCTGCTTCCTCTAGATTTGAATTTCGTAGGAATTACAAGTCAGCAAATAGAGTGTATGCATTTTGTACATGTACATAAACCTCTGTAGCCAACATAAGAGAGACCAAAATAAAAAAACCAGTTAATTGCTAGCTACTGAATAACTGATTGAGATGATTGAGATGAGAGATTCTGTGGAAATAATGTTGAGGATGGTCCCAAATGCATAGTACTGGTTTTGTAGCCATTTTGTGTGTTTTCTGAATTCTATCTCTTTAGCTTTACCTCTCACCCCATTGAAAATCAGAATTACCTAGTATGTATTTTCTAAATTTCCTCTTTTATATATATTTACTGCATATTAGAATGTTCAAAGTTTGTGTTTAAATTAATTTGTGATACTTATGAGAGAAGATATTTACTCTGTCTTCAAGCTCAACTTGAGGATACAACCTGATGCAACTACCACAATTAACTGGGGAAAATTATGATGACTAAAAACAGTGTTTCTATTCAATGAAAATTCTGACATTTCAGAATTCCTTTTTATTTCAAATCGAAATAATGGAAATTACTTACTTGTAGCTAAAAATATTTAATGTTTCTACAAATTTCTTCCTAGCAGTATGACAAAGTTTTCATAGCACTCTTGCATATCTTCTCACTGCAATGTAGTGGTCTGTTAGTACACTTAGGAATAGGTCTTACAATCTTTTATCTCCATATTTATAGAGAAACTAAAGGTACTTATTTTCTTTTCCAGTTGACATGACAGACATCTACACCCCTGTCTAAATCCAGCTCCCAGGCTCTCTCGGATACTGCAGGCTCTCTGATATTCCAGTACAGTACAGTATTTTTTCTAATTTTTTCTAAACAATCTTTACTGGAATGTCCTGTTATTCACACCATCCCTTCCCCTTCTGTGAAGTCATTAATGTATAATGCTGTTTCACCATCTTTTTTTTCTCCTCCATCTTCCCTAAATTATGCATGTAATTCCATCCTATTATTCCAGCCACAACTGCTAATCCTCCACAGGTCTCCATACTAGCTAGTTTTGCATTTTGACACAATAGTTTTGGATCCTCTGTTTTTTGGTACCAATCCAATAACTTCATGCTGGCCACCACAAGGGGCTAATTTTTAGCCAGCAGTTTCTCACTCCACATATCAGTATTGGCACTTTCATTCCTCTGATATTCCTTTTGATATTCCTTTCTAACTACATTATCATCATGCAGATTAAATGAACCTTTCCCAGCTTTGTTCCCTACTTTAAAATTTAAGCTTTTATCAATCAAATTAGCCTTGACCCCAGTCCAGACCTCAAACTAATCTCTGTGAGTGTGTGTATGATCCTCTTCCAAGAATATTTCCCAATGGCAGACCAACCCTAAGCCTTCCTATAGGGTCATCTGTTGGTCTTCACTGTCTAGTTCCATCTTCCTTCTAAAGCTTTAAAAAACAAAAGAATTCCATTCAGTTTTTATTGATATTTGTATTAATCACATTTAACTGGGTTATAATTTCAGACATTTTTTCCATGTCTTCCTGCTAGCTGCCAATTGCTTCTGCAGTTGGAGCAATTTTTCCATGTTCATTTGTAAGTGTTGACCTACTGGAACAAAAGTGTCCAAGAGTCAGAAAGACCATCTCTCCTATGTGGTTTAGATTAGCCAAACTAAAAAAAAAAGTATTTTAATGTCCTAAGTAAACCACTACCACTTGACAGACAAAAACACCCACAGTGTGAGGCACTTAGTGTCAAAACCAGGAAAGCCAAAGTCCAGATGGAGCTGAGACTGCCGAGGGGCACTGGCTGGAACAAAGCAGATTCTGGAGATGGCTAATTGGAAAAGCAAGTTCAAGGAAAATGGGCTTCTGCTGACAGAGGCCCCTTGTGACAACAGGTGTTGACAAAAAAGCTGATGAACTCAGTGCCTTTTTTCTGCCTCTGTCTCTGGAGCCAAAGCCAGCTCCTTGACTCCTACCTGTATAGACACAACTGGGGAGGGAATTGGGCAGCCAGCAATGGAGGAGCAAGAGGTTAGAGAAGCTCTATGTATTCAGATCCACTGGGCTGGATGGGAATCACCCCAAGCTTACTGGGAGACCTGGTGGGCCTGACTGCGAGGCCACTATCAAACCCCATCCTTAAAAAAAAAGGCAAGAAGGAAGACGGGAATCATAGAATCACAGGATGGTTTGGGTTGGAAGGGCTTGTAAAGGGTTGGAGGGTTGCCCTCTGGATGGGCCAGTCAGCCACATCTCAGTCAATGGAAAGATCAGGAAGCAAATAATCAGCAGTAGTCAGCCCAGGAAGGCAAACCATGCTTGACCTGCTGAGTGCCTGCTGTGATGAAATGTCCGGCCCTGTGGGCAAGGGCAGGGTGGTGGCTACAACATACCTTGGTTTGAATATGGCTTTTGACACCACCTTCCCACCCTTCCCATCTGGAAACAGCAGAAACATGGACTGGACAAACCACCTGTTTGGATGAATTGGAAGCTCTAAGGGTAGCAATCAATAACTCCATATTTGGCTGGTAATCACCAAAGCATTCTGGGCTCAATACTAGTGCCCATATCCAGTGCCTTCATCAACAACCTGGCTGCAATGCAGAGCTCATTCTGAGCACATAACACTAAGGTCAGGGAGCAGCTGCTGGTTCAATCCAGAAGGACCCTGAAAAGCTTAAGGATTAAATAGAGGCGTCATGATCCTTATAAGAAGTATGAAGTTCTGCCCCTGGAACAGCTGGGATTGCCCCATGTATGGGTACAGAGTGGGAAGTGGCTGGCGAAGTCACAATCCTGTGGGTCACAGCACACACCGGGGTGAACAGGAACCCATAGCTCTTCTGGAAGGAGGTGCATTAGAGCCATGGCCAGCACATCAAAGGGAATCTGCTGATAATCTCTGCTGGGCACTGGTGAAGCCATGCCTGAAATAGTTTTGGATACCTCTGATTGAGAGAGACAGGGCAAGATTAGAGCATGTTCAATGGAGGACTGATAAAGTTATTGAGCAGAGGCTGAAGGTGCTGGACTTAGCTGGTAGAAAGGAAGCTATGAAGTAACATAACAGCCTACAAGTGTTTGAAGGATCATTTGAAAAGTATTGGAGCCAAACTTTTCTTATCATTGCCAGCTGGTCTAACAGAGCAATTGGCACAGTTTACAACTTGGGAGGTTCAGACTGAGCATCAGGAAATAAAATTAACGAGTGAGTAGCTGGGCACTAGAATAGATTGTCCAGAGGAGAGGAGGGATCTCTGTCACTGAGGCTTTTTAAGACTCAGGCAAAGCCAAGATTGATATAGCCTAGTGCTGACTTGGTCCAACTAAAAAACAGCCTTCAGAGGTGCCTTTCAACCAACATTTTGATGATCTTGCAGCAGGTCTCAGGTCTTCACATCTTATTAATAAAGCCTACTATTAAAATAATCTATTTATTAACTTGCTTGGTTTAATGAGTAGTGGTAAAAGATTGTCACCTAGCCTGTTTGGAGAGAGAAGACTCAATATATGGGAAACACCTTGGTGAGTTACCTAACCGGGACAACACCTCTCACCAACCTACTTTATGGAGTTAGAAATGTAGCAAGAGACTTCCGCTAAGGAAAGGCATTCAAGTCACACTTCTGCTCCACATCCCTCTTTCCCTTGCCCTGGCACCCATTCACCTTTCCAACTTAGTTGACTTAGGCCTCTACTACATTAAAATCTAAATACAAACTCAGCTGCTCCTTCCAGCGTATCTGAAACAAATAGTAATTAGCCTCTCTCTGGCCTTCTGTTATGGAAGTAGTATCCAGCTTCTTTGTTCCGTAGGAAATTATTTGATATACATAGACATATTCTGTGGTGAACTATATTGATTCCATAACACCTCAGCCCAGTAGATTCCCACACTGATAACACCACCAAAAGAAATTATTTTTACTTTTTTTGGGGGGAGCAGTAACCTGCTTGTCTTCTGTTTAGAACTGTGAATCTTTTACCCCCTACTCTTGGAGGATAGTATAGATCCATATATGCCATACATCTGAATCCTTTCTTGTACTGTGGATTTGATCTTGGGTTCAGTATTCAAAGTTTCAGTGGAGAGATGGTAGGACATGATGTATCCAAACGAGAGGAGCAGAGCAGCCATAGTGGAGACATTAAAACTAGAATGTATCTGATGGAATACACCTAATCCACGTACCTGGAAGATAAAATAATGTAACTTTACAGAAGTCTTACAGAGCTGCAGTTAGGTATTTGTCATACATGTCAAAACTTGAGTAAACATATGACATTAATCAAACATTAACTTACCTTAATTGTAAAGGTTAAAGTTCACTGTCACGTACAACTAAGGATGAGGTTTTTTCCTCCCTGCAAATCCTGCAATTCATGGAATGTGCTGCTTCTTCTAGATTTGAATTATGTAAGTTATAACAGCATAGAGCTGGCTGATGTCATTGTGAGGTCACTCTCACTAATCACTCTGAAAAGTGCCAGTGATCATGGGAGGTTCCTAGGGACTGGGAAAAAAAACAAATGCCACTGCTTTCTTCGAGAAGGGCAAAAAGGAGGATCCAAGAACGTACAGGGCAGCCAGTCTCACATCAGATCCTGGGAAAGTGATGTGAATGATTTCCAAACATATGAAGGAAAACAAGGTGTTGGGGAGTAGTAAGGATTGATTTACAAAGTGGAGATTATGCCTCTCTGTGATGAGATCGTGTAAGTGACCTGGTGGAGGAAGGGAGAGCAGTGGGTGTTATCTACGTTGGCTTTCAGAACGGTCTCTCATAACATCCTCGTAGGGAAACTGATAAAATGTGTACAAAATCAATGGACAGTGGGGTGGATTGAAAACTGACTGAGCTGCCAGACTCAAAGGGTTGTGATCAGTGGCATGAGCTCAAGTTCGAGGTCAGTCACTTGTGGTGTAACCCTGGAGTTATGTAGTATTAACATCTTCATTAATGGCCTGGATGATGACACAAACTGTACCCTTTGCAGATGACACAAAACTGGGAGGAGTAGGTGAAACATCAGATGAGTGTGCTGCCTTTCAAAGGGACTCTGACAGTCTGCAGAAATGAGTCAACAGAATCCTTATAAAGTTCAAGAAAGGAAAGTGCCAAGTGCTCCACCTGGGGAGAAAAAGTGAAGTACCTGAGGATGGACTGAAACACTATGTCTGATCTCCTTTTTTTTCTTTTCTTCAGGTCTAAGCAGTAGAAATGTCCTTTTACCTGTTGTCCTGGGGTGATGTTATGAAGCCGCTTTATTCCTTTACCATCCGCTCAATGCCCAAGGATGCTCTGCCTTTAAGGTGGACCCAGGGGGCGGGGCCGGAGCCAGGACCCGAGGGGGCGTCGAACGGTTCGGCCCAAAGGCTCCAGGGTCTGGGCAGGGTTTGGGAGGGAGTGCGCTGGGAGCACTGTGCTGCTTTTTGGGTTTTCTTTGTGTTCCAGCTAGCTGGGAAAAGGATCTGTTGGTTTTTTCTTGTTCTTTTTTCCCTTCCCTTCCCCTTGCCTCACTGCCTCCCTTCCCTCCTCACCAGTCCAGGGAGCCTGCGGGGTGGCCCCGGACACTCATTCCGGAGTGTTTCCTCCTGACGTTTTGTCTCAAAAACCGAGACAGCCTGCACTTGTCTCATGCAGTACCTGATCCAGTAGTTCAGTAAAAGCTGGCACTGTTTGAACCCCTGGTGACCATTGTTCCTATTCACCAGTCTGTGACAGTGAGTACTTGGCCATAGAAGGGCTCTTCAACTTCTGACACTTAGAAGATCAAGCTGAAGACTCTTTTGTCTTAAATATTGCAGATAGAAAACTGTGACTTCAGGGGTTCCTGACACTAAGGCAGTGACAAATAAATAGGGCTTTTGATTATATCATAGAATAGTTTGAATTAGAAGGGAACTCTAAGATAATCTAGTTCATCCCTCCCTACAATAAGCAGAGACATCCTCGGTTAGACCAGGTTGCTCAGAGCCCTGTTCAACCTGACCTGGAATGTTTCCAGGAATGAAGTATCCACCACCTCTCTGGGCAAACTGTTCCAGTGTTTCACCACTCCCATTGTAAAAAACTTCTGCTTTATAACTCATTTAAAACTAAATTCTTTCACTTTAGGACCATCATCCCTTGTCCAGAAAGTGTCCCCAGAGCCTTCTTTTCTCCAGGCTGAACAGCCCTAACTCTCTCAACCTTTTTTCATAAGGAGAGGTGCTTCACCCCCGGGATTGTAGTCATGGCCCTCCCATGGACTGGTTCCAACAGATCCATGTCTTTCCTGTACTGAGGACCCAGAGCTGGATGCAGCACTCCAGGTGGGGTCTCACAAGAACAGAGTAGGGGGGCAAAATTCTCTCCTTCACTGTTCTGCCCACACTGCTTTTGGATTCAGCCCAGGACATGGTTGTTTTTCTGAGCTGCAAGTTGCACATTGCCCATTTGCATCCAGCTTTCCATCCACAAGTATCCTCAAGTCCTTCTCAGCAGGACTACTCTCAATCTGTTCATCCCCCAGCCTGTGTTGATACTGGGGATTGCTTCAGCCCAGGTGCAGCCCCTTGCATTTGATCTTGTTAAACCTCATGAGATTCCCATGGGCCACTCCTTGAGCTCATCCAGGTCCCTCTGGATGGCATCCCATCCTTCAGGTGTGGTGAGATAACACCACTCAGCTCGGTGTTATCTGCAAACTTGCTGAGGGTGCACTTGACCCTACTATGTCATCGATGTAGACATTAAACAGCACTGGTCCCAGTACAGACCCCAAGGGACAGATCTTCACACTGTTCTCCATCTGGGCACTGAGCCACTGAACACTGCCCTCTAGATGTGACCATCCAACCAGTTTCTCCTCCACCAAACAGTCCACCCATCAAATCCAGATAGACACAGAAAGGGAGTTTAAAATGGGGCTGGGACAGACAGAGCCTCAGAATAACAACAATTAAATTATTCCAGCGGTTGCACTTATTTCCTCAGAAAGCACCTCCCTAGAAGAAAGGCTGCAAGCCAACTAAATAAAAGGATGAACAAATGATCCTGCAGAATGAACGCTCAGACTGATTAGGCTTAAGAAAAATACTTTGTTTAAACATATGAACTTAGAAATAACTCCAGAACCTCACAGCTCAAGCAAGTACACCTTTGAAAGTCCTTCTTGTATGAGACATATGTCCTACCCTCTATACCAGAATTTACTTTTCTGAGCCGAGATTCAGTAGATATAAATCACACCTTTGAAGCTTAGCTCTAAGATTCCCAAACACTTTCAGATCTATCTATCTGTGGTTATGACAGTAACCAGTACCATAGTCTGTGGTGCAGTTTTCAATAGAGATACAGGCACTTCTAATTCCACTGAAGATAAAAGCTAGTTTAAAAAGAAAATGCAAAAAAGAGGACCTCTACATTTTTTATGCAATCCTTCCCAATTGTATTTTTCCATTGCTGCTCAGTCAGTCGCTCAGTTACCTTCTCTAACAGGGAGGTGAGTCATGAGTTCTCAGATCCTTGGAGTCAAGTTCTAATCTTGTGATTCAGATCAAGTGCTTCAACAGGTCAGCAGCAGACAAAAGATCATACAAAAAAATACAAAAAAATAATCTGGTTCGGACTGCAGTGAAGAACACCGTTACACTGACACTGTGTCCAAAGAGCTGTGCCCATTTTGGGGCTCCCCATCATGAGAAAGATGAGCAGCAGATGACTAACAAGCTTCCTGAAGGAACTGGAGCACATGATACTGGGGAGAGATGCATACATCTGGGTTTGCTCTGCCTGGAGAAAAGAATGATGCGGGGAAACCTTACTCTTGTCTGCAACTATGTAATTGAGGTGAAGAGAGAGCCAGACTCTTCTTGGCTGCACATCGTGGGTGAACAAGAGAGACAGAGGACACAACCCAGGGCACAGGACATTCCAATGAGATGCAAGGATGTTATTTGTTTTCAAACTCTGAACAGATTTCCCAGAGAGGCCATGGAACTTTCAATCTTGAAAATACTAAAAAAGCCATGAGCAACCTGCTCTAATTGGACCTGTTTTGCACAGAACATTGGACTTGCAACCCCCAGGGGTGCAGTTCTGTACAAACAGCTGCTTGAGGCCAGGATTTCCTCAAAGCCTCCAGAGGCAATACCAGCTTACAGCAGTATCTGTACCTCCACTGCTCTTCTCACCTCCCAGTGCATTTTTTCTTCAGCTTGGCTGACACTAATGCAAATGGAACAGTGAAGTGATCCAGATTAAAAAGAAGTTTGGAAAAAACCAAAACAAACAAAAAAAACCAACCAACCAAACGAACAAAAAGAAACCCCAAAAAACCCCAAACCAAACTAAAACAACAACAACAACAAAAAACCCCAAAAAAACAACCAAGCAAGTTTTCTTAAGTGACTGAGCGACTAAACTGCTCTGAGATCATTCAGGTTGTGCTGCCCAAGCTGTTGTATAAAACACACTGTGGCAGAGGTTCAAAACGAGTATTGACCAGGGAAAGACCTCAAGATCACTTATCCAAAAATATTGTCTGCCAGTGATCACTGTTAAAATTTTTACTATTTCATAAATTCTCCTGTTTTAATAAATGTTAGTTTTATCTTCTTCTGTCATTAATACTAATGAAGCATTATTCTGCCAACACAACCATAGAGAAATAGAGTAACACAAATACTGACTTCCTAAAGTGGTCAGTACCAACTCTATACTAATAAACATAAAAATAACTTCAGCACCATTAAGGGACTAATTTCACAGAATTACAGTGGGGAAATTTGTTGCAAAGATTCCCAGGCTACCACTAATTCAGTTTAGCCCAAGAGAGAAAAAGGTTTCTGTAGCTTCTGATTTCTTCTTATTGAATAATAAATAGTACAATATAATAATATATGCTGAGGAGATCATACGCATGTAGTACTTCAGCTGTGCAAACTAGGTGCATTCATTATTGTTACAGTGAAAACTATTAAAAAATACATAAACAGGCAGGAGCCCCTAATCTGAATTTGATTGATAGATCTCCACTGGATCTCATTTTCTCCTCACATACTGTGTTCCTCTGTTTCTTCTGAGGATCAGTGATAAGTATAAAATTATCATGGAAGTTTAAATTTCTCAGAATTCTTGTTTGGGGAATGCTCAGTGGTTTACAGCTTGTCCTCTCTAGGCATGCATGCATCAAAACAAATCCGCAAACCTGTTCAAGAGTAAATAATATTTTGAAAACCATTAATAAGGAAATTACATGTTTCAAGGAAGGCTTGGGTATTAAAGAAGGAAACTATTAGGTGTCATACTCTCCTTCCTTCCCCCTGTTATTACTGTAATTGATTTAGATGTCAATCTACACAAGTAATCAGAAACACTCATGCTGTCTTCTCAATATAAAGTTATTGGCCTCTTGGCACTCAAGCTGTTTCCTCTAAATGCCTCCCCATGTCCTAGATAAGACAGACATCTTCAGTGTTTTTTGATTCTCCAACATCTGCCTATATAACTATTGATAGGTTAACCTAAACTGCCTATAAACCCACATAATCTGCTACTGGCTGCATTATGTTCTCTCTTTGTAACCAGACAATATTTTCTGTATTATCCTATACTAAATATTACAGTTAACCTAGACTTTTGTAGTCCTAAACAGTAGCTTTACATCAGTTTAGTTTAAAACCTTTCATGAAGCCTGAGATCACTCTTTCTACATTTGTGGACAAAGCATACACCTGGCAATACGATAGAACCAATTCAAACTGGGGGGAGGAGGGGCAGAGAAGGGAGTTGTTGCGGATTAAAGCATAATTTAATACAGAGAAGCACGAGCTAATACTGGCTTTTTCCACTTTTCAGCAACTGTTTCATTAGTCCGTGCCAGGATAACAATACACCAGTAACAGTATTTGTTCCACTTACAGGTGGCACACTCAACACTTTTAATGAAACAGTCCCATGGCTGTTGCACATTTCCAACACCTCTGTGAAATTGGTGCCCTGTTTTGGGAAGAGGTTTCTGCTCCCTCGCCCATACTCTGGTTAACTGCAGCAAACCAGACACATGACTAGGCTGGAAGTGTATAAGGTGCTATCAAGGGGATGCAGCTGACAACCACAATGAGATACAGGTGCCCATTCCTTCTGACCCAGTCACTTGAGAGGAATACAGTAAGACTGGACAACACATCAATGGGTCTTAGGGCATCTTTTAAGATGTTTTCAACTTAACAGGGGTGCCAGAATCAGATCTGAAAATCCATCTCTGTATATCCCATCACACAGTTACTTAGCACTGGCTGCTTCTGCCATTTTCAGCAAAGCTTATGATCTAGCTGCATATTCTTACTTGTTCAAGACACAAGGGTCCCTGTGTCAGAGCTGCTGAAAGACTCCCTCTGGTCAGCGACCTGCTGCAACAGCTCATTATTAACATCCCAATGTATTCCAGAGCAACCTGCAAGGCGAGTTGGGATAGTCACTATCCAGTGGGTAAAAAGGCAGCAAGGTCTTCCACACTTTTTCAGTGTCTTGGGCTTCTTGCCAAGTCTTCAAGACTACAGCTTTAACCACTGTAGTCTCTCTATAAATCTTCATGAGCAGGGAGGATCTTTCCAACAGGTCAGGCAGCAAAAGACTAAAATTCTTCTCAGAAACCTCATTAATGCCCCTTACCCCATCCCCACAACTGTCTGCTACAGTTAGTTTCAAAGTCTTGCAAGTCAGAAGCTGTTTCCTCAAGCTCTGTGCAGCACTTGGCTTTCCCCTCTAAGCACAGAGGATAAACACAGTCCCTGCAGTGTCCTGTCATTGTCTTGAGGACTGTCACAAGGCTGAATCCTCCCTGACAGCCAGCACCGATAGTGGAATGTACGTAACCTTCTGGGTGTCCCATGGGGATCCTCCAGTATTTCTGCTGCTCTTTGCTGTACTTACTCCAGCTGCCAACAGCAGTAGCCATCGTGTTGCTGCCAGTGCCAGATGTGCACCTAAGACCATACTTCAGTCAGCTGCTTCTTTAGGAAGGTGACCTACTTTGAAAACCCTAAAAAAAAATCTCAAGTATTTCCATTGCTGGCAATACTTATTTCAGACACGGGCACTTCAGAGTCCCTGAAAGCCAGGACTAGAAACTTTTCCTACCGAGATGCTGAAGCAGCCTGCTTGCTCCCGTATGTCAAGGTCTGTTTGGTTTTTTGCTTGTCTGCTCCCTCCAGAGGCCAAGCACGCAAAGGTATTTAGCTGATCATCTTCCTCAGCCGGCAGAAAAATTCATTAGTTTAACCAGAAAGAAGAGTAGGGCTGATTAAGGAATACAGGTGCTGGTGACAGAAGGGACTCCTACACCATCACAGCCTAGGCACACGATACAAGCCGTCCACTTTTGCAAGAGGGAAAAAGGAGTGCTTAAAAAACACAGTGAGAGGGCTTCAAAAGAGAATTTACTGCTAAGCAAGTGATGCAGTAAGAGGCCCCAAGTCTCTGTCAGCTTCTGCTGAAGCTTTCCTTCCTTGAGCTGGCAGCCTGGATATAAATAAAACTGCTGTGCAAGTGTCCTCTCTACAGACACCGAAAACCCATGAAGAACAGCTCATAGGTCAGACCACAGTCTCATCTGTGCATTTTCTGAAAGTATTTTTTGTCCCACTAAACTAGTTGCAATTACTAAATGAAGGTACTCAGAGTTTTCAGTTGGCCTCTTTATTTGGTTGTCATTGCATTTTATAATCACAATGTTGAGCTCTGGTGTGAAATCTGATGGGCAAGATAAGAGCACAAGCTATAACCTGAATTAATCAATGGGAACTCTGACTCTTGCTTGCTGTGATTAAAAATGTAATGAAGCCAAGGCATCCTCCCTTACTTCTTCCCTCTCCTTCTCCAAAAGAAAAGGCAATCACAGCCTGAGAAATAAATTCTGAAGACTCATTTTTGCAACAAAATGAGAAAGCATGCCAACAGCTACCTGCAGAAAAGCCAGCCATGGGTCTTCAGTTTGAAGGGACAAATAAAGCTGCACTCACACTACTACAAAATTATTTCAGATAAAACTTCCCTCTTCCCACACATCTTCCCAAAAGCTACACTTAAGTCTTCTTCTCCATGAAGCAGTCAACCTACCTATAGGATACCACAGTGTCCACAGATGAAAAGCTAGGTTTGAGTCCTCCAGGGAACCATAGGATAACTCAAGTCCCTTGATATTCAGTAACACCAAATAATTATGGATTAGATTGGAGCTTGCTCAACAGCAGGAACATTCGACACCCCAATTCACCTGAAAGCAGGACTTACCTTATGGCCAGAGGGCCTCAGGGAGCAGCAGTCCCAGCATCATTTCACACATAGAGATGCCACCAGTCCTACCAGTTTATCATGAAGAACCTGGTTGAGAGTGTGACCGGACACCACAAGGAGCAACCTGCCAGCCTTGGTCATCAGCTCACTGCCATTCATGGACATCACCCAGAGGACAGAGCAACCCCTGTGCCAGCCTAACCTCTGCAGGTTATATCTGTACCCTAATTTAGTGTGTGTGTATAATATGGTACCATATATGACATATATGGCATGTATCACACATCTGTATGGCACTAGCACACACTACCACAGACGTGCATGCTGGCACAGGCAGAGCACAGTCATGACACAACCTATCAGCAGTGACAAATAAATGGCAGAGTTCAGCAGTCATGGGTTACCAGCTCCTCCTCTTGAGAAGGGAACAAGAGGTTGTTTCTCATACGCTTTTTTCCAGTTGCTGTGTCTGGACTGTATCTGCTAAGGATTAGGGTGGAAAAGCATTAGGGCTGTCCAAGCAAATGCACAGCTGCCCCTATTGTAAGCTGTCTGACCTATTGTAAGGTGAACAGACAAAATTTGAAAAAATGGACAAAAATAATTTTTCAAAATGTTAATCACAGAGAAAACCTCGCAGTGGGAAACAGAGAACACAAAGTTTATATTTTAGTTGTGGGAGGTAAATTTTTGAATCCCTGCTTTCAATTTTGCACTCTAGGTAAGAAGCCAGCAGCAGTTCCCACAGTTAAACAAGAATTATTAAAAATTTATCTAGGAAATACTTTTACAGATGGTGTACCTTTCATAGCTTTAGAGTCAGCAACCTTGCAATCCTCTAGCTGGCAGCTGCTGTTCTACCACTGTTCTCTGCATGGAGATGTGGGAAAGACAGCTTCTTGTGCAAGCTGTTTTTCCAGCCCCAAAGAAAAAAGAGGCAAGAGGGATGATATAAAGCTACCTAGATTGGACTGTGAAGGGAGCTTTAGCGGAGGATAGAGAAACAAGGTGACCAAGGGCACTCAAGAAGGCAATACAGCCCAGCTTATGAGTAGAAACCTAACAGTGTTAAGCTGGTGCACTAATAAGAAATTAATAGTTAAATAAGAAATTTCCTTAAAATCTGCAGTTTAGGTTGAGCCATAAAGACTGGGAGCAATAAAGACTGGAAGGAACCTCAGGGCAAACCACAACCGATTCTGACAGGAACAGTTTCATCTTTGACCCACAGCTGAAGTCTGTGTTGTACTAGAGAACTGTAGACTCCCTACAGCAGCAGTGTGTACCTGTGTTTCCCCTTACCACTGACCATGCATTTACATTTCACATACGAAGATCAGTTTTGGCAAGCACAGTTCCCATACTATCTGAATCTTCAGTATACATTCCCTGCAATTTAACCACTAACCTTCCTGCTAATACAACTGAAAGGACAAGACACCTTCTGCACTTAGATCTCAAGAACTTCAAGAGCTTTTAACCATTTTCAGAGCTGCTTATAGCCTTCTGAATACAACGAGGAAACCAATGAGCTTGGGAGTGGTTTATAAGCCTTATTCTGAAACATTACACCATTTATGTTCCTTCACAATTGAACCTCACAGGCATACAAAGACAGTAAATTGATATATTTAAGATCAGTTGAGTATGAATGCTGTACTGGTAGTATCTTTCCCTCAATATTTAGCAAGTTTTTACAACAAATAGTTAAAATCCATGAAATATTTGGCAAAATTACTTAATACTAAGACAACGTTATTCCTAGAGCAGGGTACCTGATCCATGTAAGGAAAAGAGACACTGAAATGAAAGTAAAAAGTAAAATAAAATAAATTTTTACAAAAGCTCTGGATGTTTAAATTTTCCTTAAAAAACAAAGCAAAGAAGCCACTCCATATTTAAAGCCATTTTGTTTTTATCTATTGGGGTAGTCACTTTACATCATACCAAAAAGACTGTATAAGGAATACAAGTGTCAAGAATGAGATCTTTATGGCACAAAAGGAATTTTTCCATTAACCTGCTTTCAGAGTTGTTAAATACATTATTAAGACAAAGACACTAAGGCTACCACAAAATAATATTTGCATGATGACGTTAGTCTTTATTCACTTTCTCAACTGACTCCTCCTGTCTGAAGGTGGAGAAGAATCTTTCCAGTAGTTTGTTTCATTGATTTATTCTGAGTGAAAAGATTCTTTCTACTTTTGACACAAATTTATTTTCTTATTTATATTGTTACTCAAAGTTCACATCAGCTTTTATGTTGCACCTTACAATGTATGGAACTTCAGATTAAAATAAAACTCTAGTCTTAACATAACCTTTTATATAATGTAAAAATATTCTACATGTTTAACATATCAAGAATGTTAAGCATTTACTTTGGGGAAAACCTATTCTATGCATTTTTCAGTACAAACCCAACTGGGAATGTTTTGCATTCGTGTATCCCTGTTCAGTCGGGTGCCACCCAGTGTTCATCGTCTGCAGCTGCAGCTCGGCCACTGCACCAACCGCAGTTTCCAAAAAAAATCGCCAATTTGAGATGCTGCTCACTTTTCATCTTTACTCCTCTCCCACCCCTCCCTCCACTATGGGAAATTTATATCTTTGAAATAATGAGTGTTTTTAGTTATCAAAATCAGTATAAAAATAGCAGCATGCTACTAGATGCGAAAAGCAGATTCATCATGCATTGTGAGTTTAAATGCAGATTTCTGCCTTCCTCTTACATTATCAAAATCTTTTTTAAAGTTAACATCAAGGCAAGGGGTATAAGGACAGACACTGCATAGTATGATTCGATACTACTCTGAACTGGGTTATTTTCCTTTAATCAAAATCCATGATAATTACAGGGTAAACGATTTTTATTTCAAAATACAAGTTTAACTGGAATTGTAGTGATGACAGCAGAATAGGGAAAAATGCAGTCTTTTACAGCCCATGTCACTGTATCTCACATTCAGAGGTAAAAGCTCTAATTGGTGTAGAGACAAAATATTTGTGGCATGTCATTGAACCTTTGTGATAATCCAGCATTATCCATTTCTAAAGAAATATAAATACTTTAAAACAAACATTGAAAATAAATCCTTTTGATGTAACAAACTACACTCTTTACCGAGAATTTTCAGTCTTCTTAAAAGTAAGGGACTTCACCCAAAAAATAATCGAAGTATCAATGTAGAACAATCCTTGGAGGAAAAAAGTCGGAATGTAAACCTCTGTTCCAAATTAGATCTGAAAAGCAAAAACACCACACCATGTAATTCATCCAAGTGTATTTTTTATCATTTTATTATTTTTTTAAGTTACTTTTACAGTTCAACAGGAGACTTCCTGAACTTAGCACAGTCCAGGTTTTGCCTCAGATCATATCCTGTTTTCTTAACATGTGAACAATTACTCCCTGCTTTTGTCCCCACCAGCCCTGTGACAATACTATGGTCATGCAGGTGAGCAATTCTGCAGAACCGCGGCATCTGCAATACAATTATACATCAACAGAACAGGAATAAATTCACCCATGATTCTCAAAAATGAAAATAAAACCAAGTTTGAGAGTCACTTCCCTAAGTAGTGACTTTCTAATCATTCTTCTGATATAAAGGAAAAAAGGAAAGGCTCCACCAAGTTCTTCCTGTTAACAATGACCTTGGAAGCTGCACTTCATTCCAGATATATGATGGTGATCCTCAGAAAGGTTACTCACATTTTTTCTTTATGTCTTTTACTTTTTTAAAGCATAATATTAATATTTCATTGAAGAGCTGACAAAAGCTTAAAAACAATCACAGATGCTCACTTAACCCCACACACAGATCCATTAGTTTGCAAATTTGTCCTACAGCTACTTATCTCTTTGATGTCTTACAATAGCCTCATTATTAAAAGCATGCAGTACTAGTTTTTCTAGCTTCAATGAGCTAAATCTTCAGTAAGCTCAACCACTGACAGGCCCAAGTGCAATTTTCAAAAGTCTGAAGAAAAATTCCTCAACATTTTGATATTTTTAAAATACTTGATCTAATGAATCATATATTGAGAACCTCAAAAAACCCAGAATAATGTAAGCATTTAAAAAGAATTAGTCATATAATCAACTCAGAGAGAGAGGACTAAAGAGATGAAGAATTAAAACATAATAGTATACTTAGAACAGTCTATCCAATTAAGTTAACTCACTGGCTCAGTGAGTTACTACTTATCCTCTCAGCCAGCTGACCCTGCACATCTCTCAGCTGTAAATTAAAGTGCATCAACTTAGAAAACATTGCACAGCAGATTCTACTTCTGCAATTTATTATAAAATCTGAGTTGTAACAATTCTACTACTACAATTTCAGAGTGTGCACAACCAATTACTACAGTTTAGTGGTAAGCCACACAAGTGACTGTGACACTCAAGATTATGGTAAACTTTAAAAAACTACTAAGATGCAGCTTCTTGTAGTTTCCATGTAAACAGAGACTTAAAGCCTTTGTTTTTTAAAAAACAAATTCCTCAATTATTTCTGCAGTTCTGATTAGACAGTGAGGCTGTTAACCCTACAGAGGAATTGGGGGGGGGGTGTCAAGTGACTGATTTTCTTTTTTTTTGAGCACCTTCAGACTGCTCTCCATGTGTGTTTCAGCAGCATGACACCAAGTGTACCATGTGCTTAGAGGTCAGCTCGGGAATGACTGTACGACAGGAGAGAGGACAGAAAGCTGGCGCATGCATGCACCACACCACTTCCTGAGGCAGTCCCTGAGGAGAAAGCTATCCTGAACACCCACGTGTTCCTTGCTGCAGAACTAACAACAGCTCAGTGCCAAAGAGGACAGCTTCAAGCATATGATAAAAATACACATTTACTACTTACATCATCAATATCTTCATCGTCATCTCCAATATCATCAAACTGGATTTCATCGTCATCTCCAGGACCAAATGTGTCTGTTTCATTGATTTTAGCTATGAAGGAATTTAGAGAAGTTAAGGAGTGCACTCACACTGTGCCAAGACAGACTGAGTATTCTTGTCCAGTATGAACTTCCAATTTGAAGTGAAAAGATTCTTACCATGTTCTGGAAGCTCCCCATATGCTTTCAGGCTTCTGGCTTCATCTGCATTGTATTTTAGAATAACATCAGCCTTGTTATCCTAAATAATTTATTAGAATGTGTTAGTCATCTCTGACTAATGCCTTTAGTCTGACTAATAGAAAAATAAAACTATTAACCTCTGCAGACTGTACTATTTACAACTGTATTATTTACAGAGGATTAACACCTACAGTATTTATAGAAGAACTTCTTGTTCTTCCATCCCCTCCAGTTCCTTTAAATGTGAAGTAAACACATTGGAATATTTTCATTTTTTCTGGGTGATAATTTAATTATCTCCAATTACAAGTAATTGACAGATTCATAGAATGGTTTGGATTGGAAGGGACCTTAAAGATCATCAACTTCCAACCCCCCTGCCATGGGCAGGGACACCTTCCACTAGACCGGGGTGCTCAATGCCCCATCCAACCTGGTGTCGAACACTGTGAGGGATGGGGCATCCACAACTTCCCTGGGAAACAAGACAAAGACAATTTGAGACAAATGAGAAATGCAGAGAACTCAACAACTTGACAAGTTCAGTTTCATGCCTTTGAAATTAACCTTTCTTCAGACCATACACATAGTGAGGTGTTTGGTGGTCAGTCAGGAAGTGTCAAAACCAAAAAATTCCTAGTTTTAAGTACTTTAATATATACAGCAAATGACAATATCTTAAATGTTTTACAACCCTAATGCACATTTCAGAAGCAGTATCTGTCTTCAACAACTGATGACACAACACTAACATTCATGAAAGGCATTCACCTAATGAAAACGTGACAACTGTTTCCCATTACCGTTTATATTACACAAAGTTATGCTACTCCATTTTTAGAAATTTAAGTACAAACTAATTACTGATTAAGGTACAAGCCGAAACATCAAGGATCCAAAATTCTATTACCAAAAATTCTAATTATCACAATAAAATGTTTGGTACTTGACTCAATCTCTCTTTATACCACAGGATCCAAGCACCAAACAGCTACATCTGGAAAAAAAGGTCAAGCTTGATGACAATAAGCACCTTCACTCACAAAGTCTCAGGATGCAATTTAGAAGAACAAGTTGAACCAGAATTTGTCTACTCATTACAATCTTCCTGTAATACAAGGAAACTAAAAATCATGATTTAGCATAACTAAATACAAATGAAAAGTTAGACAGGAATGTCCTCACAATACCTGCTGCAATTTAACAGTAAATAAAGCTACTTGTAAGATCTCTTTATAATGGCATATTACACTGAATTTTTACCTGGTAGTCTCTTAAGCCAATCAATATAATATCAGATGTATTTATCCAGACCTGAAGGAGAAAACATATGTTACAGAAATTCAATTTCTGTTGTATAACACCAAGAACCAAACAGCACATTTAATTTAGATTTATGGAAAGACATGAAACATTTCACTACAGCCACCACCTTCATTTTCTAACCAGTAAGCTGGAAATATCCAATTTGATATTTTAACAGCAAATCCAAGGTCATAAATACTCAAGAGTTACATTATTTTTACATGTTATGGAGCTATTACAGGATAAATCAAACTTCTTTGAAGAGCTTCTAGCCAACAGGGCAGTTATTAAGCCTTAACTTCTGAGAAAACAGAAATAATGCATCAAGGCACCACTCGTGAACTCTGTGAACTGAGCTCCTCAAGAGCAAAAATTAAAGAAAAACCTGATGAAGGGGATGATGGACAAGAACAGTGAAGAGCACAAGAAAATGAACAGAGTTGTTTCTAGAAACTGTTAACCAGAAATCTGCAAAACAGAATATGCTTTTAAATGCACAGAGTGGTTCTATCCCACATCTGCTTGGTTTTTTTGGAGACTGAACTCATTTCAGCTGGAATTTCCTTTCTTTTAGACATGAGTAATAGATAAGTGGTGCTTTTTGTAGCAAGAAATTAATTCTGCAGCACTTAGTGTTTATTTAAGCACATTCTCCACTACCTTCAACAGTTTCTTGCAGGCAGCTATAGCACTGGTTACACTGATCCCACAACACGTGCATTCACTGTTCTCCAAAAAATGGAACAATCCAGAACGAAGACAGTGAATGTCTGTTTTCATTGGCAACAGACTGTCTGAGGGACCTCCTCCTTACCATACACCAGCAGAGGACAGGAAGATGTAACACCTGACAAGGCCCAGAGGGGATACCATCTGAAGATAGCAAAGTTAAGAATGCAGACACATACACCTGACATCCCTGAAGGTACAAATTTTTGCAGATTAGCTTTCAACAGAAATATTTTGGGAACTGATGAAGTGGACAACAAAAGGATGGCATTGGAGGTGTATTTTCTAAATAGTCACCAAGTTCCCCATCTGCAATTAGGAAGATTTTTATTATTTTATATACGTATAATTTTCTAGAATTTGAAAAGCTAGTATTCTGTAAGCAGCCAAAAAACCTCCCCCTGAAATATACACATTGAAAGGCAGCCCTCCAACTGTGAGCTTCACCCAAAAGCCAAAGACTGCCTATTCTTGTACCAGCAATGGAAACAGAAGGACAGACTAGTTTACGATGAAAAAAAGAACTTAAGATACTAAGTGCAGTAGAAATATTCATTTTTGTAACAAGCTACATATGTAAATTTTTACAATTACATATCATGCATAATGTCACTGTTTCCTATTGCAATGCTTCAGAATTACCTTTTTTCTTAGCTTCCCTCTAATATGACATAACCTCTTCACACCATCAAAACATAATGCCTCCAGTCTTCCATTGCCTAACATCTTGATCACCTGGGCATATTCTGAAAGAGATGGTAACATACAAAAACACAGAATCATTTAGGTTGGAAAAGATCTTTAGGATCAACAAGTCCAACCGTTAACCCAGCATGGTTAAGTCCACCACTAAGCCATGTCCCAAAGTGCCACAGAGTAAAACTTTTGAACAAATCCAGCTTCAAGACACAACCAATTAACTTTTCCACTGTAACCCAAATTTGCTGTAACATTTTATCAAAAGTGAACTGCTGAGAGGAGCTTCGAGCACCCACACAGGCTGCTCAATGTATCACAGTTTTGTATCACTGTTGACGTTAACATTTTCAAATACTGCTCCCTCTTGGCTGCATCCACCCTTTTGTTCCCTCTGAAATGCTTGCTACAGAAAATCTCAGAGCTATTAAGTCACACTCAGAGTCTGAAAGTTTATGACAGCATCACAGCACTTGTCCTAAAGGAGAGCATCTCAATGTCACTGAGGGAGGAGAAAGCTGCATGCCCTGTTTAGCCACCCACCGAGACTCTGAATCCCTCCTGCAGAGGTTCTGTGGAAATCACCCCACTGTCCTTGAAAGCACATAACCTGGTGTTACAGACACTGTCTGAAAGGCAACTAGCAGACTTCAGCTGAAGTCTATGAAGCCCCTCTCCAACACCTGCCCTCAATATATTCACTCTTCATCTTCTCCCTCACCAAGCTGCAGAAATCACATACTGGAGAACTTCACGTAAGTTAGATACTCCAATGAACATGAGACTGTTCATAACTGAGAATAATGTTTCATTAAGTAGATTTTGCTTGGGACATGTAAAGGATCTGAAGGATCTGAAGTTTCAGGTGTGCATAAAAATAAACCCCCTTTTCTGCTTACAACCAACACAGAATACCAGAAATTAGTTCAGTGGCACTTCTACAGGAATTTAAATCAGTACCTCTCCCATATTTCTAACAAACCAACTGATTAATTGGTTACTAGGAAAGCACTCGCATTATGTGAGCAACCACCAGAGTGTGACACACAAGACAGGGCGAGCTGAAAGGGAGGTGGGCTCAGTGTCACCAAGGGCAGGGCAGATGGGAATCCCAGTCATCATCCCCTGGCTGAACTCTCTTGTGCCTTACTTCACCTGACAACATCCCACCTACTGCTCCTGTTTTATAACTGTTAAAGACTTCCAGCCCAGGAGCCAACTGAACCAAACTATCACAGGACAGAACAGTGAGATGAGCTGCTCTGCCATGTCAGTGACTTTGGGGAGTTCAGTGAAGGATCCAAGAAAGTTAGAGTCAGTGTAAAACAGAACAGTGTAAAACAGATGCACAGACTGTGCATCCCAGGGAGAATTACTGGCAAGACTGAACCACAGCCGCTAAGCCAGCTGCTCACAGACCCTCACACGAAGCTATCAAGGGGTTTCTAGGGAATGTTTAAGTGTTGGTTTACACAGAACATTGCAGTAACATCAAGGAGAGAAAAACTTCATTCTTAAGTGGTGAAGCTATTGAAAATTTCCCTTTTCCTACTGTCTTTCTCTTACACTCAGTATGTCATTTGGCATTCAAATACAACCCCAATAAGAATACCTCTCTCTATTGTCACTTACAGTATGCGACTGAAAACAATGACATTGCCAGACTACAGTTAAAAACTCACCTTGCCCATCTTCTTTGAACACCAGTTCTCTTTTCTCTGATTCATTCTCATTCTTACCTCGTCGCCTGTTTTTACCTCCTTTGCCTAAATTCAAAGTGAGAATAGTAAAAAGCACGTGTTACTGTCTCTAGACACAGTGAGTGAAAAAATCAGACTTATGGAGATTTTTATGCTTGTACTCTATTACGGCTATTTTAAGTATCCCACCCAAATCTAGATTTTTGGCTTACTTTTAAGTCTAAATTTTTAGCCGAGTAGTATCAAAGTATTAAACATTTGAGTCTCCACTGTTTAAGATGTCCTGGTTGCTCTGGAGTGACAGCAGCCTTCAAAAAGGATTTTCACAAGATGGCCATTTTCAGTTTCTGTGATCCCTGTTACCAAATATCTCATAAATAATGGTGGGATAGCCTGATGCACATAATCATCAAGAGCAGATGAATAACTTCAGTTACTGTGGTGCCGAAATCCCTGAAATACTCAAGGGGAAGCTTACGCTCCAAATGAAGCTGCCCTTTTTAAAATGCACACACGTGGCAACAGGATAAGATGCTCTTTACGAAGAGCATAAGAGCAGCTCATACCTGCCCCGCTGTTAAAATCTGCTGCTCCCTTACCCTCACGGTTTTTGCGTCTCTTTTCCCGGGTGAGAAAGAAGGGAAGCAGCAGCAGCAGCACTGCCCAGCGAGGGCACGGAGGGGCCCGGCCGCCTCCTCGGCAGGGCCGCTCCTGACAAGCGAGCCCCGGGCAGGGCTTCCCGTTCCCGACCGGGCCCCAGCGGCCTCCGACCCGCGCCCGGCAGGGGGAACCGGCCCGGGGACCCGCCGGGGTGGCGGGAGGGCCCCTCCGCCCGTGGGCTCCGGGCTCCGGCGGCACCCACGTGAGGGGCCCCCGGGCCTGCCCTGCGCGACCGTGCCCGGGCCCGGCCTCGCCGCCGCGGGCCCAGCGAAGGGAAAGGCGCCTCACCTTTATTCTTCGGCATGGCGCCGAACGCTCCGCCGCGGAGAGGCTGCGGGAGGGGCTCCGGGCGGGGGCTCCGGGCGGGGGCGGCGGTTCGGGCTCGGCGGCGGCTCCGGGCGGGACCAGCGGCGGGGCCGGGGCTGCGCGGGCTCGTGCGCTGCGCTCCGGCCGCTACGCCGAGCCGGCCACAGCGCCCCCCCGCGGCCCGGCGGACTCCGGCACCGCCCAGCCGCCTGCCCGGGCCCGGCGGCCCAGCCCCGGCCTCGGGAACGGCCCCGCCCGGGCACTGCGAGGGGCTTTGTGTGGAGTTCAGGGAAAAGGAGGAGGAGGACGAGCGGGCAGCGCGCACCCAGCCAGCCCCGGCCTCGGGAACGGCCCCGCCCGGGCACTGCGAGGGGCTTTGTGTGGAGTTCAGGGAAAAGGAGGAGGAGGACGAGCGGGCAGCGCGCACCCAGCCAGCCCCGGCCTCGGGAACGGCCCCGCCCGGGCACTGCGAGGGGCTTTGTGTGGAGTTCAGGGAAAAGGAGGAGGAGGACGAGCGGGCAGCGCGCACCCAGCCAGCCCCGGGACACCGCACAGCGCTCCGGGGGAGCGGTGTGAGTGGTAACTCCTTCCAGCACCTACAGGGAACTTACAGGAAAGATGGGGCAAGACTGTTTACAGGAGCACTGAGTGACAAGACAAGGGGGAATAGGTTCTGATTGGAAGTAGGTTTAAGTAAGACCTTACGAAGAAATTCTTTACTGGAAAGTGAGGCACTGGCGTAGGTTGCCCAGAGAGGTCGTGGAAGCCCCAGCCCCAGAGATGTTCGAGGCAAGGCTGGATGAGGCTCCGAGCAATCTGGTCGAGTGGGAGGTGTCGCTGCCCACGGCAGGGGGATCGGAACTAGATGATTTTCAAGCTCAATTCCAACCCAAACTATTCTACGATTCTGTAAGTTAGAGGGTATGAAGCAGGAGCTGTGGTATATCGGTCCCCCTTTCTGCCTTTGCAGAGTTTCTGGAGGCTTACAAATTATCCAGTTTACTTGTAAATAAATTTTAAAATGTTTTTAGACGGACAGGATAAAGCCTTGTGTGAACAGAGGGCCACAGCAATGCACACCTCTGATCCCAGGTGTGAATTTCACTGAGGAAATCACACGACCCTTGCCCCATGCCCATTACCAAACGTCTCCGTGTCCTCTGATGCCTTTCTTTTGGTACACTTAGCAAGACCTCTGCTTACATTCCTCACACATCCTCCATCACAATTAATGCAATTTTTTGTAGACTATGCAACCTTTGAAAATCTTCCATTTTTTCCAGGTTGCAAGGTTAAAAAGAATCACAGCTGTAAGCTTCCAAGTTGTATGAGCTGCTAAAACATGGACCTGTTGTTTATGGAGTGCTTCTGAATATAATATTGTTTCAAATGTTTACAAAGTGCATTAATTATCCAACATGCCCATATTTTCAGTGTCCAGAGCAATGCAGGCATTGCAAGTGTTATTTAGCAGCCTTCCATTCAGTGGTAGAGTCAACTAGAATCCACATAGGGTATTAAAATACAATATCCTTGCACTGCGGTCTTGTTGTATCTTATATCAGCTCTATAAGCACCGGCTGAATGTGTTTTTCCTTTGTCTTCATGTTTACCTTCCTCAACATGCTGCAAGGTCGGGACACTGTAACTGACACTTGCTTTTTACAAACCCTTTTTGGTTGGCAAAGTGCTGTGAAGGTAGTTCAGAGTTAGTGATGAACAAGTAATGACTTTTGTAACTGGTCAGAACAAATGATTACACAAAACAGCCCTTTAAGATGTTTTAAAGTTTATTCATAGTAGAAATTTCAATTTCTTTTGAAGACTACAAAACCTGCCATTAGACAGGAAAACAAGCAATGATAACTTTCCAAAACTGTTCATAGTTACATCTGGAACAGTTTTAATTACACATTAATAGCATGATTGGAACATCTCTTAGATCAGACTCTGAATAAAACAATCATTTAAAGTATTCAGTACAATTAATTATTTTTTTTAAACTAGCATTTCAGTTCTATGACAGCAGTGCCAAGCATCTAACAGATGCTATTGTAATGGTCTAGAACAAGGTACAATACCACTGATTTCCTGGAACAGTACCCTAGACTCACTTACATGCCATGCTGAGAAAACTAGTATAAAGTATGATTGTATAGAATCGTAGAAAAATATTTTATCTGTGATTTTGTCATTTTTTAAAAATTGTTTAAGTAGACTTCCCCCCCCAACTAGGTTGCAAAATAATTACATCCCTCAAAAGTACACCTTCCCTTTGATTATCAAGAGTATCAAGATAAAGCTAATCATTTACATCATTTTCATAAGTGAAAATTCATCTATTAACCATTGCTGCTTACTAAGGGCCAGCACACTTTGAATCCTTTCCTTCCAATACTAGAAAAGCACAGCTTTAGTTGGTACACCACATTTACAAAAGCAAAATACACACACAAAAAAATCCCAGACATGTAAATCTATTTTCTTATGGCCTTGTCTCTTTAGAAAAAAAGTTTTAAATATTTTCTTGAAAAACTCCTTTTAAGTCTCATTCAATGTTATAGTGATTATGAACACAGAACTTTGCCCTTACTGGATATAGATGGCATTTAATGGGTATTGCAACTACACTCTTCCCTCTGTTCCCTCATGCTCTCAAGCACAGTAAATGGTAATTTCACACTAAAAATATTAAAAAGAAACCATGGCCAACATATAGAAAATTCACCTGTATCTGCATTCTCCTTTTTTTATCCTCTATGACTCTCTGAGTCACTTGCTATGCTGTGCAGACCAAGCAGCAGTCCAGCAATGAATGTACACAGTGCGTCATATACTCACATTCTAACAGAAAGGTGCTGAGACTCAAAGAAGCATTACGTGGATTTCTCTATAGGTTAAAACAACTGCAGATATAAAAACATAAAAAAAGTGAAAGTGAACATGGATCCAAACCAAGAGGTAAGGTACATAAATTGCACCTAGTCTGTAAAATACACCTCCCTGCATAGGCAGGCCCTTTACACCTTGGTTTAGAAAGTAACTTTAAAATATAGTTGATCTAGACTTCAACACATTCATCTTAGGGTGTGCTAAACTGCCCAGTTTTGCTACAATTTAAAATGTTCATCCTCTGCTGATATTTATACATGACTTAACAGAAATATCTGTAAAGTCTAGACTAAATTAACAGCTCACTTGAGAATGTAGATACATAAAATGTAGGAGTTAACTTTGCTTCACTATTTGGCTAATGATCAGTGAGCTTGAGGACCACAAAATACGGCTACAATAAAACTACTGAAAATACTTTAATATTATTTTAATGTGGATATTGCCAATAGTGAGGCAGCCTAACACTTCCTCTTTTTGGCCTGTTCTTTGCCAGGTACCTATATACACACACTGAACAGAGTAGGAACTCCTTCTTGAAGTGAAATGTTATTACTGATACACTGGCAAGTACTGCCATCCTTTTATTTCAACAGTATTTAAATAATTTTGTTGACTAGATATGACAATCCTCTAATTAACACCTTAAAACCCACCAGAATGTACAGTTTCTGGATTTTGAGAAGCCTGACTTAAGATTGCTCACAGAGCTGAAAAATACATTTTTTTGAGAGGTAAGGTTTTACTAAATTCCTCTGGAACTGCTGACACTGTCCAAAAAAAAAAAAAATTAAGATGGCCTTTTTCTGCCTCAACTTAAAGATGTTTCTTGAAGGAAGGGTAGATGCATCTGCACAGCTAAAGGGAACTTCAATGCTAGAGCACCAAGTAAGGGAAAAATACAAATTGCTTGGGAAGAGCTGTGTTTCAAATTTCTGAGAGCTATGCTAATTTAAGAATCCTTATTTATAAAACCAATTTCTTCACAATTATATAATGGATTAAATATTTAGCAGATTTTTAAGGGCAATAAAAGTGGGAACCTTTGCAAGTCTAGCAAAGGAAGCTTCCCCTAGGAACTCAGAAATTCTGGCAGAAGAAACACTCCCATTCAGAGCAAATCTGTGGTGTCATAAAGATGATTCTTCCTTTCAACAAACCACTGATGATTTCAGGGAAATAAACAATTACCATAAAAGAAATTTAATACCACTAAAACAAGAAAATACCTTCTTATGCAAGACACAAAATTGCATCCTTTAGTTTTAAAATTGTATTGTTCACCAACAGCCATTCACCCAGATCCATATTTTATTGAAGCTGGAATTCCCACCAGTCATTTTCACATATGGAAGGACTGTACATAGCCTATAATTTTGGTGGCATGGAACACTCACTGTATTCAAACACGTTCCAGTGCCCCTTCTCATTTGAAGAATTTCATCTTTTCAACACCAGCCATCAAGATGGACCTTTAATTACTTTAGACACCAAGAGGCCAAGAGTATTAAAAGTTTATATCAGTATTTAAAGTGAGTCTTCCACCCTCATTATGAACTTGCTTCCATCTGCGGAAAAATGAGAATGTTCCCTCTGAATGGCTTCATCTTACCGGACTGGGACAACACTATTTTCATGGTAAATTAGAAAGACCCTTTTCTAACCCAACAGTTCTTTATGACTTGCCTCTCATTTTGCTTTTGAGGTCAATTAAAATGATCAAAAATAACTGACAGAACATTAGATCCATCAGCTTTGCAACTGCAATGAATGCAGTTAAAACCTACTTTTTACAGGCTTCTGCTTACTAGCGACCAATATGTTTTGCTTTATCTTCAAATGTTGCCTTTCTTCTATAATGCCAACATTCATTCACTGAACAAATCCTTTGCAGCTTAAACAAAAGTCATAGAATACAGATAAAATATTAACAATGGATTATAAGAGTAAACCATATAGAAATGTCCTCTATCAGAAAGTATTTAGCAATAATTCCTGAGTCCAGAGATTAGATGGAAGAGACTAAAACGGAGGGGAGGGGTAACAAAGACAGTGAGATATGGAACAAGTTATCTTTTCTCTGGGTTATTATTACCTATAGTATATATAGTATGGTGAGAGATTCACTGTTTAAATTTCATAGCATAACATTTCATAACATGTGGCATCAAAAACACAGAAATGTAGAAAAGACATAGGCAAGGAAAACTACTTATCCATAGTATTACATTCAATAGCTGTTTAACAGTCAGGCTTCTTTTAGAGCTATCCAACAATACTGATTAATCCAGGTGAACTGTTTAATCAGACTTAATTGTCATAATGATTAATAATATCTAAGTAAAACAAGGCATGTATACATTAAAGAAAACAGCACGGAAATGTACTGCTTGTGAACTGTTTACAAAAACATACAAAACGTTGGATGGCACAAAGTATATAGTGCTAATATAAACAGATTGTTTAAGCTAAGTGCTTAACATAAACTGTCCATCTTGACCTGTAACAAAGAACATTTTAGGGGACAAAAAAAATATTCCTTATAAAAATAATGCTATGTGGTGCAGAGTGCTTTATTCAGTGTACTTTTGACAGAGGTGGCATTTATAACTCTTCTGGTTTATTCAGTCGTGAACATGATCATTTTCATTGTTTCCACTTGTCACTCCATTTGCAGCTCCAGTAAGATCAGTAACTTGCCATCAACAGTTTAAAGCAAGAGTAGATGAAAGCAGTAGCAGCAGCAGGAGCAGCAGCATTATAGGTACCAGCTGGGACAGAGTATGCTTGCAGGTATCTGTCAGATATGTGCTACCTGTCGCCATGATTTGTGCTATCATCTTATGCCATGGTACCAAGTGTCTGGTTGAGGTCATTTCACAGGGCTGTTGAGGTAATTTTTTTTATACCTCTCCTCTGAGCAAGAGTAGAACGGCCAACTGGCTCCAAAACTGGTGACTGATTACGATTCAAAGCAGAGTAAGTTGCTGCCATTGCACCCTGTGGGGCAGAGGAGAAAAGAACAGTAAGTATGTTGTGGCTGATGCACACACTATAGCAGTGCTAAGTGCCAGAGACTCTGAACAGGTTTTAGCTTTCATTCTATTTTCATCTACTAAACAGAAACATACTACTGCATTACTCAAGTCCTAGCAGTGTTAGGAACAAGTGTTTTTTAGGGTAATAAATAGTTTTACATTGCTTAAAGAGTCAAACCCAGAAGGTATAAGCTAGGTTGCCAAATTAAGTTCTCTTGCTATGTTGTGTGATAGAGTTGGGAAAAGAAATCCCATTGGTAGACTGTCTCTGCTTATCACTTATATAACCATTTCAGTTTCCAACAAAATATTTAAAAATCACCCACATTATTCAGCACATGAAATTTATTTTTAAAAGATTTAGAAAGTTGTCATCAGAACTCCCCCACTTTCCACTTGTGTTTCTGGATGCTAGAAATTTCTAATAGCTGGCTCAGAGAGTGTGTTAATTATATTCTTCAGATCCCTTTTATGTTGAACAAGAGATTCTTGAAAGCAGGACTGAAAACAAGGTTGAATACAGAGAAGTAGAATTCAATTATTTTTGATTTTCCTCTGCTTGTTCAAAGTGAAAAAGTTTCAGGGTTAAAACCAGATCTTGTTTCAGACAGAGTGCAGAAGTATGATACCCTAGGAATCAACACTGCCCTTTTGACTTCTCTTCTGCTTTTACTGTGATCACAAAGTACTCTGTTTTCCTTCAGTTACTGACAAGTACCCTCCTCTAGAACTAAAGTTAGCAAATGATTTTACAGCTCCCCTATAGTCACCTCACATTTTTCACTATGAGAAGAATAATTTATGTTGGTTTCTAAAAGCAGTTAAGCCTTCCAGTTAAGTCAGTCCAACAGATTTCGAACACAAGAAAACTGAAGTCTTTTCCAAATGTATTAGATTTATTCCCTGTAAGTGGTTTCTCATCAAATCCTATTACATATTAAAAGTTCATTTTATGGCTTAGTGCAACATCCAGTCATAACTTTTACACAGTATTTAGAGGAGACACATGCTACCCCCTAACTTTAAAAACAAAACCCCCTTTTGTTTACTGTGGTAATCAGTTAACCCACTGCCTTTGTGACGCCACCTTCCCCCTCCTGCTCTCCCCTGCCCCTGGCCTTGGCCACTCCCTCGGTTTCTCCCTATTGGTTCCTGTACCCCAACTCCACCCAGGTACCGCCCCGGAGCCCCTGACACCCCCCACCCCCCCCCCCGCCTCGACACCCTCCTTCCGCGCTCGGACCATGAGGTCTCTCTGCCTCTGGGGATCGTGGGGACAAGATGTGATTAAAGTCCTCTCAAGCCCTCATGGGAGACCCTTCTCGCCTGCTTCGCCATCACTGGTTGTAACGCTGATAGCTGGCCGGAGCAAGATCCGGGATCGTCCGAAATGGACTACGGGATGCGACCGGGTCGCACTGCCCTAAGCAGCCGCGCTGAGCTCTCAGGACGCTACAGCCTGCTAAACTAAATCTAGCGATTACAACAGTTTACATTCATTCTGGCTAAACAGCAAGCTGAACAAATAGCTATTTACCTTCACTAAATGGGGAGCATCCTGCCTGTTCAGCTGGTACTGAGGCAACTGGTCACAGTGAACTATCCAGGGGTGACTGAGAACTTGGGCTGCAGTCAGTCTTTGATGAGGGTCAACATGAAGCATTTTTGAAACAAGGTCCTGTCAACAAAGGGTCAATGGAAATAACAGTAGAACTTCAACTTTAAAACAGATTAGTAGTTCAAAACCATAAAAGAAGATTCTAAAGGTTTAAAACAAAAGCCACCCAGCAATGCTAACAGTGTATCTTTTAATTATGTGACTTAATAGACACTTGGTAACACAAAAGGAAATTAATCGAGGAAAATTTTAGCATTTTAAGCATCCATATATAAGGGGCATGAAGGATATTGCACACTGAGGTTCAGAGACTATTTGTTGTCAAAAATAGGCTTCTCAAAAATGTTGTATAAAAGTTTATTTTGTACAAATGCAGTAAAAAAAGTGTAATACGTCATTGGTTTTCATTATCATGATTTAGACTATCTGTATGATTTTTTTGAACGTCATGCTTACACATCAAGTTTTATCAAAGCACTTCTCACCATGGATAATTGTGTGTATGAATACTGATAAAACACTATATTTCTAAGGACAGCTGTTAACTACTACAGTGTAAGGCACACCTGTTTTTTTCTCCTATGTGCCTGCTGAAACATGAAAGGATCAAAAACAGGAAACAAAATCCTAGGCACATAAGGGATTAGATCAGTATTTCAATGTAACAATGGGTGGAACTTACCCAATCATATATGATATATAAATTATAATCAACATGTTGTGTTGCAATCCATTCCTGATCCCCCAAGGGACAAAGCAAATATACTTGCCTTAGCTGTGTCTGAAACACTGTTCCAATAACCACCGCTGAGAGAGAACTTTCCACTTCCTATTCGGGCCAAAATCTCCTCTGGGGTGTCATCAGGACCATTTGCAAAAGGAGTGTAGCTATTTAACAAAACAAATGTTAGTAACTTCCATAACCTGGGCCTCAGTAAGTATTATAAATCTGATTGTAAGATTCAGCAAGTTCAACATGATTATAGGCAACAGACAGTCAAACAGTTGTAAAAAGAATTTATTTTGAACACGTGAAAATACACGGCACTGACTACAGATCTGTTCTTATTGCATGTATTCCCTCTGTATCTGGTCTGAAAAGCAGATTTTTCCTACAGCAGTTCAAATACTGGTGGTTCCTGAATTATAGAAAGTATTCCTTAATCTTTCATATTCTAGTGAAGTACTAAACCAATCCAATCTGTTGTAAATCTGAATGTCTGAGAAAGAATAGATGTTGGTTTAACACCAGAGGAAGAAAGGTGCACCGGCTTTCCTTGCTTCACTACACATACTTTTGCTGCTATTAGAATGTCCCCAATCAAAAAAGAGATATACTTAAAAACAAATGTATTTGTCACTTATTTAAAATACAAAAATCTCTTTGATGATGTTAACTCTTAACCAAAGTGGCAATCTGAATAACCCAGCACAAAAAGATAGTTGCTATGGCATCTACTAAATAGATTATCTTTTGAACTTCTGGTACTATAGTTGAATTTCTTATTCATCATCTTTTATACAAATAATTTCTGTTGCATATACAAATGCTTTTCTACTGCATTTATTATATTCTAACCAGATCACTTCAAACATTCAGTGGCTGAATTTTGCACACAAACATGCTTTAATGCATGCAAATATATTTGTAACATTTTCTTCAACATACATGGCTTAATCTTTTAATTTTCACATGAAACAAATCACCTTTAAGCAGAAATTAAGCACATAAAATAGAGGAGACATTAGAAGCAAAGAATTTTTCACATCGGTCCCTGCAAACTTGGATTCTACTAGAGGCAAAGCATATTCTCAACCCCAAAGCTGAAATTAATTACTGCTTTGATAGAAACATCTGCAACGGTGGGCCTACATTTATTACTGTTTTTGTTTGTATTGGTTTGCTATTCTACAGCAAAGCAAACTATAAACACCCTTACCCAGTGAGCATGGTATAAAGTAGAACACCAAGGCTCCATATGTCACATGCAGCATCATAACCTTGCCTCTTTAAAACCTGAGGGAGACAAATATTCTTTCTGAAAAAAATGCTTAGAAATGCATTCATTATGCTATAAAAATAGTAAAATTTCAGATTTTTACTGTTTACAAAGTGATTCTACTTGTTACACAAGAATGAAAAAAAAAAAAAAATCTATCTAGCAAAAACATCCCAGTAAAATAAATGAAGGCATATAAACTATCCTGGATTTTACCTCTGGTGCAACAAAATTTGCTGTGTAACATGGAGTCATCAGAAGACCATTTTCTGCTCGCAGTTGTTTTGCAAAGCCAAAGTCACAAATTCGAATTGATTCTGGATTACCAGATTCATCAACATAAAGAATATTGCTAGGCTTCAGGTCTCGGTGAACTACCTAAAAAAATAAAACAAACCACTAAATACAATAAGCTAAGCACATGAAAAGCTTTTTATTATAATTAGCAATTCTGCTACTTAATTTTAAGTCTCCCAACAGCACGCTCAGTTTCCAGAGTTCCAGGTTCTACCATCATCTGATGCTCAGTGGTGTCTGGAGCACTACAATTCTAACTTGCAAACTCTAAAACCCCCTCCAAATGTCTCATGCCACCCTAATTTATTTGTAGAGACAGTTCCAGATGCCTTTTCTCATGGTTGAATCATGTCTTTCCTTTTTAACATGCACAACTACCAGGCTCTTTAAATCAGAACTTTTGGCTGCTAATATCTTTTGGAGTCAGCGGCTGCTGTAGCTGCTGATGTACCACCTTGCTATGTAAACACAGACTAGTTACTGCTGGAGTAACTCTGTGTTCCATTCTCTTCATTCAGACAGTCTGAATTAATCTCAGAAAAACATTTAAAGCCTGATTAAGAAGGAATTTTAATAATAAAAAACTCCTGACAAAGTATCAGAGAGGTATTCTCCAAATATCAAAAAAAGCCTGTACTGGTTCCCAAGTGGCTGCTTCTGCAGGGGCTTGAGATGTAAAATGCTTTGAAAAATTGGAGAAGCTGCCAAAGTTCCAGCAGAATAAATCTGATCTTATTTGAAGCTATGTAATAACAAGCCTTAACAAAACCTGGAATGCACAAGGACAGTCTCTGAAATCAGACCTGCTGTATTTTCTTCACAAGAGAAGTTAGTCTACAGCCTCCAGAGGCTTTGCTCTCTGTAAAGAAGAGAGTATATACCCCTATAAAACAGCAGAGACATGAGGGCCTTTATCTTGTTGTCCTATGTGCTTTATTAGTATTAAACACAGCTTCTCATGGTTAAATTTAAACAGAAGAGATTGTGAAATATTTCAAAAAAGTAATCACATTGGAACAAAGAGATATCCCCAGACTTCTGCAAGTAAGCAGTGTCCAGAAAGCAGAAGCTCAACACACTCATCCAAACCTAGCAGGGTTTCAGGAAAGCAATGTGAGACCAAGCAGTAAGAGTGCAGAGGGTCATGCACATTGCAAAGCCATTTAACACATTAAGTCTATTTAGTACAGACTTTTTCAGCATGCAAATCCTTTGCAATTCTCAGATTTAAAAAACCAAGTATTAAAATTATGGAAATAAGCACCTTGTAAGCTGAAATACACAAATGATATTAAAGAATTTGACTTGGAACAGTAGGTGTTAAGGGGAACATCTTGGCTTTAGATGTCAGCATATGAGAGAACCAGTTCCTGATTGCCCTTGTTTTTAACCTTTTCCCCTAGTAAAGAGTGAAACAACCTTTACTGCTCCAAGAGGCAAATAAAAAACGTCAGTTTTATTCTTACATGAGTTTTGGGGGTTTTTTTGAAAGAGATTCTAAAAGGGGTAGAAAGGAAGAAGTGAGCAATGGAAGCAGCACAGAGCTGGGCATTTGGCAGTGTCTAGAACCAGTCTGCTTGAGCTGTATGCTTTTTTTGGAAGAAGGGGAAGCAATTCTCAAGTAGGAAGAGGAGTAAGTCTAACAGTCTAGTTCACATTAAAACACTATTTCCCAAGCAATCAAAACGTTTATGTCAAGGAATAAATGAAACGCCTTCCTACGTTAAGCTGTTTTCCCAAAGGTAAATTTTGAAAACATTTAAAAACAATGTTTAAAAAAAATTGCCAGATTGTTTAGGTTATATTGGTGTTTGGTATAGAAATAACATTTTATTTTAGAGCAACAGAAGAGAGAGCAAAATAACATGCAGGAAATTTCAGTTCTTCATTTCTTTGCATTGTGCTTTTGACTAGCAGTCTCAATTATCTACCAGCATTCACAAGTCTGCTGCTCCAAGATGACATGACACTTTTTGTTTATCTGTTTTATGATGTCTCTTGTGCCAATCCTTAATCACTGTATGTTGGCCCTAATACTTTTAGAACTCTTTGGGTGAGCACTGGAAGCACTGTGTACTCTGAAGAGGAGGATTTCATTCCTTGCTTAGCTAGTTTTTCAGTTCAAAAGTATCTTGTGAATGTCCACAAGGAAACTCTTCCTGGGAAGGGCTGTGGAGACTGCACACAGATTCAGACTGTCAAACCTGATACTACCTAATATCATATTCAAATGAGCTCCTCCTGTGTCCAAAGGAGTTACAACAGGAAAATCCACTGAAGACACGAGGGACTCCTCCAGAAAAGAATTAGACGACTGAAGTGCTCACTATTTACATATATGGCCGGATTTCCTGTGGAGGTGTACTTAATAGAAGACTTGAAAATTTCCAAAAGCAAACATTCCAAAGTGCATGTGGTCTAATACAAGTCCAAATGCCAATATATACAGGTATCTACAGTAAAGAAACAAAAACCCCTAAAATCCCTTACTTGATGCATGCAAGGAGACTGGGCCTCTTTTGGCCACATGTGGCAAGAATGTACCAAGTTATGATTTGTTATTCTAGTATCTGTATTTCCATACAGAAGGTGTCAAGATTTGTTCATAATTCCCACGGGTGCTGCTGGCCAAGGACTATAGTCTGTGCACACAGGCTCAAATAAAAATACACACATGAGCAAGTGACTGAAGTGATGAATCACGGAATGAGATTCCAGATAACTTTGATCATAAGTTTTCTGAAATAACAGCTTCCAGACATGACAGTGTGTATTAAATTGCTATTTGTTACTTAAAATAATTTGAGTACTATATGTTTCAAAGTGTCTTTTCTTGGGTAACAACATAATGTTTTAGCAGCTTGACTTTTTCCTTGCACCCTTATTTTCTGCTTTTTTTCCTATCCCCTTTTTCTTGTTTACCTAAAGAGGCAACATAACTTACCTTTTTGCCATGCAATTACCACACCACTCTTCTCTATATTTGAACTACTTCCTATGTCTACAAATTAATTTCCCAAAGCGTTAATTTTCTGTCTCCTACAAGTTACTGACACTATGGCACAGGAGTTACAAGTCATAAACCATGTTCTTCAAAACCAAGTTGTCAAAGGAATTACAAATATGACAAATGGAAAATAAATTTGCAGGGTCTATCACAGGATGAGATTGGAATTACATTAGGCCCTGTGGCTTTGCAATGACACTGGCCCCAGCACTTCTTCCTGGACTTTCTTCCCCTCATATCCTCTGTGTTAGTAATTATCTGCACATTCCACAGAACTGCTGACAGATTGCATGAAGAACAACAGAAACAGTTGCATCATCTCAGTTATCTGAATGCATACAGAGCTGATAAGGAAAGTTTTGATTTCAACCCAAACTCCTGCTGCAATGTAACTGTTTACCAAAACCTACTTAATTACCACACAGAAGAATGTATCAAGATATAAGTTTATGCTTCTGAAAGAGAAGAATATCAATAGCTATAAGCATTTTGTCTGAGATGAAAACTTACCCCTTGTGTGTGAAGATATTCTACTGTTTTTGTTATTGTGAACAGAACAGCACTAGCTTCTCGTTCTGAGAAAAATTTTTGCCTAAGAATTTTATCCAGCAGTTCTCCTCCTTTCATAAGTTCTGTTACTACATACACGTATTTTCCATCATCATACACCTGCAAAAAGTACATAAACATTTAAACTTCAAAATATTTATTCTCTGCTGTCTTCCTGTGAAATGCACAGAGATAGTGCAGGTGTGTCCACAAGCTGTTTTCTTCAATTGTTTTCCCCACATTTCACAACCCACACACTATCCAAATATTGTTCATCTTCAGAAACGAACAAAAAACCTTTACAAAAAGACAGTACAGTACCAATATAGCATAGAAATACCGGCATGTGTTTAAAGATAAAAAAGGATAAATAACAAGTAGTTTCCCCCCACATAGTTTCACTAAAACTAAGTAAACTAGATATGTGAGAAATTTAGTAAAAAATGGAAATGAGTCTGATGAAGGCAAAACCAGAGCTAATTCAAGCAGCAATTATTGCACCAAATTACAAATATGAACAGAGATCATTCCAACTGTCAGACAAAAATAAAAGGAAAAAATAAAATCTAAGTTTACCTCAAAATAGCCTCTGTGAACAGTGAAGTGAATGCATACAAAGTTGCTATGATAAAAACCTACAACTTATACATTACTCTGCACATAAAGCCTATACCAAAGTCTAAATGTCTTAAAATATGCATATTTTATCCCTTACTTCTACTTATGGAAAATGGCTTAATTTTTGCATGGCTTTTGTTGTCCAGGGAAGCATTTGAGAATTTTTTACATTCTCACCAGGGGGCGCAATAAACTGAGTGATGCCAAACCACGTTTTAAGGTACACAAGTTCAGCATTTCATTTCAGTTGCACTTTCACAGAATCATAGAACAGTTTGGATTGGAAGACCCCTTAAAGATCATCTAGTTCCAGCTCCCCTCCATAGGCAGGGACATGTTTCACTAGACCAGGTTGCTCAAAGCTCTGTCCAACCTGGCCTGGGAATTCCAACTTAACCCAGAAACAATTCCTGCTTTAGTGAAACCTTTTACAGACTGTCCCTTTTATCATTTCAACCTACTTTTATGGTGATGTTACAATTTTTTTTTTCAGTAAAATGTGTGAAATAAAAAATAACTTGTGTTTAAGTAGAGACAATTATCCAAGTTGTAGTAAAATAAATTTAGGAATATATATCAGCTAAGTAACAGAAAATAATAAAAAAAATTTTCATCCCAATTCCCTTGTCTTAAGCTACCTGGCAAAAACATGCTAATAAAGTTCTAAGCATCAAAATTTTTGTTCTCCTAATGATACTAAATAAAAACAGAAGAATGTTAAATAATTCTGTGGGCTTTACAAACTTATGATATTAAGGACATGAAGACATGACAGGTTTTTCTGTCTTCTCATTTAACAGGAATTTTTCCCCCATGAAATATAATGACTGATCATCTGAATGTGTTTTTATTAAGACTTTAAATATTACACAGTTCAAAAGCAGAATTATCTAATTCTAGATACTAAACTGGATTTTTTTTGGATAGGCATGCTTCCTCTAATCCTGGTATAACATGAGGAGATCAGCTATTATTTTCTTTGACACGACAGAGAAAACATCTCAGGAATGCAGAATTCAAGGAAAATTTGCATTTGGTTACCATTTTATCTGCTGGTCCTGTCTGCCTGCCCAAAAAAATCCCACAGATAACTCACCCTGAACAAATCATTCGCCTCGCACCAATTTCTCTAATGGTATTATCAACTTAAGTTGTTTTTGAATAAATACTGATGAAGACTTCTTCACAGTTAGGTGCACAGTATCATGCTAAGATCACAAACGTGACACTACTTGTTAAAATTAACTCTGGGCACAAGCCACAGGTCAGTCAGCATGTCTCCTCTACCAGGTAAAGTAGAAGAAACTATACTGAGAAACAGATGTAGGCACATGAACAAAATATAAAACAATGGAAAAAGAAATCAAAGCTTTTGCCAAGGGAAATAAGATTTTACAGACATATTATGAAGTTTTTTGAAATCATAAATAAGCACTTGGACAGGGAGACTGGATATCTTGTATTCAGGTTTCTAAAATGTTTCTGAAAAGATTATTCAGGCAATGCTTTAAATAACTCAAACCAGAACAAAGGTTCTGTTACAAAACAGTAACTATTACATAAAAAGGGTAAAATACTTATAATGGTCTGGCACAGGAAGTTTCTAGGTAATGTTTTGTTGGAAGCTGTGTGCTTCCTCCCTTCTTATACTGTTTCCTAGGCATCCACTAAGGGCCTCTGTCAGAGGCAGGATATTGGATAAGAAGGACATCTGATTTAGCACAATATAGCTCCTTTTGTTTATATACTGTGTAACTGAAAAAGACCACTGATAACAATCAGAAGGAAAACCCCCAGAGGACTGTACACTGCAGAAAGAATTTGGTCTCTTGAATATCCATTGTTTCAATCCAAACACCTTCAGAATTAAATTACAAAAAAAGGCTGAACGAGAATGAAAACTTCATCTTAAGCAAAATTCAAATATTACTGCATTTCTTCTTGAAATAGAAGAAAAGAAAGAAATTATTTCTCACAGAATAATAATTTCCAAAGCAGGCACTTAAGTGCTGAAATGTTCTATTTTGGCACTTCAGATTAGAAACATTTAAGCTTTGATGTGGAACTGAATGAAAAATTGAGCAAATCAATGATGAGTTTTATTTTTATAATAGTACACGGTGCTCTAGAGTTTGAGACCTGAAGGCAAAATACTCCTTCTCTTCTCTGAAAGCTATCGTGTGGGATATGCAAGGAATCTGCCCCATGGGTCTGTATTAGGACAAGGAAAACTTAATGTTACATTCTTACAGACTTATACAAGATTCTATTACATATGAAGTCTGTATATTTTTTCTTACACTGGACATCCATAACTTCTGTTTGGGGAACTGATTTGAAGCAGAAGTGAGTGAGAATTACAGCCTTTCTCCCTCTGTGGGCTTTTTTGGTAGTCTCCTATTTGTGTATTGCTGCTGCTGTGCATGAAAGATGGTTCCTGCTGGAAGATGACTGATGATGATAAAAGATTAATTACAAAGTGAAATAATTCAGCATATATTGCAGCTGTTTAATGTTGCCTGGATTTCTGTTCTCAATGTAAAATATTCATAATGCTCAAGTTCAGGTAAGTGCTCACATTCTCATGTTTGTCTTCCTGCTTAAATAATGTAAGTTCTATTATGAATTAAAGTAGCATATGAGCCCAGCATGCAGCACTAAAAGCATGAATGCTGATAGAGGTTCTGTTCAGCACAGCTCCTTTCAAGTAGCTTTACTGTCCAACCACATGTAGCAGAACAGAAAGTGGGACTGTAATTGTATCTTGCTTGCAGTAAGATAAGCTCCCTGGTGGGCTCCCCTGAATATCTACCTTATTTTCTTTGTCCAAGAAAGGGCCAAACAGTATGATATCAATAAAGTGAAGACAGATTATAGTAGACCAACTTCATGCAGAGTCCTTTAGTGCTCATCTCCACAGTATTTATGAGCTGTTGTTTTAATGACTTCAAAACGTCTGACAATCTCCTTTTAGCTGAGCTCAGCTTCCTGGAAATGGTTTTTGCCTGAGGTTGGGTTTGGGAGACCAGAATATTTCCCTGCAGTCTAAGCTTAAAGTCATTAAGCATATGCCTTTTTAATTTTTAATCCTCTTTAATGAATAATCAAGGAGAGAAAGAATTTTCTTTTTCAGTTGGATCATCAGAATATACTGTTCACTATGAAAACCCTCTACCTCCCAGCTTATGTTATTCCTTGCTTTTTATGGACAAAGTGTTTCCATGGTCAGAACAAATAATACAAGAAAAAATACCTAGATAGTGTTCACACAAAGGCCAGATAAAGATGGGTAGAAAAGAGTGGCAACCACGGACATGGAAAGATTTTGTCTACTACTGAGTAATACTTGCTACTGTCCATGAAAATTACTTAGGGTACTGTGCTAACAGCAAGTCCTTTGTTATATAATAACATACATTAAAAATGCTTTTGATTAATGTAGGCAAAAGCAGATTCAAAGTTAACTAAGCAATCAAAAACCTTCCTTGTTTCTTTAAAAATACAGCCAACGTTAAATAAATTATTCTTGTGCTAGGATTTATGAAGGATGAATTATTTGATTCCTTAGAATAACATTGTACCACAATATAAGCATCTTTAAGAGAAAACACTGACATCTCAGTAAAAAATTGGATACTACTGGATAAATTGCATTGGGACCTTGTTTTATTTTTAATACTGAAAAACATGAACATAAATCTAAAACATGCAGTTTGTCATCTCTCAAATTAGAAAGTGATTCACAATTATAATACACTAAAGGATGTCTTTATAACACTACTTACATCTTTTAGGGTAATAATATTTGGATGCTGTCCATAGCGCAGCAGGATTTCAATCTCTTCTGTTGGATCTCTTTTACTCTTGTCAATAATCTGTAAGAGCAAGTACAGACATAGACATAATTATTTTTGTGAATATTATATAGTGTAATGCTTTGGTATGCTTATTAGCATCAGCAGTTAAGCAATATTTATTGTTGCAAAAGACATGGATTATAACCAAACTCAAATTTGTTAAATTGGAAAAGCAAGGCAAATCAAAAAATGTTGGGAAAAATGAAAAAATCTCTTCGAAAACAATTTTGGAGGATAAGCGATCTGGTCTCTTTGGCTGTGATTAATAATGCAAGGCTGTTTAGTAGATAAGACTTTAGTGATACATTATTTCATAAAACTGTAAGTTCCTAATTTAACATGAGATACTGGTTGGATGATGCTAATGAACTGATTCTCACAATGCTAATCTAAACCAAGTATTTGGTGCAGCAAAAGATAAAGCAGGAGAGTAAGAGAATTAAAAAATTAGAAAAAATAAAAACTTCTCAGAGTTAATTCAAACACACATTCATTATAAAGGTCCATTTGAATCTCTGGCTCTAAAGTTCTCCCTGTGCAAAGAAGTGAAATATTGTTTTGCCCTACTTAAAAAGTATTCTTGTGATTCTCATGTTTGTCCATTCCTGAACCGCAGAATTTCCTCTCATGTCTTTTCCATTGTGGTGTTACCCCTTCATCCTTATGCCCGTACTGCTACTGGTCCCCTGCTAATACATCAGACACGGATCATCTTATTCTTTTTTTCAAGATTCCTTGAGGAAAAAAATGCCCTAACAGAGGCAATAGAAAAGCGAGGGAATCTTCACAATAAATGTTACAGCTGAGGGAGTTATCAGCTATGCCAGGACTTACAGTTTCAAGATATTACTTCAAACTGAAAGCACGGAAGTCAAATCTGTTCCTGGCCAGAACTAGAATAAAAATAAGTATTTAACTACCAAATTGAAACTGCAAGGTTTCCAGAAGGCAATCTACATGCTTAATTCATCTTTGTATTTTACATAACTAAGTAGTAAGCTGTTCAACAATTCAAAAAGAGAACTGCCTCATAGTATAGGATTTTAAGACTACTTTTTTTCCCCCCCCACTTATAAAAGTCTGCTAATCCGTACTCTTGCTTTCATAGCAACCATTTGGTCCTGGGTTATTGCACAAAAAGACAAAAAACCTTATCATTGCAGTTCTGGGAAATCTACTAATTTCAACTGAGAATTTAATGCCTTCAAAGAAGTGGTAGAAAGCCCTATAGAATAACATAAAAACAACATTAAAAACCTTGCTGAAAACCAGGAAGCAAAGACAAAGAGTTGAAGTTTATTCTGGAAGTTATACCAGACTGAAGACTGTAATGAACTCCTTACCCATCTGAGAATTTACGAATTTACTTTTGCAGTTGCATATAAAGTATTTTTATATTAAAAAAAATAATCTTAATATGTTTCTCTATGACAAATAAAAGATGTCCAATGCTAAAATCTGAAAAGTGTGGTTTATAACAAAGTAATTACCTTTACAGCATATTCCATGTTTGAAGCTTTATGAATACATCTCTTGCAGACAGAGTAAGAGCCAACTCCAATATCTTCCTTTACTTCATATCCATCAGTAAACTGAATGCTGTTCCTGTGCAACTGCTACCAAAATAACATTATCAATTGATGAATATTCATAATATGTAACTGATCTTTTTATTAAAATAACTTTTTAAAAATTCCTACTGATTTGATTAAAATTTTAAACTGATGACTCTACTAGGTCAAAGTGGTCTAAATCCCCATTACCTTCTGTTCAAAATTAGTATAAGATAAATTTAGACATTACAATATTAGACATATTGTAAATAATATGTAACATATTAATAATTTACAATATAAACCATATTGTAAATAATGCACACTGTATTTTAGAAACTGACAACATTTTTTCTGACTACTGCTTTATTAATTTAAAGATAGAAACTTGAAACCAAAGAAAAACAGAAAACTTCAAGATAAAATAGTGATACAATAATTGTAAAGAACTATCACTGTTTCTATTATCTGAATAGACAGATAAATGCCAGCTGGAAAATTTAGAGATATTGAATAGAATCAGATTGGCTGGAATTACATGGAATGGCAGTCAAAAATCCTTTCACAGAAATAAAAAGCTGAAAGGAGGACAAGTGTTCACTCTTGTAAGGGAAGGAAATGGTGTTCTAGTATATGGAGTTTGTGCAAAGGATGCAAAGCATTTGCAGGAAACCATCTGGGTATCCTGCAGCACAGAAAAGAGGAAATAGGAGTGAGGAAGTTGTTGAGGGGCACAGAGGAAAGGCAGCACAGAAACAGACCTTTACAAGAGAAGGAAACCATATACAAGGAGAAATAATGCCTGCAGAAACTTCTAACAAGATATCAGGATCAGAAATAATTCTGATGCATATATCAAATCAGAAAGCTTCTTGAGAACAAAAAAGGATCTAAAGTTATATTTTAAAAAAATGGTATTACACATGAAACAGCAATGCATAGAAAAGCATGTTGCAACAATTCTAGACATGAGAGTGTTAGAGAAATAGAAAGGCTATTCATGTTCTGTATAAATTGTGGGTTTTTTAAAATTTTCTCAGGCATTTGCAAAATACCAGTGCAGAGAAAAATATAAATAAACCCAATCATACAGCACACCTTTTTATTCCTACCTATACATTAAGAAGTCTTCAACACAATTTAGATAATGAACTGGTTTTCATGACTCAGTAATTAGAATTATTAAAAGCAAAGAGGAGGTAGAAATACAAATTTTGCAGAGGTCTCATCTTCCAGCTGACAACCTCACAATTATTAATACAGGAGACTCTACTGGAGCCATGCAAATACATCAAGGAAGCCAAAGCTAGAGTGTGCACTGTAACACTGACTTGTATGATATGACACTGGAATAAGTCACAAAATAGCACAGATTAGCAAATTAACTTAAAGTGGCTTGGGAGGGACAGAATATATCCTGGGTCACGGATTCCAAGAGGCAGTCCCGAACATCCAGATACAACTCGCAGTTGTACTCCAGTGCCTCCTACTACTGCATTGCAGGAATCAACTGACATTTTCATGTATGGGGGAAAAAACCCCTATAAATCAATATATCTGTTATTCCACTCCACCTTATAGTCAGGGCTTGGCATTAAAGAGTTTTAATACAGTACAGATGGCAAAATGTTGTCATTTAAGGCTGAAGCCTATTTGGACCTGTAGCTGCTCAGTAGTTAAACAGGTCCTGCACCTTCAGAGATTTTTGTTTGGATAAAATAATCTGATCTTTACTTTTCTTGTATAAAAGATGACAATGACTTTGTCATGATACTTCATTCTGTGACAAGGAAACAATCCATCCACCAAGAGACAGCACTGATTTTTTTTTGTAGATGTACCCACCTGGACAATTGAATGCACTCCAACTGTCTGCATTGCTTGACTTTCATCATCTGATGCAATAGCTACAAAACTAAATCCTCGAAAAAGCTGATGTGCATTAGCACTGGGTGGGATACCAGGCGAATCTGAAAAACACATCATCTACTTACGAGCAGAGTCATTAACACGTAGCTATGAGACTAAGTACTGAAATTCTGGTAGCACCTTAAATTTGTAAGGACAGAAATTTCTATCAAATTTTGAATGAAAAAATTTGAAATGCAAATTCTATATTTTGAATATGTAAATTATCTTATTAATCTCTCTTTACCTTTTGGAGTTTTTGCTGTAAACTCAGGGTCAAAATAAAACGTATCTTCAGGTCTGCCAGTTGCAGGTTTAAAAGGAGGATGAATTTCTCTCCGGTACAATTTCTGAAAAGAAGGAACACATTGTAAATGGAAAAGTTATATGATACCGTAAAAGACTTAACCAAGAAATTTACTGGATTGATTTTTAATTAGATACTCACATTCCAATCTATTTTGGAAAAGAATGCATGCCTCTTAATTTCTTCTACTCCATCTGGACCTGCTCCTTTTATAAGGAAGAAAAATGTCTCTGAATTATTTTCCTCTTGGTCAAAGGAATGGGCCAGCAAAATTATATTTCTTATTTCTTCTGCATTAATTTTAGATGTATAACTAGCAGAACTGATAATACTTTGGTGATCATTTGAAGAGCAAACTACATTCTTAATTTAAAGCCTATTTTACACAAGAAACAAAATTTTTAGTCAGTTTAATGATCACTGATGTTATGCATAGTTGGATCAAATTTAAAATATTCTGCTAAAAACTTTACCTAATCTGTTTGCTGGGTTTCTTTTGAAGAGCATTCGCAGGAGACTCTGTGCTTCAAGACTCAAGAACTGGGGCATTCCAAGTTTGGCCCTATAGAATAAAAATAATTAATAGTATACAAACATATCTAGGTAAGAATTAACTCTGCACTCCCCCTTGTCCTTTGTCATTCAACAAGTCCATAATAAATGAAGTGGCATCACTAAGAAATTGCCTTCAGACATCAGACACAGAGCAAAAGTGCTGTCAGTCATGTAAACATGTTTGATTTTTTAAATTTTTTTTTTGAGTAGTATAGTATTTTCAGTAATGACTCAGGAACTTAAGTAAAGGAAGAGGTGGAAAAACATGTAGAGAAGAATAGCTACAGGATAGCAGTTTATAAACTTGTAAATTTTCATAATATGCTTTGATCCACTTACAGGTCCAGTTACTAGCACATGACATCAAATAAAGCATTCTGACAGTTACATAAAAGACAGTTTACAAGGAGTAAGAAAACTACCACACTATGACACACACCAAGAACACCCAGCAAATCTAAACTAGAACACAGAAATTGAATTAAGGTAGGATAGACCTTGCAGTAGTAGCAGGTAAAAAAAACAAACAAACAAAAAAGCCCCAAACCCACTCCTCTCTTCCTTTTTGCTCCCCTCCCCAATCTATTTCAAATACTACTTTTGCAACTTGCCAGATTTGAATTTTTAGGATTTAAGTTTTTGTACTTCTTTAATTTCATTTTGTTGTGTAATCCTTGCCATATTTTCTTACTCTCCATTTAACGTTCAGTCTCCATTCTCTCACTGTTACTAGGGCTTACTTTTTCTTGTAACTATGATAATGGTAAGGAGGGATATAATTCCCTCCTTTCCATCACTAATTCAACCTGTACCTTGTGTTTTTCTGTAACAGTTCATGACACAAGCTCTCTGTGTTTCAGTCAGAAAACCTGATTTGTCTTGTATTCCAGGTATTTGTAGATATTCACCCCTGTATCACTTCAGTAAGTGCGTATGTATTGCCACTGGTTGACTATTCATTACTTTAAAACTAGAATTTACTAAATTTTCCATTCCTCTCAGCATTAGAAAAGCTAGGGGCAGGGAGGAGGAAAATCTGAAAAACTTTGGCTTCTTTGGGCTCTTCAGTAACATAGTACAGGCAGATCAAGGCCACCAATGGAGAGGAGGAATGGGCACCGGGCCATCCAATGCTTCCTGACTGGCATGCACCACTAGCAGCTGAATCTTAGTCACACACTTTATATTCATTGCATGCTCACTTGATGCCATTTCAGCTCGTAGTCAGTTATCACAGAGCTACACTGAAAGCAGGAAGCAGGGAACACTGACTGGAGACGCCCAATGGTATCATTTACAATGTTACTGAAGGTCTGAACAGACAGCTAGGACAGGACAGTGTTGGAGTGGGTGGAATTCTTTGCCCTGTTGTAATCCAAAACAGCTCCAAGACTAGGATACAGCTCTGGAGGTTCAGCACAGTCAGCTACCTAGAAGAATCTAAAACCAGGCCAAAACCATAAGTACAATTAATCTTATGGAGAAGTGACCCAATAAACAGAAACAACATGCAGAAGAAATTCTAAAGGACTGGTATGTGCTGCAGTCCACAGTGGAGTGAATGAGAGGCCCTTGTGCAAACCACAGTGATTTAAGACTCATTGCTCCTTCTCCATCATCAAGGAGCACCTTTCACAAAGTCTTGTATCAGGCACGTGACAAAGGAGAAGGAAAGGCAATTTCCAGGTCCTCAGAGTTTATGTATTATGCAACTACATGAGTGACAGCAATTTTTTTCTGACATTCTGACAAAATTTTGTATGAAGGCACACCTCTTCAGTAAAGGAGAAAAGATGTTTAAAAATTTAACTTCATTCCTGCAACCTATGATTTTTTTCAAACTGCAGAGTTTTCCAGTTTTAGGTAAAACACACAAAAATAAACAAAAATTTGTCTTGATAATGTTGTGAGAAATAAAGAACCCAAAAAAACATTTGTTGTAAGAAGAATGCAGTTTCTGTGGATTTTTAGGAACAGAAGGTAAGAAAAGCAATATATCGTAAATATACACAATGAAAACAGGAATTCATATGCACACCTGTCCATTTTAAAGTTTTATGAAAAATTTAAGGAAAAATATACTAGGTATGCAGAAAATAAAAAGAAAATATAGGCCAGGAAAAAAAGTGTGAACTTATCAGAAAACACTTTAAAATATCTTCTGGTTTTCAGCTGCTTATATTACCAAAAGCAAAACACTTCTGTGCAAGATAATATTCATAAGTGTACAAAACATTAAAAGAGGGTAAAATGTCTTTATATCATAGCACACTTTCTGTGCAGCTATTTGAAACTAATAACAATTGCAAAGACTAGAAGGTGAAAAAAGAAAGAAGGTGGAAAGGGCATTAAGAGATACATTCTCAAATGAAATCTGAAAGTAATTACAGAATCATAGAAACCTATAATTGTTTAGGTTGGAAAAGACCTTTAAGATTATCAAGTCCAACCATAAGCACCACCCAGTCTATCATATCTCTAAGTGGCACATCTTTTTAAAAAACCTCCAAGGATGGTGACTCAGCCAGTTCCCTGGGCAGCATGTTCCAATGTTTTACAACCCTTTCAATGAAGAAATTTTTCCCAATATCCAATCTAAACCTCCCATAGTGCAACTTGAGGTCATTTCCTCTCATCCTGTTGCTTCCTACTATGGAGAAGAGACTAACCCCCACCTGGCTACAGCCTCCTTTCAGGGAGTTGTAGAGACTGATAAGGTCTCCCCTGAGCTTTCTCTAGGATAAACAAACCCAGATAGATCTCTCAGACACTCCTCACGAGACCTGTGCTCCAGACCCTTCACAGGCTCCCTTGCTCTTCTCTGGACTCGCTCCAGCACCTCAATGTCCTCATGGTGAGAAGCCCAAACTGGCCACAGGATTTGAAGTGTGGCATCCCCAGTGCTGAGTAAAGAGAGACAATCACTGTCCTGGTCCTGCTGGCCACACTATTGCTGACACAGATCAGGATGCCGTTGGCTTCTTGGCCACCTGGGCACACACTGGCTCATGTTCAGCAGTTGTTGACCAACACCCTGGTGCTTTTCTGCCACGCAGCTTTGCAGCCACTCTTCCCTAAGCCTGGAGTGTTCCCTGAGGTTGTTGTGACCCAAGTGTAGGACCTGGCACTTGGCCTCACTGAACCTCATTCTACTGGCCTCATCCCATTGATTCAGCCTGTCCAGATCCCTCTGCAGAGCCTTCCTACCCTCCAGCAGATCCACATTCCCTCTTATCCAGGTTGGGGGCACCTGCAAACTGAGGGTACACTCAATCCCCTTGTCCAGGTTGTTGATAAAGATGTTAAACAGGACTGGCCCCTGGGGAGCACCACTTGTGACCAGCTACCAGCTGGATTTCACTCCATTCAGTGCCCCTCTCTGGGCTATGAATGACTATGAACTTCAATTACCTGGAAAGATACAAGGATATTCTAAATGGCAGCTGAATACAGAAGATATTTATAGCACCAATGAAAAGACTGTTGAGGAACAGAGCGGAGTCACATGCAGGCAAAGAGAAGAAGAGAAAGATGTGACTCATGAGACACAGAAAAAAATGCATGGCTCCTGAAACAAGTGAGAGTGCAGCAGAACTATCTCAGACTAGCTTCTTGTAAATAGGAGGTGGTCAGAAGTTTATGCTTGCTGTGAACAGATAGAACTTTTTAGTTAAAGACACTGAATAATAACAACATGAAGATTTGATCTGGCATGATGCTGAGGCAGCAGAAGAAACTAGCATCACTAAATATATTTGCAAATAATATGAGGAAGAAAAACAAGGGCAAAGAATAACATAACATTTATACATTATGAAAGCAAAAGCAAGGAAAATAATGAGTGTGTTTTCTAGTGGTTTTCACGTTCTAATTACTTAGAGAAAAAATGAAAGAGTTCCATATATTTATTTTTCAAAACAGGCTGTTGGTGCAAAAGAAATTCCATCTTTGATACATGGGTAGACAAGTGGTTAATAGTACTGAGAACAATGATAAACAATGAAGCAGAAAACAAATGAGAAAACTAAGATAGTCTTATGGGCTTCCATGAAAAAAATGGTATTAGTTAAAAATAGATGGAAACAGAGAAGTGAACCTGTGATATGAGGAAACAGACTTGTTTGCACAGTGTTTGGCTACAGTCCCAAAAATGGGGGAGTTATGCCATAGGTTGTATTAGTTTAGCGAATACGTGGGGAATTGGCAAGGAAAAAAGCAGATCTTCATTAGCAAAAACAGGAACATCAACTGCACGAAGGGAAGCAATTCCCACAAGAGAGCTAATGCAAAATCTATGCTGAAAATAGCAAAGGGGAAAATTGGAGCCTAGGCAAGTCACAGGAGAGTACAGAAAGGAGGAGCATTGGGGAGGCAAGTTGTTGGCAGCACCATTAATATAAAGAGGTAGGGTGAGGAGCTGGTAAGATAAAGAAGCATAAGGAGTGAAAATACTTTCTCAAAAAACCACCAAAAGCCTAAAACAAAGGAAAAAAAAAACCAACAAGGAAAAAATGCACAGGTTATCAAAAAGGATAAGAAAGTTAAAAAATATTATGGATATAAGATGGGCAAGATCATACGGTTGGAGAAGTCATTATTACAGATTAAAGAGCTGCTATGAAATCCTTTGTACCTGGTATGGCGGAGGAATAGTAAAGCATATTAGATAGGCAGCAAAGGGAATTAATAATATGGAATAGGGAGTGAGGATTTACCAGTACCTTTGAAAATGAGGGAAGAGTAGAAATTAGATATTGCAGCCCGGAGGGCATCCCTGTAGAATACCTGATGAGATATATAAATAAGAGTGTACTCACTTGAGAATCATAGTCATGGTTTCTTTTCTGTCTTTCCCTTGGAAAGGTAGAGTACCAGTGAGCATTTCAAACTGTATAGAGTAAAACTTTCATCAATTACATTACCTGGACAAAAACTAATTTTTGACAAAACTACTTAGCATCTTAACCTTCCAAAATTCATGCATGTTAACAATCAAGTCTGTGCAAAACAACTTCATTGTACAGTTTAAATTGCTAAGAACATTGAGCAGCCTTTGCCATTTTTAAAGCTGCAAAATATTTTCCTATATTGATACCTTGCTTTACATGCTTTTATCTGAACAATTTAGACTATAATGTTCTGTATTTCATTTCTGCCTAAAAAGTTTGTTCTAGGAAGTCTTGATCTTTACAACTGTATTTTTAGTTTTCAATAAAAGGGAGTGGGGGTAGGGAAAAAGGTTTTCCTTTCAAAAGTTAGTGATGATTTCTCCTCATGCAGAAATTTTTAAAAAGGTCAAAATTCTGAAAATTGGCATGTACATAGCCTTCATTGGGAAGGGGAAAAGGTTAGCTGATTGACAAAGACATGCATGATGGAAAGTGGTTACTGTATGCATACAGTGGAAATAAAGCCTGAAGGAACATGGAAGAGCTACACAGTACGTGCATGCACATTCTACAGTGCCTGGCAGTAAGCAACAGACACTGCTAAAATACTGATTTGTTCTGAAAGTGACTGAGTAAAAATAGATAAATATAAAGGCACTCCTGTTGGACTGCAGTATACACAGGGGTATCAGATATAAGTGAGGCAGTGAAAGCAGTCTGGCAGCAGTCATGGTAGCCAGCACTTAGGCAGAAACCTGATTTTTTTTGGTTTAAAAATTGCAAAATAATTTAGTTCAATGCAAGTTCATTGCATACAGTTAACAACATAAAAATAAAAATAATTATAAAGGAACCCTCTGAACAGCTTATGCAAACTTAAGTCATCCTGAACACAAGGTATCCTCTATTTCCCTCTTTTCTGGTATGACCCAAACATTCAGTCTCCTAAACATAAAAAATGTATGTGGATAACTTGAACAAATAATGTGTGACTGTAGTATTTGCAGATCTACAATAAGAGCATGAAGTTGCACTAACAGTATTCTTTAAAACACCATTTTATTGAAATAAAATTTGAATTTCTTACTGCCATCTCTTCACTACTGCTAGATACATCATACTCTAAATAATATTTTTTACAGATATATTTTAAAAAATTAAATTTAATAGTCATGCCAACATGAAAAAAGCCTACTTTTAACTTGAACGCTTAAGACAATTGTCAAAGATGTGAGAGGGATAAGCCAGAACTCTAAGAAAAAAAGTTTTGTTTTTGGTTTAGAAATATCTTCACAAGGTGCACTTGAAAAAAAAAAACCTTTTTAAAAAGGTAAATTTGGAGTGCTCCACTTACATTTGCTTGAAATATAGTTTCTTTAGCAAGCTCCCAATACAAATGTGTGTGCTTGTGACAAATTAACAGCCCAACACATGTATTCTTTGTCACCCCTCCCAAATACTATATTCCAACATTAATAGGCCAGTAGTACTTAAAGAATAAGCCATCACTGGCCTCCCTACTTATGTTTTATTTCAAGAGGAGAGTACCTCAGTGCTTTTGAAAACTTGAAACGAATGTTTTTACTTGTATGGCATCCCTTAAAGCTGTCACTGTTTTAAAGGACAAATCGGAATATATTTCTTAATAATGGCTTAAGCATACTTCATGTCTAGCAGCACAAGAAAAGGAGCCAAATGATTTGTTGAAACATCTTTAAAGTCTCCCTCTCTGCGCTATGACTTCTTTTCACTCTATTTACTGTGTACTTAGACTACACCAATCATCACTTGAATTTTTGATCAACTCAGAAATTAAGAATGAGCTAGAAGTAGATATTCACAGATTGTCTGTGAAAGTTACAAACTATAAATGCAAGCAACAAAAATATGTCCTAGAGAAAACTGCACAGTATTTCATATACTAATTTACAGAATTTGGTTTTTAAGGTCATGTTTTTATATTCAAAATAGAAGCCAAAGTATTTAACATGCAATGCACTTAAGACTGTGAAAGCCACCCCAGTCACAGCTAACATCTTTCAGCAATTTTCAATTATACCATATCCACTTGATAAACACCAAATTATGTTTTTCAGCTTTATAAATTAAAGCTGAAGTTTAATTATGTTTGTGTTATCAACAACAAATATTCTGCAACTACATTGTAATTATCTTTTAATTGTTCTTAGTGATAAAATGTGAGGCTGTGAGGAGTGTGTATGCTTGTCTGGAGAGAGTTATCAGCTGCTACTTTTACATAGTCAGTTTACAGATCACAACAGCATTCTAGTCATCATAAAGCAATAGGATGACCTATTTTCAGACCCAAAAGTCCTTCTTGTACTATAAAGCACACACATTAGTTGTACTGTTACAGGTATATGTAGCAAAAGCAGTAAGAAATGAATACATTTATAGAATTATTTAATCTCCATGTCAAAAATGCAAACAAATATTTTAAATATGAAAAGTCTTTCAGCATTCCTTAAATACCAAACATGATCTGTTATTCTTTTCCAATTCATACTCCATATATATATTTCCCTGACCCTGCAACTTTACAGTAATTACGCCTCTCAGAAATGCCTTAAGCAACTGAGCAACTATATCCTATATCAGCTCAGTGTCATTTAGATCATTTTGATGCGTGAGAACAACAGTTGTCATTATTCCACTAACTCGTAATTACACCGTAGACTCTAACTAGAAAGTTACCAATCTTCTTTTTCCTCTTGAATGTAAATTCAAATTTAAATTTTGGATCTAAATTTCTTCCCCACTTTGGAATAGACAGTATTTTTCTGTATACTTTCATATTCCTCTTGGTCCCCAAAACATTCAAGCTACTACAGATGTAAAGTATTTGAATTAAATGATAATAAAAATATGGCATATTGTTGGCGTTGATATGATACCTAGTCCATGTTCTTGGATCCAAACTCTGTGGTGTTATTAATTTCACACAATTTAGACTTCCTTTGTAGTTAAAATTTATGTAAAGCTCACCTTAGGGTTTAGTGTTTGATTTGTTTCACCACACCTTGCAAAGCACAGTTTTGCTATTATTTAGATTTACCAGAAACCTACCATTAAAACACCAAAAGACCACCAGTCTGCACTCTGCGTATGGCCTCGTCTGTTAACAACTTCTGGTGCCATATATTCCACTGTTCCACAGAAAGAGTAGGCTTTTTTTTCATGATCAATTGACTCCTTACTTAAGCCAAAATCTGAAAGAAAAAAAAATAGTTCCGAATGTAAATTTTTTTTTAAAAACATTCAAGGTTGATACTTTTACCATAACGTAAAATGTTATGCTTTTATCATTTGTATATACAACCAAATACTAATTTGGAAATTACAGGATTCTCCTTCCCTCCCCACATTACCATAGGTCCGTAACACCAGATATACTTGTAAAGCAGGTATCTTATTGAAATATTTATGTATTTCATTTATTTTAAGCTAATTACACTACTTGCTTCCACAATTAAATTACCGATCAGTTAAAATAACCTATTTTATCATACTGGTTTACCAAAAGGAACATGCAAAGATTTTACTGGGAACAGAAATGATCCTAGTATTGCAATTTCTTTATTCACCTGTCAGTTTGATATGTCCTTCCTCATCAAGCAGGATGCTAAAAAACAATAAAAAGAATATAAAAACTAATTAAAATATCTTTTAAGTGTTGTTTCAGACAACATACTGACAATATTTAGGAATAAACAGAAGAGGATACACAAAGACAGGCAAAATTAAACATGCATGAAAATGAATTATTAGAAGATACTTTCAGACTAGACATTTTCTTTTCCTTCCATTCTTTCTTTTTAAAGATTAAGAAACAGTCAGTTTATCATAGTTTTATTCGACTATTTGATTAAATTCAGTACATAGTAACATTTATATTGAACTTGCAGTTTTGGCCATCGGCAGCACACGCAGCATCATCATAATTGTTAAAAACAGAGGCATACTTCTGTTTCTCTTATACCCGGTATGTTTTCATATGCATACAAAACAAGTATTAATTTGTAATTACCATTTCAAAGCTTATTGACCACTTCAAATAACATCAAGTAATAAATATTCTCATGTTGTAGCAAAGGACAGGACCCACAGGCCCTATACTTGGAGCAGACTTTAGGCTTCCACCTTTTCACTTCAATCACAAGAAAGGCCATGCTTCTCCAAGATGCCAACTGTCCTTGACCACTACTGAATATTACTGCACTGCAAAGCATGCAAGGTATCCAAGAACCGGATTTTTTAACACCCCCTACATGGTGGATTTAGTTCCTCCAGCTGCATTTCATCCTGGGGGTAAGACATGAGCCAGGTCCTATCCCTTTCCTTTTCCACTTTGCACTTTCCATGGAGGGAAACATTAAAGCATGTCCTCAAGTGCCATATGCAAACACTGCCTTCCTGCCGTCCAGCAGATCAACACTTCCACCCAACTTGGTGTTGTCTGTGGACTTGCTCAGGGTGTACTCAATCCCCTCGTCCAGGTCTCCAATGAAGATGTTAAACAGGACTGGTCCCAACACAGAGCCCTGGGGAACACCACTGGTGACCAGCCTCTGGCTGGATGTAATTCCATTCACCACCACTCTCTGGGCCTGGTCATCCAATCAGTTTTTTACCCAGTGAAGAGTGCACCCATCCACACCATGGGAATCCAGTTTCTCCAGGAGAATGCTGTGGAAAACAGTGTCAAAGGTGTAGAATCACAGAAGATAAGGGGCTAACGTGTATGTCTCAAACACTGAAAGTCATCTAGCTGTGCAGCCAACCACAGATTGTTGGTAACAACAGATAAGAATTGCTAGTAATAAGCAAGGATTGCTGGTAATAACACACTATGAGAAAGAACAAGACGTGCCCAAAGAAGAGGGCAGAGATACAGCACCACTTTTCTGGGACAAACATCCTTGTTCTAATTCCTGAAGATAAGCACAACCCAGTACAGCACAAGCACAGGAATGAGGTTGAGAAGTGGGCATGGACTGTAGGGGAAGAAAAGACCACCCAATATCCCCAAAGACCTCCAACCCATTTCCAGAAAGGTCTGAAAGAACAGACTGGGTGACAACTAATTTGTATAGAAAATGAGAAACTTACCTTCACGGCAGGGAAACCTATCTATAAAAACATACCCTCACTAAGCCCAGGTGGTGCCCCCTGGACCCTGGATATCCATCCCATCAGTTGGACTGACACTGGAGCCAAGACTAATCTCTTTTTCTCTCCTTCTCTCTCTCTCCCCCTCTTTAATTCACCTTTTCTTTTCTCTCTTCCTTTTCCTCTTACCCCTTTATCCAAACCCCACTGTCATGTACTTTTATAGTAGGTCAGGAACTAAAATATCAATTTCCACACCAGGTACGTAATTTACTAATAAAAGCTTGTGATTTTTTCAGACCCTCTGACTTTTGTTATTTCTTTCCACCATGAGCATTTACAAATCTTGAGTGCTCCTTTCACCTTAAGGGTGGGATGTCACAAAAGGCTCTACTAAAGTCTAGGCAGACAACATCCAGAGCCTTTCCCTCATCCACTAAGCAGGTAACTTCATCATAGAAGATGATCAGGTTGGTCAAGCAGGACCTGCCTTGCATAAAACGAGGCTGGCCTGGCCTGAACCCCTGGTTGTCCTGTACATGTTACATGATGGCACTCAAGATGATGACTTCATGACCTTCCCTGACAATGAGGTCAGGCTGACATGTCTGTAGTTTCCTGCTTCTCCTTCCAACCCTTCTTATAGATGGGTGTCACATTTGCCAACTTCCAGTCACCTGGGACCTCCATGGTTGACCTGGACTGCTGGTAAATGATTGAAAGTGGCTTGGTGAGTTCTTCTACCAGCTCCCTCAGTACTCTTGGGTGAGTTCCATCCAGTCCCATGGACTTTTGAGGTTCTAAGTTGTATAAGCAGTCTGCTGGCCATTCCGTCCTAGATTATGGGGGCTTAATTCTGCTCCCATTCTATGTCTTCCACTGAGCTGGGTACCTTGACAACAACTGGTCTTCTTATTAAAGGCTAAGGCAAGAAAGACAGGAAGTACCTCAACCTTTTCTTCATCCTTTGTCATTATGTTTCCCCTCACATCCAACAAAGGATGGAGATTCTCCTTGGCCCTCCTTTTGTCGCTGATTTTTACAAATATTTTTTTGTTGTCTTCTGCTTCTGGGATTTCTAACACATTGATAATCCTTTCTTCCTTCCTGCTGCAAGGACCTCCATCCCCTAACTCCACTGCTATGGCAGACCAAAGGACCTTGGTAGAACACCGTCCCTCAAAGAGTGGTGTGCCACACCAAGGCTTATCTCTGTCTTTGTCCCCATTCCCCCTCAAACAGAGTTTAAAGTTCTCTCAACGAGCCCCTCTAGCTCCTCAGCTATGATCCTTTTTCCTCTTTGAGACGGGAAATCCAACCTTTTAAATGAAAATAGCTCATAAACCTCCCCCACCTCCCTCTGTTCAATTTATTTAGTAAATTACTGAAGTTTAACAGTTGGGAAAAAGTGCATAGGTAGAAGTGCTATAGAAATGAAATTAATACACTGCATTTCTCATAGAGGAGCCTTACTTTTCTGGTTTTAGGTCCCGGTATATTATTCCAAGACTATGTAGATGGTCTAAAGCAAGTGCTAACTCTGCCAGATAAAATTTAACATCGTCTTCTGTGAACATCACCTGAAAAAGTAACACAATGTATTTCACATATGAGATCTGTAAAGGTTACACCAGCACCAACTAAACAATAACAACAGTGGTTTTTCAGAAGGGTTTCTTATAATACTTGAATTCATTTCTACGCAAAACACTAGAAAATTCAAATTTCTTGGTTACACAAAACCTAGGATTTTATAACCCACACTATTTCATACTTGAAATACTTGGACATACTTGAAAAAGGACTTTTAAAGGCAATATATTATTCTTTCTGCAAACCAGGAGATTATCTGTTTCTGATTGTTCAAGAGAACAGACAGACACATCGTAGTGAAACTGAAATATTTTGGAAGCACTTAAAGAATGTGACTACCTCTTGGTTGGATGGGACCATTTCATTTCCAGACAACAAATGGACCGAAGAAGTCCAAATGCCCAAATTTCATCTACAAAGTTAGAGGGAAGAAAAGCATATGTATCTTGGTTTTGGAATGACCGTCTCTAGGTACTTTGAGAAAGAAGTTACAGTGATTGTAAAAGGCCCAAGGTGCAGCCTGAGATGTAACTGCAGAAAAGGCAGATGGAAGAGTAAACAAAGTAAACAGCCTGTGTAAGAGCACAGGGAGGATCCCAGGTAGCAATCCCACTTTTTGGATTAGGAAGATAAACTAATCTCTGTTTATGCTCATTGAAATGAACATATTGTCCCAATATATCAGATGCTGTGATTCCTGACAGAATACATTACAATTTAACTCTTCTGAGACTGTAGAAAAAGATAAAAATAAAAAAATATTCTGCATGATTTGATTCTATTTCAGTTACTACTCAGTTATTTAATTTGTTTTGTTTTTAGAATCTAAGACTAATACCTTAAGATAAAGCATACAGACCTGGAAAAAAGAATGGCAATAGGGAGCAAAGATGAACATGATTTAAAACAAGAGTTAAGAATGGAGAATATATTTTCCCCTTAGTTTCAAGATAGAAAGCGATACTAAAGCTTGTACAAAAGGTTGTTGCTGATGTTACTTCTACAAAAGAGCCAATATTTAGTGCAGGCATATTCAAGAAGGGAAATCTCTATAAGAAACATTTAAAAGCTCAAATAATAAAAGATCCCATGAGGAGGATAATACACCCACACTACATTCTTTAAAACCATTGCATGGGACTCATCTTTCCTAACCTTAAACATCTGCAGACATCCAGCTTTGAATTAATCACTTTTCCCTTTGTAGTCAACAGGAAAAAAGCAACAACTTTTAGTTCCTCTAATCTATTTCAAAATCACATGGATTGGTATGAGGATGATATTAATAGCATCCAGCATGCCCATTTCACTCACCAGTTATAAACACTTTGCTTAGATTCAGGTACCTATAATGAATATTTCTCATGTAACCACATTAAATTTCATAAAATGCAAGTGGATCAAGATGAAAAAGACCTCAGCAGAAAGCCAATATACATTCTTTTTTGGGAATCAAAAATGAACTATGAACTTCAAGAGAAAAGTATCTCAATTTTAGAGCACTAATAACTTATTTGTTATCTGTGACAAAACAAACGACAAAAGGCAACTTGAAACAGCATCATGAAAATAAATGTAGTAATTTATGTGGTCAGTACAGAAGGATACATCTATACACAAAGTAAATTCCATTCTACTCTCCTCTTAATAACAATATAGCTTTGCAGTGGTGACCCAGCTGTCCCAGATACTGTCATAGCAAAGGAAAATGGAAAGCAGCTATAACTGCAAGTCCAGACTACCAGATACACATTGGATATAATCTCTATCCTAAAAGCTACTTGTTGCAAAATTTTGAGTAATGGAAAACAAAAACTTTAAAAAATATGGTGATATATTAGATGTTGACATTTATTTTAGGAATTACATTCAAATTAAATTGAGGTAATGAAACTCTTCAAAGCTGTTATTTCCTGTATCTACACAGACATATTACCATCATGACTGAGGCAAAATATTCACTTTTTGAAAATTACTGAAAGAAGTGGAATACAATTATCGCTTTTTAAATATTCATACATAATGCAATTTTGCATTCATGGGTAAAAAAATAATATATCTTATCTGCCCCTGAATTCTGGATACTAAACCAGACATAAATCAGTTAATTTGAACACATTCACTTTGTATAAATCCAGGCTCTGAGTCTTATATTTAAGCATGGTAGCAATAGCAGAAGAAAATTTTGCCAGGTATAAAAAGCAGCACAGAAACACTGCTTGTCTAAAACTTCTTTCAGAGATAACGTAAATTGCCATCAGCCCTTCCATGAAGCGACTATTCTATGCAAAAAAATCCAACCATACAAAAAACATACCTGGTTAAAAACAGATTAAGATTTTATTCAATGGAAACAGAATTTAAAATGTAAACTCTCCTAATACAGACAATTTATAGTCAAATTCTATCAACGGATGATTTTTCAAATAAAAAAGTGTACCTCTTTGGATAAACGTGTAAACAAGTCTCCTCCCCTGAGAAAATCCAAAATAAGATACAGCTTCCCTTCTGTTTGAAAAGCTGAAAAGATAAATTAAAACAAAAAAAATCGCCTAACTTTATCCATGATCAGGAAAATAACATACCAAATAATTCACCACTATTTTCATTATTAAAATTAATTTTACTTTCTCCTTTGTGGAAGAATGTATTCAAATGGATTAGGTAACTGATCCTCTACCATGGACCAAGTAATTCCCATGCTATGTGAAAGTAAAGCAAATCACCAATAAAATTTCTTAAAAAATAAACTTTACTTAGCATAGCCAGCATTTTATTCCAGATTTTAATGTAAGAAGCCAGATTTTAAAGGGCAAACTAGTAACTAACGCACCTTTTAAAATCTCTAGAAATTCAGCTTAACAGGGACATTTAGTCTAGTTTCCAAAAGAATGGCACATAAAATAGTGAAAGGTACATAATTTAAGCCACATCAGAAAGTGAGAGAGACAGGAGGTTTAACTATAGGAAAAAACAAACCCCAAGAAAAAAAAGAACTAAAAAAACCCCAAACAAACCAGAAACCTTTTTTTTTTTCTGCACATGTTAAGAGTACTGATATCCTCCCCCTTTACACATAAGTATTCTGTTACAGCTGCTCATACTATTAAAATTAAAAGGCTAATTTCCACCAATCTTGATGCAAGTGGAATTAATGCCATTGCATACGTTTTCTATAGAGTAAACAAAGCAACTGTAGGAAATAACTTAAAGTGTATGTCATACAAAAGATTAGAGGTTTTGGAAAATAATGGCTAGTCATTAATAAGTAACTGCTTTTTAATAGCACAAAGGGCTACGGACTCTTAGTCCTATAAAGATTTAACACTGCATGAAGTCAGTCGTGCTTATTTTGCATGAGAATTATTACAGAGCAAGTCTTTGCACAATTGGGACTTAACACACTAAAGTTCTATGATTTTCTGAACCACAATGCAAGTATTAGGAACTATCTTGACAAACACACATTTTCATCCTATAAAAATGAATTTTTCTGCAACTTACCATAATGTAACTTGACAATAAAAGGATGGTTAACTTCTACTAGGATATCACGTTCCATTTTTGTCCGAACCCGATCTCGAACTACAATAGAACATGAGCAAGCAAGATAAAAAAACTCCTAAAAACCCCAAAAAACCAAACCAAAACACAACTTTACATTATGACTCAGTATTTCTCATATGTTTCCTGATGTACTTCCCATTGTGTCCTGTAATATTATAATTGTCTGCAGGCCATTATACTGCACACAGCTGAGAACTGAATTTATTCCACATTTTTTTTCTGATAAATATCTTTTTTGCTATTGACAAAACCTAACACTAGGCAAATAAATGTAACAAAAGCACATGAGAAAACATAACCACCCTTCAGTCTTCTCTATACTTAGCTAATCTTTTAAACATTAGAGCAAAACTGCCACAGCTATGTAGAGAAAACATTCTACTATTGAAAAGCATAGAGAATTAAAGTTATAGCAAAACAAACAGCATAAATATAATCACAGTATCATAAAGATATTTATATTGGTTTAACTCATTAAATAACTCACACTATTAAGTCCCCTTTACAACTTGGAAGGGAAATTTTTTTTCATTTCCCTTATTATGAACTTAAAATACAAATGCTATTGATTCAATGTAGTGTATACTTCAGATTATCTTTTTGATTTTAAGACTGTTTACTGAGAGTAAATGTGCATGGAGAAATATATCAGACATTAGAAGCAGTTGCTGCTCAAGCTGCCTGTGCTGTCCCTCCATGGTGGCTCTGAAGGGGACATGGAAGTGCTCCCATGCCACGAGAGATTAAACCCAACCAAGCATCACATGCCAGCAATGCAGGAATAGAGGCAGGGTGGTCAGCTGAGCACAGCACCTGCTTCAGCTGTTCTCCACAACTCTCCTGCCAACTCCAGTCAGTGCATGGTTCCCATCTGAAGCTCCAAATCAGCCAGGACACAGACAAGATTCAAAACCCTACACAGGGGAGAGCTGTGAAAGTTTGCTTTCAGTGGTTTAAGATGCTGCATTTTTCTCTTGCCCTCTATTCTACATTTTGTTACTGCTCCTTTCACAAATGTTTTATCTTCCCGAAGGAAGCACTCCAGAGCAGTGAAGTCCCATCCAAAGTTGAAGTTGATAGCATTCCTTGTACAGTTAACAAGCCAGAGTTCTCAGATATTAAAACATAACAAGGCAGAAAATAAAAAAGAGGACAAAAAGCAAAATGGTGTTTAGGCATTTATCTATCTTTTCCCAGAAACAGGTGCTTACAACCATACAGGTACTTGTGAAAAAGTTATATAGACACATTTTCATGAATGAATACAAGTATCAAGTTTCCATCTGCCTGCAGAACACATCCCTAAAAATGGAAGCTCATGAAATAAGTGCTCAAACACAGAGCAAACGCCACATTTGAATGTTAACCTTTGCATCTAAAGCCATTAAAATGTCACAAGATAGTTGTGCAGTTTAACTGTTTCAGCAGTTCATCTGAATTACAAGACTGAAACGCAGAATTTTTTTTTTTTAGGCAGGTTCAGTTGAGAAAAAAAATCTGAAAGACATCCAAGTGTCTGCAGCTATGCAACAGTAACATGGAAAGTACGGACTTATAAAACTCCAAGCAAAAAAAAGTGTGAGGAACTGAGCTCATTTCAGGCATTAGCATCAGCCATTATTTGACTTGACATCTGACTTTTGTTTGACTGTAATTTCTATATGCATTCTATTGGAAGCACTGATTTTTTCTTAATACATTTGATGCCAGATGCTCTAGCAATGTTTTGGCTCTGTTTCTCTCTCCTCATCATAAAGGGGCACTGAAAGATAACACCTTCCATCAGAGTATATTAATAGACTAGTCTCTGCAGTAAACAAAATTATATGTATACATTCTTAGATTTGCTCTAAACATTAAAAAGTTGGACTGTAGTTACATCAATGTGTTCTGGCTAATACAGCTGCATTCCTATGAAAATATTCTCTCTAATTTTGTTTTGTGGATCAGGTACACGTGTTTTCAAGTGTGGTCTTTTTATCTTTAATTACAGAGCACAAAAATGTCTTTATGAAATAGATTTGAAAGAGCTAAAGAAACACAGACAAACCAAGTAATACACTGTATTATTTAAAAATATAGTATTATAGATAGAAAAAAGTTGCAATTATGGAAAATATAATTAATTCCAGTTAATTTCATATTAAAGTTTCAATAGTAACCTTAATTTGCTTGCAACTCTGTTCTTCCTAAAACATGAATCACAAGCAAGCAGTGAATGAAAAGCATCTGATAATCCAGATACAAAGTGCTGAGAACTGTGGCATCCTCCTGATGGTGTCACCTTTCTGCTTAAACCTTTTGCATCCTTGAATTCTTAGTGCCTCAAAGAGTCTCCTTTCCCAATTAAAAGTCATGGTGCCAATTTCAGTATTTATCAGTCTCTGACATCTGTAGGCAAAACCAGAACCACAGCCTGGACTGTAATTTTTGCACAAGGTTAAACTGCAATCAAAAGGTGATGAAGAGAAGCCTTTGAACATCTTAAAAAAGCAACTGCTGAGTGACCTTTGACTGGTCCTGAGCTATTAACAGGCTGGGGAATGAAAGTCTGTTGAGGATATTAACATACCTTAAATGAGTGGAAATCAATTTCAGAAAAATAGGAAGTAAATAATGGGAATGACACGTGCCACAAAACACAAAGGAATCAAAATATAGGAAACTGTTCAAATACACACCCGCTGTAATAGTTTTAAGTGTAAAATCTGTGGCATTCAGCTCTAGATCGTAAGTGAAAAAATTTCAACATTTTAGCATAAGTTGATAATCCAATGTTTTTGTTCCCTCCACTGTTCTGTAAGTATTTTGAGATGAAACTATATGTTAAAACTGAAATTCGATATAATAATCAATAACATAGGTAAAGCACTACAAGCTGTTGGAACCATCCCAAAACTATCATTTCAATTTCAATACAGTCATGAATTGGAAGAACTTCACATAGACAAAACTATTAAACAGTGGCATGAAAGAACAAGCATTCATCCTGGTTAAGATATTAATGTGAAAGATGACTTTCATTTTGATCTAAAGTAAAAAACTTCTTTCTTTTTTCTTACAGAATTCTCTGAGACAGAATTGGGATCATGCAGGCTTGAACTTATTTTGCCACTGACAGCATTCAAGATCAAAAGCACCCAATAAACAGATCAATTCACAATTCGTTTTGGCTCAAGTAACTTAGATGATTAACTTAAGATTTTATAAAATACATTCTACATCAAGACCATGTGCCAAAAGTTTGGGGCAAATGTACTGTATATGTCTGCTTTAAAAAAAAGACTAAGTCATGTGCTTAGAACTTCTAGAATAAAACAGCCGACATAATGCACTTTTAAATATCATGACCTAATTATAAACTGAGCAAAAGGCATTAACTGTACCCTTGGTGACACACAGCAAAGGAAAAACGGAAGGATATTAAGTTTCAAGTAACAGCTCAGGAGCAAGTCAGGTGGCAGATGTAACACAACCACTCTATTAACCCACCATCACATAAGGGAAGTTGCATGGGAAGGAATCTGCTTTCCTCTCTAACTACCAGTACGGTATTTTTAATCCTTAATCTTTCCAGGTTTACAACACAAAGCAGAGTATTCTGCTATTTCCTGTTTCAGAGAAGAAAGCTGGACGACAGTCTGTAGAGCAGCACCTGTGTAAAAAGTAGGTTTTGGTATAATGTCCCTGATTCATCTTTTTTATTTTTCTCTTGTTCTAAACAACACTTACCTTTCAAGGTAGCCTTTTTCAATACCTTCATTGCATAAAGCTGCCTAGCATCTGATCCTGAGATTTTTTTGACAAGGAAGACCTGCATTAAAAATTAGAAAGAATTCTTAAAAGAAAATAAAACCAAGTCAAATTAATGTATTTTGCTATGAAATTCAAGTAGTCAGTATGATTTCAACAAAACCCAATTTGACAGTTTTAGATTCTGCAAAGCCAAATCTACTTTCAATTTTTTCCTTCTATTCCTTTGTTTCATAATCTAAAAGGATTATTCAAGATACTCTGCCAAATTAACTTTGGTTTAACTTAAGTGATCTCAATGAGTTAAAAAAAAAAAGGATTCTTTCAGAAGTTCATACAAATCTGAAACACAAAAATCAGCTTTTAAAAATTAATCTCTAGTTTTATCTTACTGAAATTCATAGGACAGTACAGCAAATGTGCTAATAAAATAATTTTCAGATATGACAATAAATATGTGAACAAAATTTGATCCAGAAACTTATATGAATCAATGCATAACAAAATAACTTTCAAAAAGTAACCTAGTGTTGCATGTACTAATAAAGGATAACCAGCCTCAATTAAAGGGTGTTTCATTTCCTTCTTCAGTATCATGGGATTTCTTGACTGGTATTGTTTTTAATACCCTTAACACAAAATTAATTCCAGCAGAGACAAATTTTTAATCTAGAAATGAAAAAAAAAAAACCCCAAAAAAAAACCTGTCACAGGTTTTCTGGCTACGTACATGTATAGATACATATTGTGGTACATAAGAAAGTTAAACATGTTATATGATATCAGTTTGATGTCTGTTTCTGTGCCCAATTCTTACTTACGTTAACATCCCTTGCATTACCCAGAGATTACCAGAACATCATCAAGACACCTTGAAAAGCATGCCGATTTACTTTTTTAAAATTAAATGGGAAATAGTGACATCCTCACAAATTATTAAAACAAAAGGATTTATGGATTTTTAAAATATTAGTAATTTTTTCATAAAGGCTAAGACAACTGAGGACAAGACTGGCATTTTTGCAGAAATTTGAGTCAGCTGGACAGTTTATTATTTTTGCTTTTTTAAAACTCACATTCCCCCTTCTCCCTCCCTTTGTAGTAGTGAATTTAGTATTATCAATAAAATAAGTGATTGCTGAAATGATCATTTATTAGCTTACTTTCCTTGCCTTTGATTTACTTCTCATGATCTGAAGATTTCCAAATAAAAACTTGGTTATGATCCTGCATTAAACCAAACCCTTGGAATCAGGTTTCTCAGTGAATTCTTACTAGTATGAGTACAAAATTTCATAGTTTCTAAGCACCTAGGTTTCCAAACTTAACTGGAACAATAATGTGACTAATGGTAACTTACTACCACCAAAAGAGAATTGAACCTATTTTTCTAACTTTCCCCCATATCTAAGGAGGATTTTTTACATGCTAGAGCTTAACATCACATTCAGAACTGCAATTATGGCTGAAAACAGATGTAAAGGCTCTGTTGTCTTGCCACACATATTCCATTCAGTCTTGGTGAACTGTCTTGCCATGTGAACTTAATATTTTGCTTTCAAGTTGGATTTGGACAACTAAAAAGCATAAAAAATGTATGCCTAGTGAG